>NW_028241693.1:0-497500 GCF_964263255.1 Lissotriton vulgaris | reverse complement strand
TGTCAAGATGACGATATGACAAATGGAATACACATTCGCCCTTTGAGACAACTGTCTTCAGAAATTTTAGGAAATATGGGCCTGTTGGCAAAAAGTGTACAATTTTGAAGAACTCCTTTCATTGCAATGTGTGGGTGACATTTTTCTTCTATGGAACATGAATTTAAGTGTATGTGTAATGCTATTTTCTACTTTCTGTAGAATGTTTGCACTGCAAAAAAATAAGACTGGCATTTCACACTCTGGCTAGCTTCTAAAACATTAAACACACAAAAGGAGATGGGAGGAGTGCTTGCAATTTGTCTATACACCGGCATTCACTTGGGGTAGCATTCCAACCTATTGTTCTTTTGCCCACAATGCCAATATAATAAACACTTTAGTGTTTACTGGGGCGGTTCCTAATGAGTGGAAACTTGCGGCAGTTAGACCCCTGCAAAAGAAACAGCTTGCAGATCCTACCCCCCTCTCTAATCTCCGCCCCATTTACCTCCTTCCTTGCTTAAGTAAGATCATGGAAAAACTGGTCAATTCACAACTTACGACCTACCTGGAACGAGCAAACATTCTACACCCAAACCAATCCGGTTTCAGATCACAGCATTCAACGGAATCCGCCCTGTAGTTCATGGTTGAATCACTAAAAGCTGCTTTGGCCCAGGGAAAATACACTGTGTTGGTCCTTTTGGACCTATCAGCGGCTTTCGACATGGTCTCGCGTGATATTCTTCTAGACCGTCTCGAAGCCTATGGCATTTCCCATCTTGCCCTGGCCTGGTTAAAATCCTTTCTCCAAAGTCGAAGGCAAGTCATTACCCTCAGACAATATGTCAGCAGAAAAACCTCTGCTCTCTGGGGTCCCACAAGGTTCCATCCTCAGTCCAGTAGTTTTTAATGCATATATGGCCCCACTAATCAGGTTAATTTAGTCCTTCAACATTCCTATAGCCCGACACCCAGGAGATATTGTTTGAGGTCAAGGACAAGACGTTCTAATGTGTATTTCGTCCTTGGAACAAGTAAGCCCAACCCCCTGCAGCACCAACCCTTTGGCTGCCAGTTTGCAGTACCATATTAAGGGTCAGGGAAGGGCACTGCCTGAAGTTAAGTTACTATTTGTGTGCATATGTTAATGCTGTTAAAACTTGTTTTTATGGTTTATTAATTGAAAGCCTTTATTATTAGGGTGAGCGCTCTCAGTAAATGTAAGTTCTGACTGCACTACTGACAGTGGTTCTACTATAGAAATGTGTAAAGATGGTTTCAAAGTTTCGCAATATGAGGCTATGCATAATGCTCCCAGAAGCCTCTCTGATTAGATGCTAATATTTGCAGAAGCTTGAAAGTAAGATTAATGATTATTTGATTTCAATATAAAATGTTCCTAAAAAAATATAAATAGGAAAAAATAAACATTTTGCTAAACTACCGTAAAATTTCAGGTACCATTTCTTTGCAGCATCATTTAGTAAACTGTGTTGATGCATGCAGGTATTTCCCAAAAATATTCTTATTGGAAAATCAGTGTAACCAGTTTCAATAAGATTATGGGAAACATAAAAATAAACAAGCATTGGCAAAGCCAGTAGGTCTGAAATTGGTGGTCAGCCTTTTAGTTTTGGCAATGAGTGACTTGTTTTGGCATGGTTTTTGTAAAACCTTATTGATGTAAGAGCTCTCAGGCCCTCACCATTATAACAAACATTGGCAAAAGCAAAAATTGTTTTTGGTCTCAAAAAAGCACACACTGCCGCATTAGTTATTGGCACTGAACAAAACTACTTTGTGTGACAATATGCTCCTTGTGAAAGAGCAGAATGCTGTCCCTCACAGTGAAGCCAGCCGGTGCCGAGAGAGAGAGAGCATTTTAATAAACACAAAATGTCATGGTTAACGCCAGACCAAATTAGGGGCCCAATTATTAAAGAAAGTCTCAAAAGTGCACCTTTGGTATATGTCCTTGCATTAAGTGCTGCTATATGGCTTTCGTGAATTCACAAGAATTTACAGAAGTAGGGCAAGAAATTGTACTACTAGAAAATATTTGTGTATTGCATTTTAGCATGAGCATATATGCATGTGTAGATTTGCTCATGTGAATACCTGAGTGTTTGCAAGTTCATTTTTTTTTTAACTCAAATCACTTTTTTCCAAACTCTGGAAAAAGGTTTACGTCTGCCATTGTCAGGAGTACATTTCCAACATTTCTCAGTATGGGAAAAGATTAGAGAAGAGTGGTTTTAAGGTTTAAAACCCTTGAAACATGCAATTTAGTACGGTTGCTCAGACTAAAAAGGGCATTCCGACCCTGGAACTATTGCTTACCACTACCATCAGTCCCAGTATGTAGATCTGCCGAAACGTGGCACCATAAAGGGATTACTAGTATTCAAACACTGCTATGGTATGAGCCCTGGCATAATCAGAGAGGCTATATAAGAGGTCTCATACAATGAGATTGCTGCCATAATTTGTCGCTGTACTACATGGCACCAAAAGGACACGTGGATTTTGTTACAGGACGAGTAGATTTATGCAGCAACCTGCCCCATGGACAAGTAGATATTTTAATAAATTCCACACCCCTGCGGATGACACTCAGTTGGTATTGGTCTTAGACAAAAATACTACACTGGCTGAGGAAAACCTCTGCCAATGCCTCATAGCTGTCTGTAACTGGATGAAGACCAACCACCTGAGATGTAACTCTGAAAAAACAGAAATCATGCCGTTAGGGAAGGGTACTAATTTGTGCCCCAGCCGATGGTGGCCGGCTGATCCACCTCCTCCCCCTAACATCGTAACTGCTGCCAGAAACCTGGGGGCCAGATTTGATTCTGCTCTGTCTTTCCATCAAAAAGTGCTATATGTAGCTGGCACCTGCTTTCACTTAATCAAATCACTAAAAAAGTTTTTTGACCTACTCCCATTTCGAAAAGTAAGATGGTTGCAACAGCTTTCATTACTTCTAGACTCAACTATTGCAACAGCCTTCATGCAGGAACTAATAAATCAGTCCTTCATAAAATTCAGATGGTTCAATAAGCTACAGCAAGATTGGTACTCAAATGGCCCAGGAAATCCTCTGCATCAGCTGCCCTTAAAACACTGCACTGGCTACCTGTCCACAAAAGAATACTGTTCAAACTTTTAATAATTACTTTCAAAAGCTTTCATTCCTCCGGCCCCCAGTGTCTTCAATCTAGGTTTACCCACAATGTACCTTGCCGCACGCTTAGATCTTCCAACTCAAATCTATTAAAACCCCTAACCTTCAAATGTGTTTCCAAAGGAGGTAAATCCATTGCAGTGTTAGGCAAAAAGGCATGGAACCAACTCCCTAGTAACCTCAGCTTCATTCAGTCAGAAACCCTTTTTAGGAAATCTTTAAAAACTTAGATTTTCACTTCATCAGATGGTCTATGCAGAAATCTGATCTTACTCTTTCATTCCTGTTTCTCATTGGCTGTTACACTATGCCCTCAACTCAATCGACAATGCGCCATGATGCTCCTTGGAGTGACAGATGCACTCTATAAATTTTGTCTCTGTTCCTTGTCCATCCCAAACGGCCAGGCCAGGTCCTCCCTGAACCAGAAAACAAGCAACTCAAGACTGGTTTGGTCCAGATTGGGGCTCTTCAATGGGGCGTAGGTTAGTTCATGTGGTACAGTGAGAACGGGAGCCACACTGGCAATTGCTCGGAAGCATTCCAACCCATCATATTTTCCCCACCATGCTACCTTATTTTGGACCCTCCTATATGCAAATCAGTCTTGACGCTCCTCCAACGGGAACAGTCAATGCCAAACTGCCAAGTCTGATGAGATTCAGAGGATTATTTCAATATGTCTATTGCATTTATATTGATCAGTGGCTTTTATGTGGTTGTTCATTTCTACATATCAGCACACATTCTGAAATGTGCACTTCTCACAATATTTTTTTTAAATACTTGTGTTGTTTTGGTATGATGTGGAAATTTCTTTCTCTCACTACAGACTGATAGATATTTGCAGAGCTTTCTTTGTGTCATTGTTTGTGATGCTAATGCCTTTGGAACTCGCTTTTTGCATTTTTGAATGAATTAATTCCTCATTTTTCAACACCTTCATATTACTGTACTGTCTCCCCTGACCCTTGGGGCGAGGTTATATTTACTACACACAGCAGGATAAATGGTATTATGGCATTGTTGGTCTGCTTATCTGTCTGGCTATTGCATGCTGAAGATCTGGTAGCCAGCAAGATTGAAAGGATTGATATTGGTCCATTAGACCCCTTGCCTTCTCCTGTTGTGACACTGTGCTCTAACTCTTTGTTGCTGCATGATATAATGCAGTAGAATTGGTATTTGAAATAATACAAATAAATGTATCTGAATGCAGCATTGTGTGATGATACAAGCTTGAGCTTCCTATATCAGGTTTCAGTAAGTGATAAACACCTGCTTTCAGTAGGTGGTCATTAAGGTACACTTTATGAGTCTATCAGGAATATTTTGTTGTCTGAAAGTTATCTTCTGTCAGTACTTAAGATAATTCCTCATGAAATATTATTGCATGTTGCACCGAGTCACACAGAATGAACACAAGACATTAGACACAGTGGACCTGGTTGGGCCAGGACCCCATAAGGACACTTGTCGCCTAAATGCAATTAGCAACAAACCAGATATTACTTTCAAAGCAAAAGCTTAGTCATGTTAAAGCTTCCTTTTTTTTATTACAACACATTTTTATTTGAGAGATTGCCTCAGCTAGCAGGTTTTACTTATTTATTTATTTTTACTCCCTAAGGGCGGTCAAAAAGTTCGACGCGTTATGACCTCTTCAGTTCGATGTAAGTTATTTTATCCTGGTCGTAGGGTTGGAGTCTAGAACTAGCCTTCTGTCATTCTCCGTTTTTGTAATCTATATTTCTAAAAGCTTGAACCATATGTTTAGATTTTGTTTTTGGTCCCCATAATTCTGAGCATCTCCCCCCTGATAGTTGCTTTCATCGCATCCCGGATCGTGTTTTTTTTCCATATCTAGTTCTTTATTGATTTTGAAAGAATTAAGAGATAGAGTGGGAGATGGCTTCTTGGTCTCTGGTTTCTGGGTCAGTAAGAATGGTATTGTTCATTCTCCATGAGCAGCTTTTGGTGGGCTGTAGGGAGAGCTTGATGTAAGGGTAACGCACACATGATCTGAAATGAGGATTGGCTCTATCCGGGTTAACCCTTCCTTGACCTCGGAAAATGTTTATTATACAAACTAAAGTTAACAGCCTTCAAACCATTTCTTTCATTTTCGAATGACCAGTAATTCTACTCTAGCATGGTTAGCTACATATGTAGAATGGGACACAGATGTATGGGTTATCATAATTCTGCATGAGGGACTATAATGAATACATTAGTGCAATGTGTGTTCGCACTTCATAAATGTCGGTATTATTATTATTGTTTTACCTGAACTCTTCCTTTGTAAAGTGGGTATCTTAACAGTATTTCTCAACTTTTTTCAAGTTATCCTTTCTAAAACACTGTTTACAAATGATCCATTTTTTTGTTCATCCGAACATTGTACCTCTAGTGCAGGGATACTGAACGTACAGCCCAGGGGCCGCATGCTGCCCTCCTGACCGTTAATTGCGGCGCCTGGTGAACAGCAGCACTGGACTGCTGTTCATCTGACAGAGCAGGAACATACAGAAAGCTGTGCAACAAACAGGCATACTTTATTTACCCGTTTACTAAACTAATGGTAAAGAAAAAAAGATGGTGTCCTAGACAACTTATCTTTGGAACACCTTTAGTGTTAGACATCTTGCACTAAACATGTAAAAACATGATAAACTCTTTGCAAACTTCAAAAGGGTGCATTTTATTCACATAAGTGAGAGTTTTACCTTAGTAGATCAGATTATATCACTGCATTGAGAGGCATTTATTATTAGTGATAGTTTTCAAACATTACATTCATGCCACCCCCATTCTGAAAACAATGCTATTAGTGAAACAAGAGGCAAGTTATTTGTTATGGTGCACCTTGTATGTAGCCTTGGTTGTTGTATAATTGGAACCACATTATAGTTTATGAAATAAAACACAAGAGAAGGTTTTGTACAGCATACACCCTGAACTCGTATATGAGAGTCTCTAATAAGTGTTAATGAAGCAATATGAGGCAAAGTAATATTAACCAGTTGCCTAAGACCACAAAATTTCATCTGGTGGGGGAAGACAGGACTGATTCCAGGTTTTCTGGTTTCACATTTTGAAATTCAGCCACCAGATGAGAATCTAATTCCCTCTCACATTTTAGATTACTAATTAATGCTTTGGCTTTAATTATTAGTGCATGAGAATAGAGTGTTGGTGATAGACAGAAGTCACGTGAAGGCTCCATTTGATGTTCATACCATCAATCTGCTTCATGTTCCCCTGTGCCCACCTTTCATCACCCTGACTCATGCATTGCTGGCATCATTACAGCCCATGGTCATGCCACAGACAGTACTTTGCAGCCCCGGCAAAATGTTTGTGAGTATCCATGCTCTAGTGCAAAGCTCTAAAGGTTTTAAAATTCTTAAGCGTGAAAATAATTTGTCATCGTTGCAGGCACCAAGGATAGTGATGTTACATAACATCTTTTATCAATAACAACATATAAAGTGACATCAATGAAAAGTTAAAAATATTAAACTAATTATCAAATATAATAACACTTATGCCTCGCTTACGTAGTGTCAGGGTGTATAAATGTAGTAAATCAGCAGTTCAATGGTCAAAGAGGCTCCTTCATCAACTGAATAAGTAGGAACCTGCAGTAGAGTTCCGCCTTCAGTAGTCTGGCTACCTGAAGTCTCGACGGCTTAGAAAAGTTACTCATCACACACCAGAGCTCTTGATTGAGTCGCATTGAGAGTTCAGTTGTTAGCCATTCAGTCCAGGTGTGATATTTAGTTTGCGATGAGCGAGGGCTCACACTCAACCCCCAAATACATGAGCCTCACTAACAATGAGCGAGAATTGAGGTCTCTCCTAATACTTCATGAGATGGTGTCTGGCATTCATATTTTATGCCACTGATGGCATTTTAGCAATACATTCTTGATGCTCTCAGATTATTAGTAGTTTTGGCCTGGCATGGCAGCAGGCACTGCCTCCGTAAACTATCTGACAAGGTGGCCTGCCATGGGGGACATTTTTTTTTAATGGTACTTGCTCCTTATGGATACTCACTTGGATGGGAAAGGAAAAATGGCCTCAGTCAAGGTGCTTGACTCTCCTATCACTGAGTGTCTGTATTGGGGCCTAATCCAAAATGTGAATGTCAGTTCAAGACAGAAATGGCTTAAAGGGGCTTATCTAATGTTCTACTCTATTTATCTAGTATTTGTATGTATTATTTATCTTTATTGCAATAGTTCCAGCAAGCCAATCAAAGTGTTTTATGCTGGACCTAACAACAGAGCAAAAAGTGTTAATTAACTTTATTTACCTTTATCTGGCCTTTTGCACAAGGATCACTGCAAACAGATCTGATCACTGTGTTTTTAGCTGACCATATTTCATCATCGTCCATTTTCAGTTCACCATTGTCCCAGCTTCCAACATTAATGTAGTCATAGTAATCTTTCCCCATTTTCTTGAAGTTCATAATCTCATACCTAGTAATAGAAAATAGAATAACAATAACAGTGTTATTTGAGATGGTCAGATTTACACATTGTAAGATAAATAGAATATTGTTTGACATAGTCATTGGCCCTATAAATAGTAATGATCATAATAGTGATAACAATAGCAACAATAATAATAATAACAATATGTTAGCATTCTAAAGTTTATTACATAGCACGTTATTGCTAGGAAGCTATTGGGTGTTGGGTGGTCATTAGAACCCTATTCTCCCTTGGGAAATAGCCTTGATGGGAAATGATGGTGCTGGTCGTTAGACCACTTTGTCTACCGCTGCTCTGAAATAACATTTCTGGCTGGAGGTTCTGCAGACTGTTGGGATGAATATATGATTACTTTAATGGGGCAGCGGATGCAACATGGGGGAGGTTCAGGGGAATGGCAGAGCAATACAGGAGGGGACGCAAAAGCAACAGGAGTGGGGGCTGCAAGAGACTTGAAAGCAACAGGGGAGGAAAGGGAGGAGCAAAAGCAACACTGGGGTTTGGGGAATGTAACAAGGACGGTGCAGGTGAGGAGAAGTAATGGTGAGAAGCACACAGAAGAGCACAAGAGGGAGGAGGGCAGCACAGAGTGCAGGTGGAGAGATGGCTCAAAAACACACACACTCTAAGTGCTTTACACAAACGTTATAAACAGTGAAAAGCAAACAGTTGCATCAGTGATGCCAGCCAATCAAAGAGACTGTAAAGAGGCAAAATAGATAAGCTGGATCATGAATAAGAAGCAGGCAAATGAGTAACAAGGAAAGCGAACCAATGCTAAGAAATAGGAGGGCTCCAGGGCCCTTCATGGTCCTGGTAAGCCACAATATACCTCACATTAGACAGTGCATGAGCTGTCTTGTAGGCTAAACCTTAAAATGGGGGCCAGATTTCTAGGTTGAATAACTTGGCCCTTCAGTCTATATCAGGATGTCCAATTGTTTGCTTTAAATTAACAGAAATAACAGCTAAGATTGTAAATTATTTGTATTTTCTTTCTTTGAATGAATCTGGTTTTGCCATGATTCTACGGGTGTACACTCTGACAGGGCCATGTGGGTGATTAAAAGTTTCATGATTGCTTTAAAATGTATATTGTGACATTTTCTACAATATAACTATAATGGAAAAAGCAATCCATCAGGCAATAGGACACTAATGTGTTAATTCAGGTGGATCTGTCACAAAAATTATTTATCATTCTGAGAGAAAGGGTTCAGATATCCACCTTGACACCATATCCTAATGATTAATTCTTGCATTTGGAACTTTGTAAATTGTAGATATGAAATTATGGCAGTGTTTCTTCTAACTATGGAATGCAGTTGATAAGAAACTGTTCGAGATCTGGTACGCACTGAACAGTTGTACATTAAAACTGATCTAAATCCAGAAAATCTATATTTGACTTTAATGGTGCATTTGAGTAGATCGATCAAGTATCACCTGTTGATCGAGCACTCCAAGATAAATATGTTAAAACACTATATAAGTAAGCAGTTGATGATACTACTACTACTAATAATAATGGTATTATAACTAGCAGTACACTATTACTACTAATTTTTTAAAAACATGCAAAATCAAGTATTTTCACTTATGAAATTTTGCCAAATTTTATGAAAATTTCACAAAATTGTGGTATTGTAGGTAAATGTGGTTTTCCAGTAGGTTGCATAAATTTCTTTAAAAAAAATGTCTTGATGGAGGTTCGCTCAGCCAGAAAATGTCTCTCGAAGGCACAGATCAACCTCCCACTACTAGCTCATGAGACTTTGGGGTCGATTCTGATGTCTTTTGGTACCCTTGTTTCTGACTGAATCGTACACACTTCCCAACAACCGAAAACGATGCCTGGAAACCAGAAGGGCTGTCCGAATCGGTTCCGAAAGGCATTTGGACAGGTCGTGTCTTTTGGAGCCAAATCCTACAGTTCTATGAACTCAGTTTCCGAGCGAGCGAGTATGGAAAGGGGCGACCGCTCGGTCCCCCCGAACGTATGGTGGAGTACCCCGATCCCCCCGGGAAGCCATTTTTGGGCGGGAGGCGAATCTCGGCTGGTATGCCCGAAGCGGCGTAGCCGGGGCCCGCCTTTTCCCGCCCAAGAGGGGGCTGTCCTAGACACCTACGCCGATGGCCACGCCCCGGAGGTGGATTGGAGGAGGGTCCACGCCCGCCCGAAGAAGGATAAAAGGAGCAACAAGCCAAGGAAGCATCCTCTTGTTCCTGTGCTCTGAAGCTGCACCTCCCCGTTGCACGTGAGCTCGAGACGGAACGAAGAGCCAATTTTGAGAATTTAATTTTGTGTTTCTTCTTTCAGCGAGTTCGAAGCTTCCTGACCTAGGACCTTGCGGATTACCCTTGGACGATGCCTGGCAAGAAGGTCGGAAAGAGGATCGGAACCGAACAGATGCTTCGTATGCTGGTGAAGGACATGGCGGACATGAAAAAGCAGATGGCGGCAATGAACGGTGCGGGTGGACCAAAGAAAGTCATCGGACCAGCATTGCCGGGAGTGGTCCCTAACGGGAGAGGTAGAAGGGCCAAGAAGGGGGCATCGGGTGGGGAGGCCCCGGTTCCCGAATCACCTCCAGCGGACCCGGTCACCCCGATCGAGGCCCCAGTTCCGGTCCCGAACGCGGGACAACCAATCCCTGTGGTGGTCACTCCTGTGAACGAGGAGGATATGCCTTCCGAGCTGCCTGCCCAGTTGGCGGCATGGTTGGGCAGAGGGAATGAGGGGGCCACGGCTGAAGAAGCCAGGTCGATAATGAAGCAGTTGCGGCAATCGAAAGATGCTGCGAAGGCACCGTGTCCTCTTGTGTCCCCGCAGGCTCCCGTGGAACAACCAGTATCGGGCGTTGGTTCGGCAGCGACAACGGTCACAGCTACCGATTCAGGTAAGCAGCCATTGCCGATGGCAGGGGAGGTACCCTCAAGAAGGGAAAAAGTCGTTCAACATATCCCGATCGAGGTGAAAGAGAGGATTTGGGCGGATAAATATGTGAACATGTTTTCCCTGTTGACCGATCACTATGAGATTGAGCATGTAAAAAACCAGAAAGAGTTTTTGCACCCTAGTGTATGGCGCGCAAAGATGGCGGGTTTCAGAGTAGATGAAACGATCTCTAATTGGGCCAGAGCGTTTGGAATGTTCACTGCAACTATGGGGGAACGTAGGCCCGAATTAGTGGTGGAGTTAGCCGTTTATCAGACTTGTATCATGGACTTTTATGAATCATACGGGGGCAATCAATGGTGTTGTTACGATAGCATATTTCGTAAGTCCAAAGAGTACGACTCATCTCTGACGTGGGATTGTTTCGACTCCATTTCCTGGCAGAAAATTGAGAAGTCGAGCACGGCGAAGTCGCCATTTTTAGGCGGGAACGGGGTGGAGCCCTCCCGCCATTCTTTTGGGGCCCCCTTTCGGGCGGGTTCAAGCAGCGATCAGAACACAAAGAATAATGGCAACCCGGGTAAGAAAGGGGTCTGCTGGAGCTTTAACAGAGGCAAGTGTTCTAGGCCACAGGGATCGTGCAGGTTCAGGCATGAGTGTGCAGGGTGCGGACAGTCCTCACACCCCGAGAGTACGTGCAGAGCCAAGACTGGTGATACGGGAGGTAGAGGGGGCGCCAAACAGGTCTAAAATAGACCGAGGGGCGCCATTACCTACCCCGGTTAATATCATGGCATTGATCCCTTGGCTGAACGAATACCCTGATCATATCTCCGCCGGGGTGTTGCGAGACAGTTTCTCATATGGTTTCCGCATCCCGGCGGGGGATTTTCGGGGGGACGCACAATGTAAGAACCAACTATCGGTTCAACAGAATACGGCGGTGGTACAGGCAAAGATTGGTAAGGAAGTGGCCCGAGGTCGGGTTGCTGGACCATATGACATACCACCAGTTGGAAATTTTGTTTGTTCACCTTTGGGAGTGGTTCCCAAAAAGGACCCAGGGGAGTTCAGGTTAATACATAATTTGTCAGCTCCTAGGGGCCTTTCGGTGAACGATGCGATTGACCCAGGAGTTTGTTTGGTGCGGTACGCATCCTTTGATGAGGCCGTCGCCATGTTGAATCGCCTGGGGCCCGGAGCGCTGATGGCTAAATCAGATATCGAGTCAGCATTCCGGTTGCTCCCGGTACACCCCGATGATCAGCGTCTCCTAGGTTTTATGTTTCAGGGACGCTATTACATGGATAAATGTATGCCAATGGGTTGCTCCATCTCTTGTGCGTATTTTGAGAAATTCAGTACTTTTTTGCAATGGGCGTTCACAAGAGTCACGGGCTTTACACATGTTATGCATTATCTTGATGATTTTCTGTTTCTGGGGGCAGCCGGGGACATGGAATGTGCACAGGCTTTGGGGGAATTCTGTAATCTGATAGAGGAATTTGGCGTGCCGCTGGCACCCGGTAAGACGGTAGGGCCATCTACTACACTCGAGTTTCTCGGAATTGAGCTCGATTCTGTAGAGGGGTGCTTCCGCTTGCCCGAAGAGAAGGTTATGAAGTTCAGGGCCTCGCTAAAAACATGTCTCGGCGAGAGAAAGGCATCTCTCCATCAGTTACAACAGGTTGTGGGTCAGCTTAACTTTGCCCTGAGAGTAATACCAATGGCTCGCCCCTTCTCCCGTTCTATCGCACAGGCCATGGTGGGCCTCAGGGAAGGGCACCACCGCACAAGACTGTCAACAGAGGTTCGCCAGGATATGCGCATATGGTTGGCATTTCTGGCGGATTTCAACGGTCGTGTGGTATGGACCGACCCGCCAGTGTCCTCGGAAGAACTGGGGTTATGGACCGACTCGGCGGGGAGTGTAGGTTTTGGCGCCATATTCGGCAATCAATGGTCGGCACGAACCTGGCCGGAGTGGTGGCACGATAATGGACTCACTAGTAACATTGGGTTTCTGGAGCTGTTCCCCATTCTGGTGGCCTTGGAAACCTGGCCAGAGGGGTTTCGTGATCGCTCTGTGGTGTTCTGGTCTGATAATATGACCGTGGTTGAGTGTATGAATAGTCAGGCAGCACGCTGCAAATGGATTTTGAGATTACTGAAGGAAATTGTCCTGCTATGTATGAGACTAAACGTCCACTTTAGGGCAAGACACGTGCCAGGGGTACTAAATCAGGCAGCTGATGCGCTCTCTCGTTCCCATATGCAGGCCTTCCGGGGTTTCTGCCCTCAGCGGACTCGGTGGCGGCACCATTTCCCGAAGCTCTCTGGTCTCTCGGTGCCCCGGATTACGAAACCTCGTGGGAGAGTCTAGCACCCAGGACAAGGAAGGCATATGAAGGGGCGTTCCGTTCTTATTGGTCCTTTTTGGGTTCAGCTAGGGGGGAGCACTGGGGGCAGGAGGAGTATGTCCTGAAATTTCTGGTATCTTTACATCAGGCAGGCAAGTCAGTGGCTACGGCCAATAGGCACCGGGCCGCCATTTCTTTTATCGCAAGGGCTCATGGCATTCAGGACCCCACATCGTCCTTTTTGGTACAAAAGGCGCTGCGAGGGTGGCAACGCCTTGAGGGTCGCAGAGTGGATGAGATGCACCCGATAGGTTTAGAAAGGTTGTCCTTGTTGCTGTCCGTACTTCCGGCGACATGTTCATCTGAAACAGAGACGGTGCTATTCCGGGCCGCTTTTGCATTAGCATTCCATGGGGCTATGCGGGTAAGCGAACTGGTAGCGCGGAACAAGCAGGATACAGGGGGAGGTCTGTGTCGAGAGCACATCCAAATTAAGGGGGAGACAATGGTGGTTTCAATTGTCAGTTCCAAGACCGATCAGGGAGCGATCGGGGACAGTGTGGTAGTCCAGCGGATTCCAGGGTCTCCCATGTGCCCGGTAAAATGCGTGGAGGAGTATTTAGCGCAGAGGGCGGCATCATGGGGGGGAACCTTGCTGAGGCACACCGACGCCACCCCACTGACCAGGTTTCAGTTCCAGCGGGTGTTATCGATGGCAATCGCGGCAGCGGGCTTGAATCCGAGCGATTTTGGGACACACTCATTCCGGATAGGTGCTGCTACAGAGGCTACAGCCAGGGGTTTGAGTGTAGATAAAGTGAAACAGTTGGGGCGCTGGTCCTCGAATTGTTATAAGAGGTATGTGCAGTTGCACATGTTGTGAAGCTAATGTCATGCACTCACGCTTCTTGTTTTCTGTTTGGTTTCAGTTTCGCGAGCAGGCTTTGCGGGGCGGACTGTGCAAGTGACCCGACACCTGGGGACCAGCGGTCAAAGATCACCGGCTGAGGTAAGAGTGGTGTGGGTCGTCGGCCACTCATACGTGAGGCGCGCCGCAGACGTATTCAAAGCAGGTGACATGATTCACATGGCTGGGGAATACGGGTACAGGGTGACCTTCTACGGAAGGGGCGGGCTCTGTATTGACCAGTTTCAAACTTTTATGGAGGGTTTGTTAGGGCGGACAAGGTCACCGCCATCTGTAATCATAGTGCATCTTGGGGGCAATGATTTGGTGACCACGGGTCGACGAGTACTTCTCGAATTAATACTATCCACAGTAAGTTGGTTGGCGAGAAGGGTTCCAGGGTGCACGATTGCATGGTCCCACATGATTCCACGGAAGGTGTGGCGGGGGGCTATTTCTGTGTCAGCTTTGAATCACTCGGTGGAGAAGGTGAATAACAAACTTGGTAGATTGTTTCGTACATGTACATTGCATTCTATTCCTCATGGATGTATCAGGGGGGACCATATGTACCTGGAGAATGGGGTCCATTTGTCCTGGGAGGGGAATGCTTTACTCATAGGAGATTTCGTAGCCTGGTTAAAGAGTTTGTGCAGCCATGACCTTTAGGTAGGAGTTTTGTGGGGGGCCGGATAGCCGGTCAACTATCCGGCCTGTGGCGGTAAGGTCATGATCGGTGAGCAGTAATTGGAAGATCCCTAGAGGTGGGGCGTCACCCATTATGGATGGGAGCGCCCGGGGGGAGGCGGCCAGTGGCCCCTCAAACGGGGAGGCGGTCCCCTTCTAAGGATGGGGACGCCGAAAGGGAAGGCGGTCAAGGCCCCTCCCTGGGGAGGAGGGGCTATGGGCCCCTCCTGGGAATTTCCCGGGGCCAGGATATCTGCGACGGCAGATGTGGTAAGCAGTGTGGGGTGGGAGGGGGGTCTACGCTACCTTCTAGACACCTCACACGAGTCCTCGGACGACCATTAAGATGGCGTCGAGTATACAGGGGCCCCCGTTAAGACAAGGGAAATAGGAAGTTGGCACAGAGGTACAGTCCTCTGTGCGCCCGCCACTCACAAGTGAGGGGGGAGTTCTGGTATTAGGGATCTGACACCCGTTACGACCTTGCCGTTGGCCCGTAATGTTAGGATGTACAATTTCAATTTTGAGAATGTATTTACAGGATGTTTTAGTATCGGCTAGGAGAACCTTTGTTAGAGATGTGTTAAGGTTAGCCATAAACATCGTAATGTGTAAATGAAATTGTACATGATATGAAACTGTTATTTTAATATTTTAATTTTGTTTCATATTTTAATAAATACGGCCGGGAGGGTAACTCCCTCCCGCCTTCCAAAAGTTCAGAACCGTTTCCGTCTTCCCATTCTTGGGGATTGTGTTGAGAGGGGGTGTCGGGTATCCCAACCATATGGAAAGGGGCGACCGCTCGGTCCCCCCGAACGTATGGTGGAGTACCCCGATCCCCCCGGGAAGCCATTTTGGGCGGGAGGCGAGTCTCGGCTGGTATGCGCGAAGCGGCGTAGCCGGGGCGCGCCTTTTCCCGCCCAAGAGGGGGCTGTCCTAGACACCTACGCCGATGGCCCCGCCCCGGAGGCGGATTGGAGGAGGGTCCACGCCCGCCCGAAGAAGGATAAAAGGAGCAACAAGCCAAGGAAGCATCCTCTTGTTCCTGTGCTCTGAAGCTGCACCTCCCCGTTGCACGTGAGCTCGAGACGGAACGAAGAGCCAATTTTGACCCACCCACCAGCCCCTGATGACAGGGATTTGTTTTGAATAAAGTCGAATGACATGATACTGTTTCTTTTACAGGTTAATGTGAATAAAGTTGATAATTTTGATATGTAATAAAATGGTTGATCTTTTTAACATGGATTTCGGCAAAGTAATGGCAGCGGAGTTAAATGTAGTGTGTAGTAGAAGTTATACTTTGAATTGCTCAGTATAATTGTCTTTTATTCTCTCTTAGTTTAGAAATGTCGTATTTATTTTTGGTCGGGCGGTAAGGTCATGATCGGTGAGCAGTAATTGGAAGATCCCTAGAGGTGGGGCGTCACCGATTATGGATGGGAGCGCCCGGGGGGAGGCGGCCAGTGGCCCCTCAAACGGGGAGGCGGTCCCCTTCTAAGGATGGGGACGCCGAAAGGGAAGGCGGTCAAGGGCCCTCCCTGGGGAGGCGGGGCTATGGGCCCCTCCTGGGAATTTCCCGGGGCCAGGATATCTGCGACGGCAGATGTGGTAAGCAGTGTGGGGTGGGAGGGGGGTCTACGCTACCTTCTAGACACCTCACACGAGTCCTCGGACGACCATTAAGATGGCGTCGAGTAAACAGGGGCCCCCGTTAAGACAAGGGAAATTGGAAGTTGGCACAGAGGTACAGTCCTCCGTGCGCCCGCCACTCACAAGTGAGGGGGGAGTTCTGGTATTAGGGATCTGACACCGGTTACGACCTTGCCGTTGGCCCGTAATGTTAGGATGTACAATTTCAATTTTGAGAATGTATTTACAGGATGTTTTAGTATCGGCTAGGAGAACCTTTGTTAGAGATGTGTTAAGGTTAGCCATGAACATCGTAATGTGTAAATGAAATTGTACATGATATGAAACTGTTATTTTAATGTTTTAATTTTGTTTCATATTTTAATAAATAACTCCCTCCCGCCTTCCAAAAGTTCAGAACCGTTTGTGTTGAGAGGGGGTGTCGGGTATCCCAACCATACGACGGCGTATTCAGACAGCCGTTCTGATTCGGTTCCTACCAAATGAATCGGCTGCCAGAATTATTCTTTGGCCCCCTTCACCCAAGGCATTCCGAATCAGGCCCATGGGGGTACCCAAGGGACCCCATTTCCAACCATGCACATTGTGGTAGGCACCATGGAGTGCCCACCACAGGGTGCAAGGTTTTACCCACCCCCCATTTTCTCGTTTGTAACACAGGCTCCTATTGAAGTCAATGGGAGTTCGACCAAATCGTATCCAGAAGCATCTGGATGCATCTAAATCATTTGGTCGGACTCCCTCGATCTGAGTCATCTGGAAAGCATTCAAGAACCAATTCGGTCGGAATGCTTTCAGAATGAGATGGGAATCGGCCCCTTTATGTGAGCAGTGCACTCCAGAAGATAAAAGTTACGCAAAATCATGTAATACATCTTTTTTTTACAAATTCACAAATTTGGCAGAACATGAAATCTGAAAATGTTGCACAATTAGCTGTGGTAATTAATAATTCTTCCAGGTCTATACTTTGTCTTACTACAACTACTAATGCTACTACCAGTACAAGTGATAATAATAATAATTCCTATTATTATTGTCAAAATTATTATCAAAGTTTTGGACGAAAAAATGTAACAATATTAACGTCTAATATTATAATTGTTATTTTTATTATTTGTATTAGTTCTAGTAATCTTAGTAATAGCAGTAGTAGTAATAATGACAGCAGTAATAGTTGTTACATACACGTTTCATTTATTGAAAATTCCCCAAGATATCTGGAAAAACGTACGGGGCCCCCTGTTATCATGGATAATACCCTAACAAGGAATGACAACCGAATTGGAAAAAAGGCTTAGCACTGGGCAGGAGTGCTACTCATTTATATGTGTTACAACTATATCATAGGTATATGAAAAAAAATATACTACACACACAAATTATGCAAAAATATATCTGTTTTTTATATTATTTATTTTACCATTTCTTTCATTTGTTTTTTGGTTATTATCAAAAAGTCTAAGTTAAATATCATACAAATAAACAACAATAAAATCACAATGGGAATACATTTTGGAAAAATTCTGATGAGGTATGACCACACAAAGGCAATCCAAGAAAGAAAGAGAGAAAACAATTATTGACAAAAACAATAATATGTTGGTAAGTCCTGAAGTTTAACCAATGGAACTAAGTGTTAAAATCCACTATTATATCGGAAACACTGGTTGAAAAACACGATTTTCACCAACGCGTTTCGGTGTTTAACTTTCCTCAGGGTGAATTTACCAGTGGCACACGATAATTAGAAAAAAACTGTTTATTGTATACGTCAGTATGTCTAAAAAATATATTCCACTGCGCAATGATCATCTATGAAAGAGCTTTCAGGCATCTAAGTTTTTTATGAACTGGAATTGGCACAAACAAATCCTCTTGGTAATGGTGTCATTTTCTATATTTTCTCTTATGTCCAAACTCCAAAGTATAATATATAATATAGAATCAAGTGCTAGAAATGTAGAATAGTGTTGTCACTTTTAATGATAAAAACCTTTAAGCTCGAAAGGAAGGAGGATCCCTCCGATCTGTACCCTTAAAGTCGCTGACTGATGGTCAGCGTACTATCTTCATCAAATGCCTGTGGGTTAAGTACTCTAAAATTAATGCTAATATTCAAAGATCAGGCAGGATAAAGCCGAAAACTTGAGAAAAGAGAAGGCAGCCCCTATCCCACGGCAACGTTAGGATGGCGTCCTAAACCTATGATATAGTTGTAACACATATAAATGAGTAGCACTCCTGCCCAGTGATAAGCCTTTTTTCCATATTCCCCAAGATATCAAGCTGCTTTTTAATATGTTACACAAATAGAAGCACCACTTTTAAATGACATGTAATTAGTTGTTCAATTTTTAGTGAGTTTGAAATTCCTCGTTTGTGTACTGTACTATCCAGGTACACTAATCTAAATATGGGAAATAATATCTGATTGGAAGTCGGTTTGGCAGAGCTCATAAAATGCATAACTAGCACACCTGAATTTAGCATATCTGCTAACCATTGAGACATAGAAGGCAAATGAATGATCCCTTTCTTTATATGAACACCGGAAGTGCCTAATTGCTTGGAATGATTGTATGAAGCAGCCCTGTAATCTTGATTCTAGGCAGTAAATTGATCATAGTTCACTCCACTTACTTTGAATTGAGCCAACTGTAATGTTGCTTTTGTTGCCAATTACATGGAGTTATGACTAATTATAAGTCAAGGACAGCTGAAAGCTTACAATGTATTTCAGGAAATTCATGAATTACTAAATGGAGGGAAGAATCCCAAACCATTTGCAGGAAATACGAAAATGCACAAAAACAATATGTTCTTGTGAAGCTCTCGGTGTGTATGAACACCCTCCTGTGGTCTTTAAAATGATGACTATTATCCAGCATACAGTTTGGAATGCAATGCACATGTTACAGCTGCTCTGCCTCCTGTGTCTTTAATCTATCTATCTTATTTGATCCAACAAAATTTCTAAACCAATCAAATCAAGCATAATATTTCTGCCAGTTTGAGGGCACAATATTTAGGTTTTCAAACATACTTAAAACTGATTAGCAGACTCATTTCATAATATTGTTGCAAGGAGAATGTATGAATGTATTATTGTTTATATGTCACAAATGTAACTGCAGAAAAACAGATTGCTGCTCTTTAATGGGAAGGGTAGACACAGGGCTTAGTTTGTACGAAATTAAGGCAATATCCCAAAACATTTATGAAGAAGACAGTACCCTTCTGGCTGAACCGGCCCCACTGGTCCCCCACTTTCACCAAGGGCTCTGCCCACTGCCAGCATGGACAAGGTGAATTGCAACCAACGAGCTTGCTTTCCACAAGGGAATTCAAGAGGTATTCTGCCCAAAATATTGACAAACCCTGTCCAATATTACTTTTTACAACGCAGTTTTCACCTCAGTTTGTTAAAAAGCATTATTCTCTACAAGGCCACACTTAAAAGGCACTTGGAGAATAATCTATTCACTTTAGTATCCGGTGTATGGGTATAAGAGATGATTTGTGGGGACTCACATTGCTACATTGTGGGTATCTGTGAATTCTGTCATTGTGGGTGTTTGCATAAGTGGACACTGACACTCAAGGCCAAATTTATAAACATTTTGCGTTGCACTTTTGCCATGCAAGGAAGTGCATGGGAACACAAAACCTAAGTGAGATTTATCAAGTCATGCAAGGCCATCTTGCGTGGCCCTGCATGGCTTGATTAATCCGGAGTAAGGCAAGGAAGCAAAACTCTGCCCCAGGGAGGAGTTCTATGCATGGAGCATGGGTGTTCTTACGCATCCACCCATGGATTTTGGCATATTACCAGAGTAATGCCATGATGACATCATCCAGTGACTGTGTGTTTCTGTAAAATGTAAATATGTTTAATATATATTGGGAAAGGCGTATTGAAGAATGAGTGGGTGTATACGTGTCTGAATGGATGATTTAGTAGGTGCGTGACTGACTCTATAAGTGAGTGATTAAACATATCTTACTGAATGCATGGGTTAGTGACTAAACTGTGTGAATGTCTGTATACGTCTGTCTAATGGTGTGTAAGCAGCTGCAAGGGTTTGTGAATAGCTAGATGAGTGTCTCTAGGAGTTATTGATTGGTTGTGTCTGTATGGGTGTCTGAGCATTTGTGTGGGTGGGGTGTGTGTGATTCTGTGCATAGATTTAGGAGTGGGTGATTCACTGGGCGCATGATTTCAAGAGTGCATCTGTGATGGACTGTATTTGGGGGAGGGTGTTTATGGGTGTGTTAGTGATTGAATGTATATCTCAATGGTACATGTGTGAGTAACTACATATGGGAAAGGCAGTATATATGTGTGTTAGAGTATATAAATGGCTATAAGTAAGAAGGTGTGATTGTGAGAGTGGTTGTATGGATGAGTGTGTGCTTGTATCAGTGATTGTATACGAGCGTAAGAATGTACTAGTATTTTTAGAGTAAGTGAGCTGGTGTGTGTATAATTGTATAGGTGAGTAAATGGGAGTGTGTTTAATTATGTGCATGACTGACTATATGTGTGAGTACCTCTATGGATGAGTGGAGGTGTGTGAGTGTCTATATAGGTGTATGAATGCATATGATAGTCCTGTACTGAGTGACCATAAGTATGAGTGACTGTACGGGTGAGTGAGTGGATGAGTGTGTAGACCTAAGAATCAGTGAGTGGGTATGTAATTATTGGTGTTGGAGTCTCTATGATTTTGAAAGTGGCAGTCTGTAATTTAGAGTGGGTGTATCAAAAGATATATTAGGGTGAGAGAAGATGCATGGAATTATCACATGGATGATGTCATCAGTAATGTCATCAGTGATGTAATTTGAGATGTCATCGTGATGTCATCAGTGGTGTCACTGACCATGTCATGCGTGATGTAATATGTGACGTCATCAGCAGTGCATTGCGGGAGCGCGAGTTATATTTAGCTGAACTTACTATAACAGACAAATTTCTATGGTTTTGCATGAGTGAAATGTCCAACTAACTATAACGCCCCTGAAACCTATGGTTTCTTCAGTGAATTTCTAAGGTTTTTTAAATGCTAATTTCTAACTACAATGTGCCTGAAACCTATGTTTTTTTCAGTGAATTTCAAAGGTTTTTAAAATGCTAATTTCTAACTATAACATGCCTGAAACCTATTATTTTTTCAGTGAATTTCAAAGGCTTTTTAAATGCTAATTTCTAACTATAACGTGGCTGAAACCTATGGTTTTTTAAGTGAATTTCTAAGGTTTTTTAAATGCTAGTTTCTAACTATGCCTACAGAGGTAGGACATGTGAAGAAAGAAGAAAAAACGCACAGAAAGAAGCAAAAGAAATGCTGAAAGAAGCAACAGTAGTTCACAAAGAAGAAGAAAAGTGAAGGAAGAAACAAGACATGTGCAGAAAGAACCAACGGAGGAGCAGAAAGAGGCCTTGTTGCAAAATCATCCTGTGCCCACAACTTTTTCAGACAGGTACTGCTGGTAACTGACTCTGACTAACCAGGCCTAGAGCCAGTGCTATGCTAAGAGACAATTAGAATACAGTGAAAACCCCTACATACACTAGGGAACACTATGCATTGGGGTACCCCTGTGATTGGCATTACCTCCTCTGTAAGGCCCTAGTACATAATAGGGCAGGGAGATTAAAACTAGCTCTAAGTCAGAGGTGCAGAAAAATGCTACATTAAGTAGTAGTTGTGTTTGCAGAGTGGTGGAGAAAGGGTGCTGGGCGTCCAACCAACGCTCAGGAATTCTACTGCGTAGGACTTACAGGAGGGATTATTGGCCACCAAACTCCTTCAGGACTTCATCCCCCATCCCGTAGTCTGCCACGAGGCACGTTTGCAGAGTGGTAGAGAAAGACGTCTTAGCAATACCACTGTGTGGGACTTACTCGAGGTAACAAGAGGGGTAGTTGGCTCCCGAGGACATCCTTGGGGGTCAACTTTCCAAACTATTACCTCCCGTCAGTCCCCCACAGCAGCACTGGTAAGTACTTGTACCAGGCCACATCCACTTTGCCCACCACTCTACAAACGTGCTCCCTGGCACGCTCTTGGATGGGGATTGAAGTCCCCTTCACTGCTTGGGGTTCTTTAGGGGCTAACTAGCCTACCTTTAACCAGTAAGCCCCACGCAGTGGGATTGGTGAGAGGTAGACAAAGACCCCCTTTCTCCACCACTCTGCAAACGTGCCCCCTGGTGTGTTGTAAGTTGGGGGATTAAGTCCCCTTGAATCCTGAGGGTCCCTGGGGTCCAACTACCCACCAGGTACCTCCAGTAAGTGCCAGAGAGATGTGTTGCAGAGAGGTGTAAAAAGGGGCATGGCCTGGACCACCTCTCTGCAACGCAGCCCTGTGGCGCTTACTGGAGGTACCTGGTGGGCTTGTTGGCTCCCAGGGAACCCCAGTATTGAAGGGGAATGAATTTCCTAATTTAAAATGTGACACAAGGTGCATTTGCAGAGTGTTGCTGTGAGGGGGTGGGGCCTCCGGCACAATAGCGTGTTTTTAAAAATAATTTATGGGGGAAGGGGGTTGTGTGGCCCCCTTCTTTTTACTTTTTGTGGACCCTGGGGACCCCATCCCTAGAGCCTGACCCCCATTTAAAAAAATAAAATAAAATATGAATGGGAACGGGGCCACATGGGCCCCCCTCCCGTGGCCAAATCCGGCCCAGGGGACCCCATATGTAGCATGGCTACATATTTTTTTTGTTTTATGGATGGGGGCTGCGTGGCCCCCCTCCAGAGGCCTCTATTGGCTCTGGGGACTCCATCCCCCGGGTCAGCCTTTATTATTGTTAATTTTTGTGGAAAAACAATCTGCTTTGCTTTATTGAAGCGAGAGCAGGTTTACCTGCTCTCGCTTCAACAAAGCATAGTAGTTTGCAATGACATGATGGGAGCTGCACGGCTCCCGCCCTGTCTTAGCAAACAGTAGTGTCCAGAGGGTGGGCACCCCGGGACACTGCAGGAGCCGGCCCCTTGGGGGGTCAAGGGCCATCGAGGGCTCCAGAAGGGGGGCTGCGCGACCCCCCTCCCTACCAGTGCACAGCCCCAGGGAGGTGGTGATCCCAGGGGCTTGGGGGTACGTAACGGACCCCCGCATTTGAATATTAGTGCCTCGCGGAGGTGGCGGTGCCCGGAGGGGTGGGGGCTCGAGCCCCCCACTCAGGTATATTTTATTGTAAAAAAAAAAGACCCGGAGGGTGGTGGTCCCTGGGAAAGCGGGGGGGCTGTGTGCCCCGCAAAGTAATTAATAAATGATGGTCCTCGGGGCTTGGGGGGCCTTGGAGGCACCCCCCGCCTTTAAGAAGAAGCCCCAGGGGGTGGTGGTCCCCGGGGCTGCTTGCCCCCCGCAACTCATTCATCTTGCCCGCGGAGGTGGCAGTCCCTGAGGCAGTGTGCGGGATTTGGACCCCCACACACATTTTTCCACTGCCCCCTGGACCTGGTCCACCCGGGGGCTTTAATACAACATAGCGTAGGAGCCCGCACTTTGTTTTTTTTATTTTCTCGGCTGGATTCGCGCACCCAGTACGAATGCAGCGATTAAAAAAAAAAAAACCTTTTTGGGCCCTGGGGGTTCTTGTGAGACCCCCTGAGCAGGTCTTGTTTTTTGTATTTGTTTTTCTGTTTTCTTGTGCCTCGGTTACCGAGGCACAAGATGGCTGCCAACACTTCCTGGTTTGGAGTGTTGACAGCCAATTAGAATAAAGCTCGTGATCAGGAGGGTGCGCATATCCACTGCGCCTCTATATATATAGAAACTTTATTTTTTTGATTTTCTCAGCAACCACTGAACGGATTTACTCCATTTTAAAAAAAGGTCTCTTTCTGAACCAAGGGCTACCTTTTTGCCGAATTTGATGTAATTCTGTTCAGCAGTTTCAGCTGTAGCTGTGTCTAAAGTTTCCTACGGGAATTAACATGGGGAAAACACGTTTTGAGACCCCCGTTTTTTCTCAGCCCCCGCTTGCCAAATCACCCCGAAACTTTTAAGAAAGGAGCTGACCGGAGAGGGTCACAAGTTTTACAAATCTAGCGAAGATTCGTCAACCGGTGCCAAAGATATTGAGAAAACAAAAAACGAGTTTCCTATGGATATATATATATATATATATATATATATATATATATATATATATATATATATATATATATATATATATATATATATATATATATATATATATATATATATATATATATAATCAGAATACGTTTAACCCATCTGTGGACAAACTTGGAGGCACTCAGTGGGGAAGTTTAAAATTAAGGGTTTATTCTGACAGACGCCTTTCGGCAAACAACGCCTTCTTCAATGTCAGTTACCATCCCATGCCTAAATACGATTGGGTTTGTTATTTGAGGATTGTAAACATTCACTGATTAAATAACAATAAATATTAATTGTTAAATATAATAAATATTTGAATACCATAGCAACAATATATTTAACAGGGAAATGTGAATAAATAGTTGAAAACAATTCACTAATATTCTAAAAATTCCTGTTAAAACAATAAAATTGTTAAAACATCATTTTAAATTCTCAGTGCAAAGCATTCTAGACATCATGGCATAATGTTGCTAGTCCAATATATTTAAAACCTTGATCTTTGGTTTATTACTAAAAAGTGCATCCTGACCAAAGCCTTCACCTAATTCAAAAAAGTGCTAGTGCTTTAATGATTCTACCTCAAAGAATTGGGTTTGACCTGTTTTGACCTAAAAATAGAAACACCTCCTAATGTGTATAAAACAGTTTTCTAAAAAACCGTCATTATTATGGTTCAGGTCAGAATGGCAGCCTCCTATGATTTCAGTGAAATACTCTTGCATCTCCTTCTCCAGCATGGTTTCCCCTATATATTTTCTGTGAATTCCTCCCCCGGTAGGTTAGATACATGTATAAAGATCCTCTGTTATATTTAAACCTCCTGGGGTCTTGCAATCAAGGTTGAGGATATATTTGAGCATACATTCTCTATCTTCTCCCAGTCTGTTCTTGGATATAGAATCAATGAGATATTACGAGAGATGTTTGAGATCATTATTGTGTATTTCTTGAAAGTGTCTAGCCACGGGGTAAGTTGGGTCATGATTAAGAATGGCCCGGATGTGTTGCAGAATTCTCTTATTTGCAGGGAGTTTGGTGCTCCCTGCATATTTGAGGTTACAGGAGCACTCCAATATGTAAATAGCGTAGTCAGTTTTACAGTGCAATTTCTCTGATTGAAGATCAGCATAATTGGCCTTCACATAATCTGGCAAATATTTCATATAACTGTGTAAATGCATTGCAAATCATTTGAATTCCACCACCCAATTATATTGAACTTCAATAATTAAGAAGTGAAATTTAACCTCTTCAATGTTTGGGAATGGCGCGTCACAGTTACAAACTTGATGTATGCTTCATACATAATTCATAAATAGTAAAAAACGATATGTTGCATATATAAAATAC
Organism: Lissotriton vulgaris; assembly: GCF_964263255.1. Classification (NCBI taxonomy): domain Eukaryota; kingdom Metazoa; phylum Chordata; class Amphibia; order Caudata; family Salamandridae; genus Lissotriton; species Lissotriton vulgaris. Next base: position 471,826 of record NW_028241693.1, on the reverse strand, counting down.
ATGAATCCACATTTGAAGACACTAAAGAATATATATTGAGCTAATTGACTTAGCAAATAACATAGAAGCATCTTGTTGTGCAAAATCCTGCCAATATAGATGCAGCTCCTCATGTTTCAACAAATATTTGCTCAAATGCATAGAGGAGAGAATAAAGTGCTTAATGCCAACGTGCAAAAAATGCAATAAAGTGCTACTAAAGTGCAGTTCTAATCCAAAATTACATTATTTAAAGAGCGTGTCCAGCTAAATCCTAAAACACACTTTTATATACATATCTAAAAGCCACAAAGGTATCAAAGTTTTAAACCCTTATCTAAAAACTTTAAGAATACGGGGCAAAACAAAACCAAAAAGTCCTTTGCGGGCTGGACACTAATGCAGTTCATCAAAGTATGTACAAAAAGTTCATATATTTACATCTGTCAATTTTACCAAACGATATACTTTAGAAAATGATAAAGGTCCTCCGTGTTGTTGAAGCTATTGGGCATCTAATTTTAATATCATTTTGGATTCCAATTTCCTCAACATCCTTTCTCTATCTCCTCCTCTTCGGGGTTTGGGAATGGCTGCAACAACAAAATATTTAAAACAACTGACATTGTTATTATGTATTTGTTTAAAATGATGAGCCACCGGATACGTGGAATCATTATTCATGATGGCTCTGAGGTGCTGTAAAATTCTAACGTGCACCTGGAGCTTTGTGCTTCCCACTTATTTTAAACAACAGGTGCACGTCGGAACATAAACTGCAAACTCAGTTTTACAATTGTAGCTGCCTTTTATCAACACTTTCTCTGGGCTAAAAGGAGTCAGATACGATGTAGTATTCTCTCCAAACCTGCAAGCTCTGCAAGTGGAACGCCTAGTGAACCCTTGCTTGGGTTGTAGCCACATTTTGGCAGTCGCAAGTTCAGGATTTGTCTTCACAATTTGTGTTGACATAGACGGACCTTTTCTAAAAGTAATAGTAGGTTGTTGGGGAAGGCTAGGTGCTAGTATCCCATCTGTCATAATTAGAGGTCAACTACGCCTAATAATAGACCGGATCCTTCTTTCTTGTCTATTGAATGAAGTTTTGAGTCTCTGGACACTATCTGCTGATTCAGAATTTTCTGTGTTACTTGGTTTAGAAAAAAGGGAGTCTTGTACTAATTTTGTTCACTGCTTCCATTAAAATGGACTCACTATAGCCTCTCCTTCTAAATCTCAGGAGGGCCTGTTGTTTGCATGAAGTCCTCGTGCTTATCCTCTTTAATCGCAATAACTCACCAAACGGAATGCTTTTTATCAAATGTTTGGGGTGGAAGCTACTGGCATGGAGAGTCGTATTTCCAGCCATCACCTTTCTGTGTAGCGTGGTTGCTATGCTTCCGTTCTTGATATAGACTTTAACGTCTGAAAATTCCACATAGTGTTTATTGATCTGCGATGTAAATTTAAGATTAAGGGTATTGTCATGAATCCTATTGATAAAATCAGTGGCACTCCTTTCATCACCCTTCCATACAATAAAATCTATATATCTTAACCACTGTTGTACATGGTTGGTGTAATCATTGAGGAATGTGCGTATAAGGACCTGCTCCTCCCACCAGCCAACATGCAAACATGCATAGCTGGGGGAGAAGCAGGCCCCCCTCGTCACACCTCTCTTTTGCAAGTAAACATCATTACCAAACATAAAAAAGTTATTAAAAAGACACCAAGAAGCTAGATCTAAAAGCATTTTGTTATGATTATAACAATCAAGAGGTCTTAATCTGACAAAGTGTTTTAAGGCATTCAAACCTGTGGCATGTTCTATACTCGTGTACAGGGATTCAATGTCTAAAGTAATAAACATCAAATCTTCTGCCCACTGTATGTTCTGTAATTTTCCAAGAAATTCACCTGTACCTTTTAAATATCTAGGCAGTTGTTTAACCAAGTCCTGTAAAAAATACTCCACACTCCCTATTGCTGCTATAATGGGTGCCGGGGGTGGGTGAAACTTGTTTGTGGACCTTTGAAATCAGATACATTCTTGGCAGAGTTGGATGTTCCAAACGCCCACCCCGGGAAATTGCAGTTTGCTATTGGATTGCGGGAGCACTGCTCCTGCCATCCCATAGCAAACAGTGTGCTCGCTTTGAACAAGTGAAAGCACTTTGCTCTCTCTTGTTCAAAGTGAGCACACTTTACTTTTTACTCCCAGGGAGCTGTATTTCAGCATCTCCCTGTGAGTAAAAAGCCATGCCAGCTCCCGCAGGAAGATAGAGCTGGATGGGACCGCGGGGGCCTTCAGGCTCCCCCAGCAGTCCCTAACCGGGGCCAAAAATGGCATGGAGGGGGGGCAACTAGGCTCCCCTCCATTTTTTTATTTAAAACAAAAAAGGTTGGGCCCCGGTTGAGTGACTGCATGTGTGTGTGTAGACCTATGAATCAGTGAGTTGGTATGCACATACTGGTATTGGTGTAGCTCTTGTTTCGAGAATGGTAATCTGAAATTTGGAGTGGGTGTATGAAAGGTTATATTCAGGTATGAGTAGGTGCAGCAAAGATTATGTGGATGGTGTAATATGTGACGTCACCAGCAGTGCATTTCGGGGGCTTTAGTTACAGTTAGCACAGCTAACTATAACGGCTGAATTTCATAGGTTTTGTACAAGTGAAATGTCAGCCTAACTATAAAGTTCCTGTAACCTGCATTTTTTTCTGTGAATATCTAAGAATTTTTAAATGCTATTTCCTAACTATAACATCCCTGAGACCTGTGGTTTTTCAGTGAATATATGTATCTACACACATACATGCACACACGTTTACGAACAACAAACTTTTCCAAAATGTATTGATTCAGACAGTTCCAGATTCAGATCAAGTCTGGGGAGGCATTTGATCCTCGTTTTTGGCTAGCAGAATAATTACTTTGGCCCATTAGGAAAGACAAAACCTTTGAATTTGATTACGGCTGAGCCAGGAATATTTGAAAGTTCTCAAAGTGCCATATGGAATGTGGCTATCACTGTAGATATACATTTGGAATGCATGTTTACCCAAAGATAGATACCTCACTGGAAACCGCAGACCCAAGTGGGGCGAAGCCAATAATGTATAATTCTATTAAGCCCCACTGACTTTCAGTAAGCACTACAGACCTAAACTTTGAATGCTCACTTTCATTTTAAGGCCTACCCCAGGTTAACACCAATCCTTGAAGGGTCCCTTCTGTGACAGGCTGCCTGTGATCAAATAGCAGGCTTGCACACGTGTGCCACCCACGATCACCTGAAACCAGCACAAAGTCTCCTACCCTAGCTACATAGCAGCAGCCATTTGTTAAAAGGCATGATTCAGAAAAGGGGGTGGTGATGAACAGAGTGTCCGAATTAAGCAGACCACTCTTACCCAGTCCAAAGATCAGGGCTTGATCCATCACCGTTATTTAGCTCACTGCACCATCCCAGCTCAGAACTTGGCTATATGCAAATTAGCCTGACCCTGGCCCAGTGCATCATGGGAACAGGGCAGACCAAACTACCAAGCCAATTCTTATACTGGGAAGGAAACAAGCTACCGGGGACCGGTTTCTGGCATTTCAGCCGTCTTCGGCCCGGCTTGCTTGAATCCTGATGGTGCAATGAGCTAGGGACTCACATCTGAGTATACCCTTCCACGCCTATGGTGGACAAAAATGATTCAGAAAAGGGGGTGGTGATGAACAGAGTGTCCGAATTAAGCAGACCACTCTTACCCAGTCCAAAGATCAGGGCTTGATCCATCACCGTTATTTAGCTCACTGCACCATCCCAGCCAGAACTTGGCTATATGCAAATTAGCCTGACCCTGGCCCAGTGCATGGCTTGGTAGTTTAGTCTGCCCTGTTCCCATGATGCACTGGGCCAGGGACAGACTGATTTGCATATAGCCAGGTTCTGAGCTGGGATGGGGCAGTGAGATAAATAACGGTGATGGATCAAGCCCTGATCTTTGGACTGGGTAAGAGTGGTCTGCTCAATTCAGACACTCTGTTCATCACCACCCCCTTTTCTGAATCGTTTTAGGCCACTATAGGTGTGGCAGGGTATACTCAGACATGAGTCCCTTTCTCACTGCTCCATCAGGATTCAAGCAAGCCGGGCCGAAGACGGCTGAAATGCCAGAAACCGGTCCCCGGTAGCTTGTCTCCTTTCTGGTGAAGAATTGGCTTGGTAGTTTAGTCTGCCCTGTTCCCATGATGCACTGGGCCAGGGACAGACTGATTTGCATATAGCCAGGCTCTGAGCTGGGATGGGGCAGTGAGATAAATAACGGTGATGGATCAAGCCCTGATCTTTGAACTGGGTAAGAGTGGTCTGCTCAATTCAGACACTCTGTTCATCACCACCCCCTTTTCTGAATCGTTTTTGGCCTCTATAGGTGTGGCAGGGTATACTCAGACATGAGTCCCTTTCTCACTGCGCCATCAGGATTCAAGCAAGCCGGGCCGAAGACGGCTGAAATGCCAGAAACCGGTCCCCGGTAGCTTGTCTCATTTCTGGTGAAGAATTGGCTTGGTAGTTTAGTCTGCCCTGTTCCCATGATGCACTGTGCCAGGGACAGACTGATTTGCATATAGCCAGGTTCTGAGCTGGGATGGGGCAGTGAGATAAATAACGGTGATGGATCAAGCCCTGATCTTTGGACTGGGTAAGAGTGGTCTGCTCAATTCAGACACTCTGTTCATCACCACCCCCTTTTCTGAATCGTTTTAGGCCACTATAGGTGTGGCAGGGTATACTCAGACATGAGTCCCTTTCTCACTGCTCCATCAGGATTCAAGCAAGCCGGGCCGAAGATGGCTGAAATGCCAGAAACCGGTCCCCGGTAGCTTGTCTCCTTTCTGGTGAAGAATTGGCTTGGTAGTTTAGTCTGCCCTTTTCCCATGATGCACTGGGCCAGGGACAGACTGATTTGCATATAGCCAGGTTCTGAGCTGGGATGGGGCAGTGAGATAAATAACGGTGCTGGATCAAGCCCTGATCTTTGGACTGGGTAAGAGTGGTCTGCTCAATTCAGACACTCTGTTCATCACCACCCCCTTTTCTGAATCATTTGTTAAAAGGGAGGCACTGGTGGTAGGCACTTTCACATTTTCTCAGAATTTGCCTGAGTGAGACTCGGGTAATGAGACTTACTCACAGTAAAGGTCAAAAACCAGTTAGTCAAAAAAGTAACAAATCCAAGGGGATTACACAGATGGAACCCATTGGTTACAGAGAGTATTTGCGTTGATAACCCACTGAGGGGTATTACGTTTTAATTCCTTATAAACTATGCATATATGCAGCCACCGTACAACATTTATGTGTGATATCAGGCTTTCCATTATTAGTGGGGTCCATGTGGAGAGTGACCTACAATATAATGAGATCTAAATGTCAGCCCTGTTAATACCGCCTTTAGTAATAACATGTGACTGTACCTTCCTGGTGAGTCTCCATTCTCATCAAACATGATCATATCCCCAGCAACTCCTGTGAAGTTAGCCTTCATGAGACAGTCAAGTAGCTTCTGCCCATCAATGGGTTTCATCGCGTCACATAGTCCTTTGTAGCCTGGACACAGCGCCATCTGCATATTGTGGAGACCATGTGCCATTGCATATATTGCATTGATGACAAATCCCATTTTAGAATCTTGGACATGCTGAGACTTGAGCGTGAATCTGCCTATGAGATAACAAACAAAATCTTTGGTTAGAAAAAGGCTGTTCACATAATTATGAAATCTTGAAGGAAAGTTATATTTAACAGCGCAGATGGAAATGTTAAGACACTGACATGCGCATTTTAAAATACAGAAAGAAACCATTTTATTTTAAAATACAGAAAGAAACCATTTTATTTCTGCTTAAGGCTTCTCTAAAAGTTATTCTTTATTTTCATGTGGGGTAATCAGGGCTGGAATTAATTATTCCAGTCGGTATCGCACATAGACCTCGAATATTGTGTCCAATTCTGTATTTTTTCCTCCTTCCATTTGCTTGGAGCAGGTGGTAAATGTGAGGGCTTTTTCACTTGGTCATAGCAGGGTGTACGGGGGTAGCTATTTTTAATGTCACCTCTGGGGAGTTTTTTTCTGTTCCACCATTCTGAAATAAGCAGATTGCCATTGGCAGTGGCTGGGTCCTGCTGCTCTGCTGTGGTGTCTGGGGCTATGTGATTGGCCCTGGATTTTTTGAGTCTGCAGCATATGGACCCAATAATTCCAGGTCCAGAGACACCAGGATAGTTGTAGTTGCCTAGAACAGTCTGGGCAACTTATGATTAGGGCCAAAATAAGACCATGGGAACTTTATTGGTTTCATCTACACTTTTGAGTTTGAATACAGGTTGTATTGTGAAAAGCAGGTTGTTTGCCATTAGGGATGCTTCACCTACCATGGTCAATTATTAGCAAATAGGGAAGTTAGCATACAGTTCTTACGCAACACAGATATACATTTAGGGCCATATTTATCAAAGTGTGGTGTGGAATTTGTGTCATGCAAGGTAATGCAGGGCAACTCAATGACAAAGTCAGTTATACCAAGCCACGCACACCTTGTGTGGCCCTGCAGTGCTTGGTAAATCTGGAGTAATGCAAGGCAGGACAAGTGCAGTGCGTCACTTTGCCCTAAGGAAGTGTTCCATTGTTGGAGCATGGGTGTTGCCATGCATTCACCCATGGATTTTGGCGCATTTCCATATTTAGCATGGGTGGTAGACCTGGGAATGCGTCAAAATGCTACACCTGCCCAGGGAAGGTGTAACGAGGTGAATATCTTTATTCCTCCTATTGTTGCCTCTATCTATGTATCCAGCTTTCTGCTGAACATGTAGAAAGAGGAAAAGCCTCAGTGGATTGTTTTTGTGCAGGAAGGTGTCCCTTCTTGCACAAAAACAATCCTGTCTGCAACCCAGCTACCCATGCACTATGACGCAGGCAGCCACATGTGTGCCAGTTCAAGGAGAGCAGAGGAATGGCCATATAATGTTAAATTCGGCGCATTCCTGACCTCTCCCTTTCAAACTGTGCAGCAAGGTGTCTTGCTGAGTCAAATATTGATAAATCGGCTTCTTAGGCCTTACTCTGACAACTATGGACTATCAACACTGTTTATTACCAATGCCAACCCTGGTGGAAAATATGTAATTTACCAGCCAGCACACACTTTTCAAACCCAGCTGCTTCATGTACAAAGTCATCATGACTGGCACCCTCACCTAACCGGCTGATAAGCTTACCACCACCAGTCGGAGCAGGATTAGGCTGGTGTGAAGATGAAGAGCAGATAAAAATCAACAGGCCTTCTCAATCTAAGCACCCACCATCTAGAGTAAGATCTCTGTATCCCTAAGGAATGCTCCAAGTTGCTCCAATTTAGGAAACAGATGAAGACCACTACATCACAAAGCAGTAACAGTCACTTCCACTCTCTGAAATCAGCAAGCCCTCTAATCACTCTCAATCTTTCATTTTGACTCTATTCATTTCTCTGTTGCTTTTGGATAGCTTTGCACTTTGCAATACCACATACAAATACCTACCTACAAACAGTTACAGATACATGCACTGGATTGAAAGGTGATTCAATGTAATCATTGCTCTTCTTGAAAACATTATATTATATAGTTTTGAAACATTTTCAGTTTTCCTTTTATTGTCAGTTGTGCAGAATGCAGTGTAAAGTGCATGTTAATCAGAATATTTTGGATGATCGCGATTTTATAGTTATCGCTACAATTTATATCAAACCTATTGAAATAGGCTCTGGTTTTGCCTGACCATCACCATTATCTGCATATTGATGTTTTTATTGTGATGTGCATTTATTTTCTTGTTCTATGTATGTTAGATATTTTTCATTTGATCATATCTTGAGGTTCATTATGATGTTTTCGCTTTGATATATGTTTAGCTGCTTGGCTATGTGTTTTAGTGTATCATAACTGACTGAAGAGTCAGCCCTTAATGCTAGTTAATTTACCTCATACCACTTATAGGCCAGTGCTGTAGCTGATGGGCCTTATGAGGATAAAGGACAAGAACCAGCATATTGACTGACATTAAGGTCTCCAGCTAAACCTTGTAAGGCATCTGATTGATGGCCCTACACTTGATAAAACAGTGGATGTGCTATTCTGTGTTCTGGAAGGAGTAGCTTGATTGAGCTGTTTCAGAATAAGTAGTTGTGTTTCATCATGACCTTCAGTTGGGTAGATAGTTGACAGACTAACTATTATGACATTATGGTTTTAAGGAGAGGTTCATTGAGACGTGTATATACCATGAACCATACGCAAGGAATGTAGTGGGGGATTGGAGAAGTTGGAGCACATAAAGTTAATTAGGGAGCACCTTCAGTGGCTGGAATAGCTGAGACACTGTAGGTGTGCTGGGTCAAATACAAGAGTACTGAGATCAGTTCAAAAGGAGAAGTCTTTCCAAGACTAACATCCTCTGTGACCCGGAATAGACAACCTCACCTGAAGGTCTCATTTCCATACACAACCTTTTTCCAGTATTGCAAACCATTTGAGATTTCAAGTTGTTTACTATGGATTGGATCACGTATCCCACTTTTTCTCAGATTTATTATAAATGAGATATACTAAGGAGTTTATTTACAAAGTTGAATTTACATGTACAAATTTGCTAATGTTTAATTCTACTCCAGCACCTAATTATAAATCCACACTTTGATGCTATTCACCATTTCAGAGTGTAGATTGAAAATTAATTTTAGACTTACATGTCTTCACCCCATGAAATCAGAGGGTGATAAGATCTGGCTATGAAATTAAAATTGTAAAGTTACTGTTAGTAACTTTTCACACACAGGAGCAGACCTCACTGAAGAAATCGCCTTTCTGGAAACTAAAGGGAAAATCTAAAATGTTTATTAATTCAAAAATAAATAGTTTAAAGTAAGTTATCAATGTAACATAATTATTTTTGATTGAGAACTAATGAAATACATTATTACTGTACATTAACTCATCAACATAAATGTTTAGGTAATTAACTATTTTACATTTATTAATGTATTTGATAAATATACATTTTTAAGCAAAATACGAATATACATTTAATGTAAAATTCAAAATGATATAATTATTTTAACATAATTTCCTACATGTTGTTATTTTAATTCTTTGCCTCTTTTAGTTTCTATTGGAACATGTTGTTGTACCTGTGCATGCCCATGTGTTTTAATAGACTCACTCTAAGGATCGGTAAGAGTACTGTTATGCCTGGTTTGTGACCTTTAGGGCTGTATTAACACTAGAAGTGCAGTTTGTGAATAGGAATGGTCTTACTCTTCTGTGGGTGTGTGTTTGTATTAGCAAGTCCCTCCCTAAACTCCTCCTAATAGTTCCCTAAACTGTTCCCAAATTTGAGTTTCCAGACCACATTTTCCTACCACTCTAAAAATACCTCCCACAACTGCACCTAAAATATATATTTGTTTATGAATAGTATTTGTAGTACACGAGTAACACTGCTTTAGTAATAATTTAGATACTACAAAATGGAGTTTGAAAAAAGCCCCTAATTTTTATTTTACTGCATTCATCGTTAACTGAAATTATCTCAGAAGGCATTGCCTGCCAGTTACAACTGTAGGTTATATTGAGCGAACTGTTAGAGAAAACTATAGTAATTAAAGGTGGACATGGCAAGAGCAATGCTTTTTATTCTTCCTAAATGAGAGAAGGCTGATTTGGGCTAGAGGTAAGGGAGAAGGGCAAACTTGAGCCTGCTAGTGGTTGATGCGGGGGAGGTGGGTCACAGGCATCTGGCTGGTTGGTGGTAGTTTAGGCTGTCGGTGATGTATACTGCTCTTTGGTCGTGGAAGGCCTTGTACGTGTGGTTGAGCATCTTGAACTGGCATCTTTTCTGGACGTAGTTCTAGTGGAGGTTCCTGAATTGAGGGGCGATTCGGGTCCATTTGAGGAGGTTGAGGATGAGTCTGGCACCTGAGTACTGGGGTCTCTTTAGGAGTTGAATGTTGTTCCTCCATAGAGTGCATTGCCGTAGTCAATTCGGTTGGTGACTAGGGCTTGGGTAACAGTTTTCTGGTGTTGACGGGGAGTCATCAGAAAAAACATTTGGAGCATGTGAAGGGTATGGAAGCAGGAGGAGACTGAGTTGATCTGGCATTTCATGGTGAGGCAATGAGAAATGCTATAGTGAAGCTGGTCCTGCTTAATCACTGATCAAACACAGACTAGGTTTTATGGTAATTTAGTCTGATAGGTTGCTGCAGAGACCTATATATATATTCCAAGTGTCTGTCTATAATTCTGCTAAAATAGGTCAATTGCCTAATGCACGTCCTAGAAAGAACTGTGTATAACCTGCTTGTCACAGGTTGGAACAATGTCTTGTAGTATTTTTGATGCTACTCGTTGCTCTATTAGCATTATTTAACATATGGATTTCCCTTTAGAAGTCTTTTGACTTTTTATAGATCTTGCAAAATTAAAATGCTTCAATTTCTCAGTTTTTCACTATGATATAACAGGTTTATGATATGCGGCATGTACCTTTGTTTTCTTTGATATGCTGCTGATACTGAGGCAAGGTATGGCAGTTTCCAGTGGAACTTCTTTTGGCTGCCCATACCAACTCCTGGCAAAGATGTAACTCTGCAAATAGAATTACTGATTGTCTTTGAAGTGAGGTATTTGGGGTTTTCCAAACTATACAAGAAACAAGCCTTCAGTCTCTCAAAGCCTCTGCAGCCATCTGCTAAGCAATAGGCAACATACTTGTAATGTGCTTTGATGCAGCTGTCACCCACAGTATTTATCACAACGCTCTAAAACACAGTCACAAAGATGTGCATTGATCAAACATCTCAGTGGCAGTGTTCTCCAAATTCATTTACAAACCTGAAAATGAAAGGCTGAAAGTCTGTTGCCTCGTAAAGCTTAGGATTTCCTGGCATACCATATGTCCTATTCATAATCTATAAATACATAATCCTCTATAACATATGGGTTTAGAAATGTATTATGGTGAGTTTAGGTAACTATTTTCACATTGGATATCGCATCTTACAAATATTGTAAAATGGTTGACAAACTGGTTCCAGGGGTCTTCTGGCCCTCAGGAGTTATTATGCTTCACGTGTGTCAGTTGGAACTCTATACCTTTGGTGTCCCGGGGTCCTTTTTCCTATTACATGCAAATTGTGCATCAAGAGCATCCCTTTAGCATTTGACCCTCTGATAACAAGACAGAGAGCTACAAAGCTTACTCCTGGAGGTGATGTGGGCGAAAGATCAGAACTCAGCAGAAGCAATATTAACAGTATTAATACTCCAGCCTGTACTTCATTCTATATACTGCTAAATACTAACATGAAAATATACATGAACACACTGCATACTCCCAGCCCAGATTAACCCACAACAGGTCATCAAGATTCTTAAGACCAGGAAGAACGACGGGGCTCCTGGGCCTAATGGGATTCCTGCAACGGTCTTCAAAAAAGCCCCTGATTTCTGGGCAGCAACTCTAACTCCTCTCTACAATTACACCTTCCTGCAAGCCATAACCCCTAACTCCTGGAGGGGTTCTATATTGGTCCCCATTTAAAAAAAAGGGGATCTCCTAAAGCCATCAAACTACAGGCTCATTGCTTTGCTTGTTCTCGAGACCAAGGCCTACGCACATCTAATGAAAGATCTGGAGACATGGGCTGAAGAAAATACCATAATTTCTTTCTATCAGACAGGCTTGCCGTCACAGCCATCGACCATGGACAATGTGCTTGCGCTAGCGCAGGTATCAGCTCAGACAACAAGGAAGAACCATCCCCCACTTTTCTGCTGTTTTGTCGACTACAGTATAGCTTTCGATAAAGTTGTACGTAGAAGACTATGGTGGAAACTAAAAAAACTGGGGCATTCCATCAACCCTCCTGAAAGCAATAAGATCGCTCTATGAAGACACTTGTGTGCGGGTCAAAACAAGAGCACTCAGTGTGTCCCCTAAAATACCCACAAATAATGGGCTGAAACAAGGATGCATGTTGGCCTCCATCCTCTTCAACTTATAAACTGCGGACTTGGGAGATGCCTTAAAAGGAGCCTGTCTAGTAGCACCAAGACTAGGAGCCGTGAGGCTGCCGGTGCTACAATATGCTGACGACACTGCTATAATGGACCACACAAATGTGGGCCTACAAAGAGCCCTAAACGCCTTGAATCATTTCAATCAAAACAATAACCTAGCAGTTAACCAGGGAAAGACCAAGGTCTTCATTTTCGGGAGCTATCATCGGAAAAAGAAAGCACAGTGGTCAATGGGCAACCTACAAATTAAGACTGTGGCCTCATATAACTACTTAGGGGTCTGGCTCACGGAACAGGCCAAGGCGAATATCCCTCTGAAACAACAGTCGTCCCAGGCCAACAAGGTCATATATTTGTTAAACAACTGAGACTTCATCTGATCAGTCCATCTGCAGGGCCAATATTGACAGTTTTAAAATCGAAACTTCTCCTAGTAATCAGTTATGACCATTTGGCCTTTCCGGGGTCACAGGACACCTCCTTAACCTTAGCCCAAGCGAAGGCATAAAAATCAGTGCTTCTTATCCCGAAATCTGCGAGGAAATCAAGGCTAAGACAAGGTCAGATTTGTTGTGTCAGGGAGAGATTCTAAAGTTGTACCTAAGGATCCTAAGGGCTCCTGCTAAATCTCTAAAACATCCACTGAGAGCCATCTTCAAGTAAACATGCCCGGCCTGCTTCACCATAGTGAAGATCCATTAAAAAAAAGGGGGTTGCTAGCGGAATAAAAGTTCAAATTGTTTTTTTACAAGCGTGGTCGACAGTCGGGACTCATGACTGACTACCATCACTCAGGTTATTCCTGATTGCTCAAAAGAAAAGGGGGGGCTAAGGGAGGGGGGGGGGTGTTGGACGAGCACCAAAAATGGCAAGAAGAACCAAGGGTACTCTTTGGTACACACATACACACACTCATACCCTCACTTGTCAAAATATTGGGTGAGGTTAAGAATAAAGAAGGAAAGGAACAAAAAAAACTCACCAAGGGAAGCACACTCTAAGGCTCAAGAAATGCTTTTATTATGCTTCCTTCAAACATTCAAATGGCTAAGATAGACTCGCTTAGGTTTGTCTCCGCCAACATTTGCAGGCTGAACAACGCCTCAAAAAGGCAAAATGTAGCACAAGGTCTAGGCTCTCTAGGGGGTAACATAATCTGCCTCCAGGAGACCCATATAGAGGGCTCGCAGAAACATTTGTTAGACACTCTGGGGTTTAAAGTCGTGGAGGCTACCACACAGGGTGCCAAAATAAAAGGGGTAGGAATCATGGAAGACAGAAGACTTTCTCTTAAAAATCCCCGTGTTAAAACTGACTCATTGGGCAGATGGGTAATAACTGAATGCCACCTTCCTCCTAATCTTCCTTTTACCCTCTGCTCAGTATACAACAGCAATACAGACGATCCAGGGATAATTAACCTGGTCTCAGGGGAGTTAGCCCACTGGCCCACCCCAATTATCCTTTTTGGAGACCTTAATATAAATCTGCCCAGTGACTCGAATACAGATAGCAAATGGAGGTACAAAGTCAGAAAGCCTCTAGATTTTAAGCACTAGCTAACCTAGCTCAGATCCATGGGCAAAGTGACATTTGGGCTAGTTTAAACCCTACGCAACCTGGCTACACTTACTTTTCTTCCCAGCCCACACTCTTGTTAGATTAGATTATTTCTTTATTTCGTCTTCACTACTTAGTAACTGCACTATAGACATTGCACCTCCTTTTATGTCCGATCATAATCCTCTCATATTAAACATCAAGGGATTAGGGAATTGGAAGGAGGCACCAAGGTGGAGCTTTGAGAAAGCCCTTTTGCTACCGGGTGCACATAAAAGGCTGGATCCAGGAGTTCCTGGAAATAAATACCGGAACTGCCTCAATGATGATTGTCTGGGATATGCTAAAAGCAGGTGTTTGGGTCGAAACCTTGACGTTTTCAGCAAGGAAGAATAGGAAGGAGAAGGCGCTAATTAGTGATCTTCAGCGGCAACTAAGGAGAGCAGAAATGAAACTGGCCCTAATGGTTAAGTCGGGACAGGATATTGAGAATGTCCAAAAAGATGTAATCTATACTAATATAATAAAGAGAGAGCCCAAACCTTTGAGGCAGGTAATCTCAGGAACCACAGCACCAACCTCAACACCCAATACAGCGTTGGAAAGGGCAGTTGCAGCAGAAGGACAGAGGCTATGCAGACGCCCACCATACACATTTAAAAGGTAAAAGAACCGTGCCAGCAAAGTAGTCCCTAGTGGGCGTGTCTGCGTCGTGCTGTGGGCTTGTGCTGGGGGCGTGACAAACGCTGGGGGCGTGTGATACTTTCGACCCTTCATGCCATGTCTCATATCATGTGCTGTGGGCATGTGCTGGGGGCGTGTGCGGGGCGCGGGATTACGGGGGAAAAAAAGTGAGAGTTGTGACCAATATTTAATTGTTTTTTCTTCCCATGTTCTGTACACTCCAGCTCCGGATGTGATTGCCCCGCGCTCCTAGTGACGTGCACCTGCTTTACTGTATGGAGGTCAAGCATGGCACTATTCCCAAGGGCCGGAAGGAGCGCAAACAGGGGCCATTGTGCAGGAAATGTAATCTCGCCTTAACTTCCGGTGATGCGCACACTGGAGATTTTCCACTTCTCTTGCGCCCAGGCCTTGCGCCACGCATATCCGGACACAAGGTCCGCCTCCACGGAAATAGCAAGAAAGGGACTATCCCTCCCCCGGGAATATGTGATGATATTCAGCAAACCAACACCCCACATACCATCACCCCACAATTTTTATAACGTGGGACTATTACTCCACAAAGACATCATTTCTAAAACTTATAAAACGCATATGACTTTATCACGCATGCCATTATGACGCAAATGCCTGTGTGGTAAAGTCATATACATTGTAAAAGTACATTAACATCAAATATATGTTTGTATATATGTGTATATATATATATATATATATATATACGAGATATGTGAAGCTCCAAAGTCCGCAAGCGCAGCAAGTACAGCCACACGAACAGACAGGAACCAGCGAGACCCAGGAAGGTGCAAAAATTTTTCTTTATTTAGTTTTCAACCCAGCACCAGTCCGCCATGACGCGTTTCGGCTAGAGATAGCCTTGATCACATATATATATATATATGATATATATGATATATATATATATATATATATATATATATATATATATATATATATATATATATATATATATATATATATATATATAGGCTAGAGATAGCCTTGATCATATATATATATATATATATATATATATATATATATATATATATATATATATATATATATATATATATAAATAAATATATATATATATATATATATATATATATATAGATATATATATATATATATATATATATATATATATATATATATATATATATATATATATATATATATATATATATATATATATATATATATATATATATCCTACTGGCGGTCGCCAGTAGGTAGTTATAGTTAGGACCTAGTTTCCATAGGAAATCCGCAACATTCAATTGGGAATAACTTTGGCGCCGGTTGATGAATCTCCGCGAATTTCTCAAAGAAGATGACCCGCTCTGCTCCGCTCCTTCCCTGAAAGTCTCGGGAAGATTCGTCAAGCAGGGACTGAGAAAAAAGGGGGCTCCCAAAACGTGTTTTCCCCATGTTCATTTCCATAGGACGATTAGGCACGGCTACAGCCCGAACCGCTGAACGGAATTACACCAAATGTGGGAAAATGGTAGGGTCTGGCACGCAAATCACGCATTTGCTTAAATGGTGTAAATCCCTCCAGTACTTGCTGAGAAAATTAAAGTTGAAATCAATTATATTGCCGTGCACGAGCTTCATGCTGATTGGCTGCCACTGTCTGTCAACACTCCAAAACAGAAATTGTCTCAGGAGATTCATCAAGCAGGAGCCGAGAAAAAAGGGGGGTCCCAAAACGTGTTTTCCCCATGTTAATTTCCATAGGACAATTAGACACGGCTACAGCCCGAACTGCTGAATGGAATTACACCAAATATGGGAAAATGGTAGGGTCTGGTACGCAGATCAAGCTTTTGTTTAAATGGTGTAAATCCCTCCTGTAGTTGCTGAGAAAATTAAAGTTGAAATCAATTATATATCTAAAAGCGCGCACCGTGCACAAGCTTCATGCTGATTGGCTGCCACTGTCTGCCAACACTCCAAAACAGAAAAACAGAAATTGATGGCAGCTCTCTTGTGCCTCAGTAGACTGAGGCACAAGAAAGCAGAAAAACAAACGTGTAGAACTCAAAAAGGGGGCAGGGTAGAAGCACCCTGACCCCCTAGGCCTGCTCAGGGGGTCCCACAGGCAAAAAAATAAACAATTTCGAAAAATCGCGGGAAGTGCGCACCGTGCGCGCACCCCGCGATTTTACCCAAAAAATAATATATTATAGGAAGCTGGTCATCAGGGATGTCATTTGAGATGTCATCAGTGATGTCATGAGTGATGTCACTGACCATGTCATGAGTGATGTAATATGTGAAGTCATCAGCAGTGCATTGCGGGCGCGCGAGTTATAGTTAGCTGAACTAACTATAACAAGGGAATTTCATAGGTTTTGTATGAGTAAAATGACCAGCTAACTATAACTGGTGTGAAACCTATGGTTTTTTCAGTGAATATATATATATATATATATATATATATATATATATATATATATATATATATATATATATATATATATATATATATATACTAATATAATAAAAAGAGAGCCCAAACCTTTGAGGCGGGTAATCTCAGGAACCACAGCACCAATCACCACACCCAATACAGCGTTGGAAAGGCAGTTGCAGCAGAAGGACATAAGCTATGCAGACACCCACCATATACATTTAAAAGGTAAAAGTAGTCCCTTGTGGGCGTGTCTGCGTTGTGCTGTGGGCGTGTGCTGGGGGCGTGACAAACGCTGGGGGCGTGTGGTACGTTCCGCCCTTTATGCCATGTCTCATATCATGTGCTAATCCCACCCTGCTCCCTTTAAATACCCCAGCACCCCATAATCATAACCCACCCTTACTCCTTAAAATACCCCAACACCCTTAAACATTAACCCATCTTAACGCTATAAATATACCCTGTACCTCAAAACCCAAACCTATCCCTAAACCCTAAAAATACCCCAGTATCCCAAAACCCAAACCTAGCCCTGAACCCTAAAAATACCCCTGCACCCCTGCACCCCAAACCTACCCCTGAACCCTAAAATACCCCTTTACCCCAAAATCCAAACCTAGCCCTGAACCCTTAAAATGCCCCACTACCCCAAAACCCAAACCTACCCCATAACCCCTGAATGGAGAAAGCATGTTTTTTTAATGTTTGGATAAGGTAAGAATGGGTATAGGGTATATGTTTTGGGGTACTGAGGTATATGTTTTTGGGTGCAGGGGAATTTTAGGTTTCAGGGGTAGGTTTGGGTTTTGGGGTACAGGGTTATTTTTAGGGTTCAGGGCTAGGTTTGGGTTTTGGGGTACAGGGGTATTTTTAGGTACACGTCCGCCAATGGTGAATCGAATTGGTCATTGATTGGACACATTGGAAGAACGGCCCACGTTTTGGAAAGTGAGCCTGGTCCTGATGAGAACCTGAAGTCATAAGGCTCGAAACGCGTAGACCCTGGAATACCAAACCAACATTGTTTAACAAACAGACTTTGTAAAATATCCAATCATTTGTGATTTATACAATATCAAATGTGTCAAAATGAAAATGGATATAGAATGTAATTAGAAATGTCATTGAGTGTGAATGTTGTTTGGTATGTGTTTGTGTTTGTGAATGTTGGATGTCAATTTCTTCTTCCCTCCCTCCTCTTTTTCTGTAGAATTGTAAATTAAGATAGTGTATGGCGTGTGTAGTTGTATAAAATTGTATACAGGTTTGTGCATTGAGATACAAAATTGTATCATGTATTTGTTTAAAAGCATTCAATAATTTTTCAAAAATATTACCAAATAATAAAAGCAACTAAGAAGCTTGAAATGGTTTGATGGTATACCCGCACATTTTTTCCAGATTCATTTTTTAATCAAACAGCAGTATTGGCAACTTCTTCTGGTTGTTCATGTTATGGTGCCCAGCCTTACTGCCTAGGGCCACACCCTTTGTTGTTATATAGTACTCACAACTAAGGAGGGCTCTAAGGCAACTGTCTCTCCCCAGAGAACGGGGAGGGTGGGCCTTCCCCAACATTGTTATACTACTGGGCCTCAGTTATGCAGTACAGTATTGAACTGGTGAGGGAACTCCCACGCTCATTTTTATCTGGGCTCGCCTCGCCTTTTCAGCTCCTACTGGGTGAAGAGCACTGGGGCTGTCTCTTCCGACAGACCTCGTTCGGATACTACAAACGTGTGAGATTCAAGACCTTAATGAATTCCTACAAGGTCTTCCGTAATATCCGCAGATTATTTGGGCTGGGAAGAAACAACTATTACTCTCCTATCACGACAAATTGCAATCTCCCCACTATCTTCGGTAGGTCCTACTTCTCAGATTGGCACAAGGCAGTCATCACGAAACTGGGTTCTCATCATCAGTGAAGGAATCAAATAATTCGCAGATCTGCAATCTAAATATGGTTTGAAAAGTCAAGATGCCTTCAAGTATCTGTCCATATGGGATTTTCTTTCCAGAAAGGTTGGGGACACCATAGGGTTTGCGAAAGTGGAACTAGTCAACACACTGCGGATCCGAAGGGCTCCCGCTTAATCTCTAAAACATCCACTGAGAGCCATCTTCGAGGAAACATGCTCGGCCTGCTTCACCATAGTGAAGTTCGAGGAAAAAAGCACACAATTGCCGTAAATCCCACTGAATGCTTGTAAAAAAGAAAATAAACAAGTGCGGGACATCTCTTTTGAACTCAACTTTGAATCCCTCTGCTCAAGCTCCCATTTAGACCAGCTGAATAACTCTTACATTTAAGGCAAAGTATAACCTTACCTAGGCGAGTCTCTCTCTCCTCAAGCCCGAAGTAAAATTCTTTACATGAGACTAAGCATGTTAGGAATTGCTGATTTTAACCCCGCCTGGGCCCGCAGAGGGGAAACTAAAAAGTGTAGACTGTGCTTCTACATGAGGGAATCCTGGTTGCACCTTTTATGTTTGTGCCCCAACCTTGACAATGAACTCTGGCGACTCATTGCATATCCAATGGAATAAAGTCCTTTCAGTGAAGCGTCAGCCTTGTGCTTTTCTCCCTCAAACACGACGCTATTGGCAAGATTGGGGAAATTTATACATCAGATCAGGATCACCTTAAAAGCTGCTAATGATCGCAACTGATCCATGGCGATGAGTATTGCAAATCAAGTGGAAGAAAACAGCTCGGCCTAGAAAAAGCTCTGAGGTGCGTGCTCCAATACATGGTTCCAACTTGGAGCACCAAGAAGAAGGACTAATTGACTTACAAAGCAGTCCATCTTTAGGGCTATGGGGGCTCCACAAATGCGAGCAGGAGTACTGGACCACGACCACAAAACTTGGGTGCCGGTTGATCAAGCAGGCCACCTGGGAGGGGAGGTACTCCCATCAATAACAAACTGAAGTGTTTATAGTCTTTTTAACATATCTAGTTTAAATATTTTTCTTTTTACTTTTTTATCTTTTTATAGGATGCCCGTTTTGTATTCTTTACTGGAATGATTTCAATGAATTGCCCAGTTAATAAAAACTTCATATACATGAACATGGAGAAACAACAAGCAATGTGATACAGGTTTTACATAATAAACAGACCTCTCCATATTAGCTTTGACAAAGTGTTTTCGTAACCAATAATACACTGTTTATAGGCTTTTACACAATATTGTCAAAATCAATAAACCATTTTCTATGGGATTTGACCATAGGTTTCATAAGAAGTAAAAACTGCCCACTGCCAGTACTAACAGCTTTCTACAATTAACCACCCTCTGCATTCAGACTTTGATGGAAGGCTTTTCACAATGAATCACCCACTGCCAATGGGCTTGCCTACAGGGCGTATGTGGTACACCAGACAAGTAAAGAATCATTACTCTCTTTCCTTAAATTGTACTCAAAAGCAGGCTCACAAAATATATCTGCATCCACTAGGTGGTGTGGAAGCGATTTGCAGAATTTTAGGATTTGCAACTGCACAGGAAAACCTTCTTAACATTCCCAGGCCAGGAAGGAGAATAGCTAAAGGTTTTTGCATACTCCATGCATACGGGCACCTTTTCCTTCATAGTAGAGGCATCTTAGGAGCCTAAAATTCCACTTATCTTTCCAGATTCTGTTAAACAGCGTGTAGAATGTAGACGTTCAAATATTTTCATTCTTCACAGGTATGCAACAAAATTGTAAATCCAAACCCAACCCTAAATTCCTACCAATGTCACTCACAATTATTTCTGTGAGACAGTATTTTTGGCCACATTTAGAAAGAGTGATATGCACATATGTGTTGCACATGTTGTGCAGTGCCGAGGCGCCTTCTGCCCGATTGCAGATGTGCATTGTAGAACAGGAAATCCCTCCATACATGAAACAGTATCAGGAGAATACCTGATGCCTATCTAAACTCAGGATCAATTCACATTCATGATGGAAGGCTATGAGATTGCTGGTGTTTGTTGATCAATGATGCAACACCTTTGCTTAACTACTCATTTGGAAATTTTAAAATGTAGCATTGTTCAATATTGGCATTGAAGATAACTTTACTACTACCACAAGATACCAATAGGTCAAACTAAAGAAAAACTGTCTCAAAAAGTGTTGGTTAGGGAACAGTCACCAAGTCTATATTTTGATAGTACATAGTGAACATCAAAATGATTCCCATCAGATACCCGTCCTGTGCCGCCCTACATCATTTGGGATTCTTCACCCGAAGGAATTGATGAAAACCACTTATGATTAGGTGAACTGTAACCTAATCAAGTGGAAAAAAACTCAAATGTGATGGGTTGGTATATGTGGCATAAGGAGGGTAAAAATAGATAGCAGTGCACCAAAAGTGTTTGAAGTAACTGTGTAAGAAAAGTTTGTGAATATTAAGATTGGGTTGTAGAGGTGGAAAATGTATTTTAATGGTATCCTATCTACACCCAACATTAAAAACAGTGCATAAGTATATTGAACTTATGTATACTCTGATGTTATAAAGGTCACCTAATCATAAGTGGTTTTCATCAATTCCTTCGGGTGAAGGATCCCAAATGATACTGTCTCACTTATTTCAATGTACCTCACAAATGTTTATAGTTGAAAAAGGTAAACAATGAATGAATCACAGAAAGTGCCCAGATGGCACACAGCATTTTAACACTCTTCATGCACCCACAAGGCATTTTGGTATTATAGAAGGGGCTACAAGTGCTCTGTGGCCTTCTCTTTAATTTGGATCATGCTTGCGCACATTTTGCAATGACATGCAATCACATTGAGTTTTCTCCCATTTGCATAGAGTGAAGACCCATGCAACTGAGGGAACACTTTGATTTTGTGCCTGCACCGTATTAAAGTAGCCTGTGCAGAGCCTGAGAAGAAGTGGGAGGCTCACTAACTGACACATAGAATTGTCCCAGTAAGTGCACCTGTGGAAGGGCACACCTAAGGAGTGGGATACCTTATGTCACCCCTGTAGGCAGTGCACATACGCATTGCACCCATCTGTAGGGGGATGCCTTATCTCCTGCTCAAAGAGAGGTCAGTCTGATTCCTTGTTTTTCACTGCTGCGCTCTCCTCAGTGCAGGCGCAAACTGTCACAGTAGTGAAGGGTATGCCGGAGGGCAAGTTAGAAGCACAGTGTGTATGATATATAATTTTGGCCCCAATAAAAACTTGCATTGAAATGTTAGAGCTCTCTGTTTTGTTGCCATTTTTAGGTTTCGCCTAGCTATGCAGCGCATGCGCTGTCACTTGCGAGATCTATTGTCGTTGGTTACGCTTCCGGTTGGCCCGCGTCAAAAAAGCGCATTTTTAATTGGAAGGGAGGCATGTTTGTTCCCTCCCTGTTTCCTATTTGTTGTGCCTGTCCGGACAAGAGATGTGCACGCGTACGGTGCGCACCCATGGCGCGCTTCCACTTTCTTTTGTATGGTATTCTGTCATCCCGAGTCTAGCGGGCGTCTCTTTTGATCACGGGATTTAAGCACAGCACGTGTATGGTGCGCTTTCACTTTCTTCTACATCCTACCCCACACAGCACTTGGGGCACCGGCTTCAGCAATGGTGGCAGCTTCTTGTTTTAAATGTATTTTCTTTTGAGGTTTTGAAGTCATTCACTCAGGAGGTGGGTGCACCCTTTCTATTAGTTAATCTGCTGCTGTTTTGGTGTAGGTTTCGGTGAGCAGTCATTTTGTTTGTTGTCTTGTTTACAAAAAGAGGACTTTATTGGGGATTTCGAAACTTGCATTTTACTGCAGCGATATTCATTCAGCGGCTGCCGGGACCGTTTAGTAAGTATACCGGTGTGGCCTGCGCTTCTATGCTTCTCGGGTACTTATTTGTTCTACTGGACACGGCGCACTTTCACTTTCTCCAAGAAGGGTGGGTGTAGGTTTCAGTGCACAGTCATTTTTCTTTGGTGTCTTGTTTACAAAAAGAGGAATTTATTGGGGATTTCGAAACTTGCATTTGACCACAGCGATATTCATTCAGCAACTTCTGGGACCGTTTAGTAAGTATACCGGTGTGGCCTGCCCTTCTATGCTTCTCGCGTACTTGTTGGTGCTACCAGTGAAACTCAATTACCGCTGCGGCGAGCTGACGTATTTAATGCAACTCGTGCTCATGTAAAGCGCTCTGATACCTTTGGGTCCAGTTCGCGCTATATAACATTTGTAACATGATGTTCCATATGCATTCAAGTGGTGTAACATAACTCACTATGTAAATAGATTTATTTGACGTATTCCTTGGAAAATTGATGTCTCCATCTGTTAGGGCGCTATGCTATGGTATACATTTTTGCTGCATAGATGGGCGTGGTACCAAGTCATGAATGACACATCCAGACAGTTTTGCCATTTTAGCCACGAGGACTGCACCTGTAGTTTCAATCCCTTACTTATAAGGAGAAGAGTGAAACTACAAGTCCCACCATGCACAGAGTTAGATGTTCCTTGAAATCTATGACTGCTTGAGGATGGCTATGCACAGCATATGCAAAACTGCAACACTTTCGGCACTTCGAACTTCTATGATGTAAGCATTTCGATTCAATGCGCAGCAGAGCGCCGGCAGTGTGATCGTCCAGTTGTGAGTTTCTAATGTCAGGCTAAAGTAGGTCGAGGATAACCCAGTTCACCCATTTTAAAACAACGACAAGCAAAGAACAAGTCCACCCAGTGGCCCAGGGACATGTTCTGCAATGCTGATGAGAGCCAAGGCAAGCTCAGGCATTCCGGCTGATCTCCTTTGACCTTTGGCACTAACTGAATGGAAGCACGCTTATCTGCTTCGAAACTCGATCCCTCTGATGCTTCAGTTATGTAAGAAACAAAAGGGTATGGTCCATCACAGCGCATGTCGGAGGAGTTAAAAGGAGTGACCAGGCTTTCACCAGGAGGTGCACAAGTGTGTTCTGGTAGTGCTGTGCTCGTGAGGACACAGGTGGACCAAGCAAGTGGGAAAGACATTTTTCAAATATTTATTTACGTTTTGTCTATCAGGGGATGCATGCGCAATATATAAAGTGAATGTATGCATGCGTTGTCCTGTCACTAGCGCTCTGAAGCGACTGTGCGCTACCAATAGCACTGTAAGGAGTTCAAACAATGAAAAAGTAATATAATAGCCACTTAAGGCGCTTTACAAAACTCCTCAACAAATAAGTAACATTCCATTGCCAAATGACATTGCCTACAGCAAGGAGACAATCTGCTACATTTCTTCATCCTATGTGTATCCAAATAAGTTTCACCAGGTATCATTTGCGTGACTCCCTATATTAATTTTTGGAAGGGCGATTTAACTGTGGAATCACGTGTAGGCATTAGTCCGTGCTTGAGCTGCACAGAAAAGGACATGGTACAATTCTTACAAACGTTTCTGTTCTATGCGCGCAGACAGTGCCGAGAATAGGGAGGTGTTTTTCATAAGGGGGCACTGATGTCACTGCCTCTGTGAGCCCTGTCCTCAGGGGTGGCAACGGCAATGCCAAGGACAAAATTGAACAGTGCCCTCAGCCATGAGCACTATTTACTCCCTGTAGTACCTACTGCGACCGAGGGCAGTAAACGTTTATTTTTATAAAGCAAATAATTTCAGCAGTGAAAGACTCTCGTCCAAATACACAAATGAACAAGCATTTGCATTGCAATAGGCCTCGCAGTTACGTGAGTTTGAGCTATTGACATTGTAAATGACAATGCCTTTTATTCTTGTTTTCGTTTTTAAAACATAAATAAAAGGTATTTTCATTTGCAATGCCAATAGCTAAAACTTTTGTAAATGCGAGACCTACTTCATTGCAAATGCTTGTTTCACATATAATGGATATCAAACTTTGTTTTCTCTTATGTTCTCTCTTAAGCTTATAATAGTAAAAATATACTTTTTAGCCCTGATTTAACGCTGTCTCAAGAATTCCTTATCTGGCTTAAAATAATTTTTGGATAGTTGGATCTGATTTACAGTGTGTTTTCATTGACCTAAGACAGACTAAAGAACAACCTTACATTTTCTTAAGCCATGGTAAACCCTCTGTATACCAAGACACCTAAGCAGCTTCACTTTGTCTTAAGACTTTCTTAATTCTGAAATGTTCTACCGTGAATCAGCCAAGGTATCTTAAACATCTGCCAAGTTTACAAATTTTAATAAAGCTGATGCTTGGGCAGAAAACACTCCTGCTGGTTAAAGTTTCGCTTTTTCATAAAAAAATATAGTATTCCCATTTACATCCTTTGCAGGACCCTCATCATGTTTATTTGAGGTAAAAAAAATAATAATCTCTAAAGTGCGAATTATTCAACTTGTATAATTTATATAAAAATCTGCCCTTGGAATTTAGTTGCTACGATTTTCATTGAGTCGTTCTTCCTATCGAAAGTTTATTAAAATTAATGTAAATATTAATATTAGCTATTTCGAATAGAATAGAGAAAGGAAGCAGCCAAGAGAATGGTGAAAGCTTTCAGTTATATGAAAGTGAAATATTGACTGTTTTAAACATCCGGTCCTAATTCTAAGACAACGTTGACATATCCAGAGAAACCTGTACAAAATTACTTCTAATGAATTTCAACCTGTAACACTTCTGGATCACCATTACTATACTTATATCTTTTCCAGAGGATATTCCAAAGAATCTAAGACATTTACTGAAGTCTGCTGCACAATCTTCTTAGAAATGAGAGCCACCACCTCCACTATTCCAAATCTGACCTCCTGAGACTTGGTAAGACACTGTATCGCAACTGCTTGCACTCAATAAACCCGGAATCTATACCTTTGTTTTGTAACATATGCCATCAGCCACTTCCCACGCTATCCAAAACACCTGGTAAGACCACGAACTTAAAAATGCTATTACTTAATTGCAGGTCCATGACTAAACATAAAATAGAAATCCACGACCTCTTGACTAATAGAGACCTAGACGCCTTGTTTCTTACGGAAACATGGCTAGATGAAGCATCTTCCCCTGATATCTTAGAAGCCATCCCCCTCAACTACAGTCTTCTAAGAATTGATAGACAAAGACAACGTGGGGGTGGACTAGCAATGATCTGTAAGGAAGAATTAGAATGCACATTAACTGAACTAACAACAATCAATAGTGAATGTGGTATGTTCACTATAAAACTAGATCCATCTACCACGATTAACGGTCTACTTATATACAGTCCCCCGGGTACTGCGGTGCCTTTTTGCAGCCAACCATTGAATTAGCCACTCAGCTCGCCATTAGATATAAACATGTAATCATCTTAGGCGACCTCAATCTTCATTTAGAAGATATTAATTCCAGTAAAGCTAAACTTTTAGTGAGTGCACTCAACTCTGTAGACCTTAAACTTCTCTTTACTACTCCCACCCATCAACAGGGACATCTATTAGACCCTATCTTTCCAAATTGGGAAGGTATTAAAACTTCTCCCCCAATCCCACTAATTTGGTCTGACCACAGCATGGTGCCGTTTGAGATAACTAGAAAATGTATTAAAAATATACATACTAAACATCCGCCTTACAAACGCCGGAATTTAAAAAAATTCACCCCTGAACTTTTTAAAAAAATGCTAGCCGAACAATCCCCTTTAACAGGGAATTCCCTGCAAGAGGTATGGGACAATTTTGAACTCTGGTTAGCTAAAGCTTTAGACAAAATTGCGCCATGGACTATCAAACCTCCAGCCAGACAATGCAAAACGGCCCCTTGGTTTTCAGAGAAACTTAAAACTGCTAAAGCCCTATGCAAATCCATAGAGCGTAAATGGAGGAAAAAGTATACTCCGGAACTCAAAGAAAGCTACAGAATCGAATTGAAAAAATATCAGAAAATGGTAAGAACAGAAAAAAGTCATTATTACAAAAGCAGAATTGAGGAAGCCAAAAACCCCTTGAAAGAGTTATTTTGCATCTATAGAGAAATCACCATTCCTACACGTCTGGATACTAAAGATACTTACTCCACAGAGATATGCGATCAGATAGCTGATTTCTTTGTGGAGAAAGTAGAAAAAATCCATGCCACTTTTCCAAGCAGCACTAACACAGCTAATGACAATGCAGATAACCAAAGCTCCCTTACTCACAGATCTCTATTCACCAGGTTCAGAACACCGAATAAACAGGACCTAATGAAAATTATCAATGGAATACGCTCTGGCTCCCCCACTGATGCCTGTCCCCCGGAACAATGTAAGGCTGTCATGGAAAATACATTAATAGATCACATTAGTAACATGATAACCTTATCGTTCCAGGAAGGCCACGTCCTGAAAAGCTGGAAATCTGCTCAAGTAATACCATTAAAAAAGAAACCGAACATCCCTATCTCACAATTTCAAAACTTAAGACCTATCTCACTTCTTCCCTTCTGTGCCAAAATTATAGAAAAGGTGGCAAATAAACAACTTATGGAGTTTCTGGAGAAAGAAGCCCTCCTCCATTCCTCCCAGTCAGGATTTAGATCAGGACACTCAACTAAATCGGCAGTCTTGTACTCGACTGAACGTATTCGGAAGATAGTGGACGGGGGAGAGACAGCAGCGTTGGTCCTACTGGACCTAAGTGCAGCGTTTGACACCGTGCTGCACTCAACGCTGCTATCTCGCCTCTCGGACATGGGATTAAAAGGCCTAGCACTATTAATTAAACAATTTAATTAATAAAACGAATTTCGTAGCTCGCACTGCATTGCATTTTGCGATGCAGGGCGCACTACGAAATTCGTTTTATTAATTAAATTGTTTACTTACCTGCAATTATCCATATGCCGGTTTTTAGCAACCTCCGCCCTGCCCCTCTCCCTCCTCGCCCTCCTGCCCCACCGTAACTCCCTCCACGAGCCGTCGCTGGAGGAGAGATATGATTTAACTTGGTGTAAAGTGTGCAATTTGTTGTGGGACTATGCATGACTGTCATAAAATGTTTGTATCATTACCCTTCATTGTTAAATAGGGGGATTCACTAATTTCTGTGTATGAGCATGGATGCAATAGTTGAACATTTCTTTGTGCAGGATAAAGATTTGGCTTTGGAGATAATCAGGGTTTTCATAAAATTTCCCTCCCATTTTCAGGGACAATGGGGGAGAAGAAGAAGGCTGTTTTAAGAGAGCATTTTCCTCCACAGTGATACTCATTTGCGACCATATAGTCTTTGGGAATTCTCGCATAATCTTGTGTTTGAAGTTTTTTGTAGTGAGCTTGGAACAGTTGAGGGTATAAGATTAAGGGAGAATTGAAGGATTAATTGGAAAATCCTTTAAAAGGAAAGAATTTATCTGTGGTTGTTTTCACATTGGAGATGATCTCTAACTCAGCGCACCACTGGGGTACATGTATTTTGACTGGTGGAAGCAGATCTAATCTAAGATGGGAGGCCAAAGAATAACCACAATTCACTATTTCAAGTGGTGAAAAGATCTTTCTCTTCGCTCTTCTGAGTTAAGTGCTTGCAGTGGGCAAAAATGTATCTGCAGGGTTTTAAGATGGGCTTGATATGTTGCTGGGAATGGGTTTTTGCTTGATGCACACATTAAAAGGTTCACAGTTCAAGTGCTTTAGAAGATTTAGAGTCACCAAATAGTTTTTCATGCTTGAAGTGGATGTACAGAAATCTGCAATCTGTGTACTTCTAACTTTGATGCAAAAGGGATGTGGGTCTCATTATCAACATTTAAAAGTAATACGCATCAGGTGCAAATGCGTAGTCATGCTTAACAGCAAGCTGTATAACAGATTACCACTGCAAGCAGTAGAGAATATCAGTCTAATATGGCTGCAACTATAAAATAGTTCTAATTCCAATATGGCTACTGATATTTGAAACATGAAATAGATTCTCTGGGGAGCATGACAAGGCATGTTTTACTGAGGACAGAGCAAACATGACCACCTCTGAACTCCGAGATGGATGGCCCTTTTTTATGGGAGGAGCTACATTAAACCCATCGTCTCAAGACTAGCAGGGCACTAGGCTACAGAAATCTGTTGGCATTTGCTTCACCTGGAATCATTCTTCTTTCTATTTGTGAGTAAATCGATGGAAATAAGGAAAGTCAGCTCGGTTGAAGTTCCCTTTGCAAAGGGTTGTTCTGTTGTGGGGTGATGAGCACACCGGGACCAGTCCACGCAGGGACTTGCCATTGCAATTTGAGAGCTTGTCTCAACATTGTCGTTTTCGTAATCTGTAGGATTAGGAAAGAGTGAAATTTCATTATTATGTTGATATTATTTGTGTTCTTCATTGAAATTATTTCGGTACGAGATGTATTCTCTGATGACAACTACCCTGTAAAAGTATGATCTAATACTGCACGCCTCTTTTAATTGGTCTAATGATGAACGTTGGACCTGCATACCTCAACCACCACCTCTCCTTCCACACTCAAACCAGACATCTCAGCTCTGCCCAACTAGCCCAGGCACCGCCCCACAGATCCGCAAAACCACGGCTGGAGGAAGATCCTTCTCCTACCTCGCTGCGAAGACCTGGAACTCCCTCCCTCAGCACCAAAGACAATCACTGCTGCAATTCAGGAAGGACCTCAAGACCTTATTGTTCGACTGAACTGCAGACCTGGCCTCCTCCTCCCCCCCAAGCGTCTTGGGGCCCTCACAGGTCAGTAGACGCACTTTATAAATCCATGTTTGATTGATTGACTTTTTCCCACCATCTGCAGCACCTATGTGTTTATTATTCAGAGGTAAACTTAGAAGTCCAGATAATTATGCAAAATGCTACAGATGTTTTGTGAACACCACATGGTGTTGGCTGTGTGGTTGGTCACCTATTTTATGTTACGGTTCCGTTACTCAACCTATAACACTTCCCAAGAAAATCCACTACTACCTGACCAGATGACAGTTCCTCCTGTGGAAATTCTCAATACTTTGTGCTACATCTGGACGCCTACATTTACTGCTCCACTTGTTTAACTGGCATTATGAAGCTCCATGTAGTTACACGTGGACGTTATTCATTTTTCCCTGTCTAATTCCCACTTACATGCAGGTAAAAATGTGGGATTTAGACCGTAAGAATTCAGGTATGAACATGCTGAAGAACTGTGGAGCAAGAACAATAATACCACTAATAAAAATATTTTAATACAGCAATGCAAACTGCAGTTTTTGTAATTTCTCTAAGCACTCCAGTTTTTGAATGTTAACTTAACACACTTTATTGATAATAACTTTACCGACCTCAGAAGATGGCCAACAAGTAATAATGGGGCATATTACCAACGTTTAGCGATACTTACCGCTAACGATGCTTAGCAATGAATTTTTTAACGCTAAGCATGGCCAGAAATTATCGCAGAGATAACTTGCTATTAGCAAGGTTTATCTCAGAAGTGTTAAAAATCCTCGCGCTAACTGCCAAATGAGAGATTATCACTGGAAAACCAACGATAATCTCTCGAAGTTTGGCGTTAGCTTGATGATAGGGGTTCACAAACTTAGCCATGATATCCACCTTCCATAGGATATCATGGCATAGTCCGGAAAATACCAGGTGTAAAAAAAGCAGTGCTAACCGCGGTTAGCGCTGATTTTTTTATCACTAACAGGGTTAGCAAAATCCTTGATAATAGGAGAAATGTCGCTTAACAACATTTCTCCTATTATTTTTCTCTGGAACGCCGCTTTTGCATCTCATTAGAGATGCAAGGGGAAGCGTACAGAAAAAGGGTGCTAACATGCGAATTTGCGTGTTAGCACCCTGTTGCTTATAGGGAGATAATTTTATCTCCTCTTTCTTGACTTTTAAAGCCAAAGAAGCAGAGATAAATCCCTTGATAATATGCCCCCTTGTGTCTAAATATAAACTTGTGAAATGCGGAGGACATTAGACGTGACCAGAGTGCAGTTAACTCCTTCAGCATCCCTTCCACATGACAAACTCATACATCCAGTAAGATAAATTTCATGACAACTCTACCATTTCTGAATGCAAATGTGAATTCAGCTGAATTTGTTTTTACAGCTGGCAAAAAATAATATGAAAGTGACATTAACATTATAAACTGGTTGAAAATTAGATCCTTTTGTAAGCCGTTTTTCTGAGCTTTTTATTATTATTAGAAATACTGCCTACAACATGTATGTCATAAAATGATCTGTTGCATCCCGACATCTAAAAGCAATATGGCCAGGTGTGTTTTTTCCATGTCACCTTTTCGTCTCCTGTGAATTTCAAAACATTTTAAATAAAAAACAGGTGTAGTTTGCCGATTACCGTCCATCTCCCTTGGCCAATACTGTAATAGACATGTAAAAACAAAATTGAACAATTAGACTGTATGGCAATAACAAATCCCATAACGAAATATTAATGGACTAAATTAACTGCAAACTAATTGCGCATACATAAATGATTTCATTGTATTAAAAATAACCATCATTCAGGTTTGTGGAGTAATGTATTAGTTTGAGAAAATGGTCCCGCTACTGTCTTACATGTTGTTATTTAGAATTTGTACCATAGACGTGCAGAAAATACATGCACATCATTCCATTGGGTTTGTTGTTCTCTTCTCAGCTCTTGCCAGTGTCTCATTAACAATTATGTGCATGTATTTATTTTGCATCGTGCACAATACTAGACATATCGAGCTGCGTGGTGCAGATCCAACACACAAATAGGATTAGGCTAAACAATACATTCATTATGGCGCCATATAATCCATTTAGCACCACCGACGAAGATGTTTTTTCCGGTTTGGGTTAAAAAGAAGACAAAAAAATGGCAGAGGTACAGAGCAAAAAAAACAGAGCTCCCTCCCTGCAACAGTCAGAAGCCGTCACCAAATTAGACACACTGCCTTCTAGCACCAGGGTCACTAGCAGAACACAATTTTCTTGTGTTTCTTAAATTAAAAACAAATTTCAAGTAATTAGAGCCATCTAACCATCCGGGGCCTTATTTATGAAGGACTTGCGCCACCGGTGCGTCACTTTTAGCATGGGAAAAAGAGACGCACCGGCGGCGCAAGTCCTTCATAAATAAGGCCCCCAGTCTTTAGACTGGCTCTACGCAAACAGAGTGGTGTCAAATTTTCACACACCAGGCTCAATACATATTTCACAATTTTGTACGCTCTGGAGCTAGTTCGTATTGTACAGAGACACCCTGAAACACTGCAGAGTGATACCATGAGTGGTAGACCTGGAATTGCCTCAAAATGCTACGCCTCCCCAAGTGAGGCAGAAACGAGAAGAAATATCTTTATTTCTCCTCATTTTTTCCCCTTTGTACGTAGAAAGAGGAAAATGCCCCTCAGGATTATTTTGTGTGCAGGAAGGTGTGCATGCCTTCCTGCACAAAAACAATCCTGACTACAACATAGTCACCCTTGTACCATGATGCAAGGGTGTCTGCTTTGGCGCTATCCAGCCAACAGTGAGCCAGCAAAGGACAGGAATGTGCTGTATATTGTTAAATACAGAACATTTATGCCCTCTTCATTTCACGCAGCACAGCAAGGTGGCATGCTGTGGGATGTATGTTGTTACAACGCATACCTTTACAATACATACCTTTACACCGCAACATCCATTACAACGCATTCCATTACAACGCATGCCATTACAACGAAATCTTTGAAACTACCTTTACAACGCATTCCACTACAACGCATACTACATTTACAACGCATACCGTTACATTGCATGTATGGTAAGTATTGGATAGTGTAGGGGTAAAAATTACTTTTCTAACTCCAGGGGGTGCAACAGTAGGGTAAGTGTTGGATAGTGTAGGGGTTAAAATTACTATTCTAACTCCAGGGGGTGCAACAGTAGGGTAAGTATTGGATAGTGTAGGGGTAAAAATTACTATTCTAACTCCAGGGGGTGCAACAGTAGGGTAAGTGTTGGATAGTGTAGGTATGCGTTGTAGGTATGCATTGTAATGACTGCGTTGTAAAGGTATGCGTTGTAGTGGTATGCGTTGTAGTGACATGCGTTGTAATGGTTGCGTTGTAATGGCATGCGTTGTAATGGATGTTGCGTTGTAAAAGTTTCGTTGTAAAGGTAATGCGGTGTAAAAGTTACGTTGTAAGTGTTGTTTCCCCATGCTGTGTTGTGTTGTGTTGTGTGAAAAAAAGATAATTATGCCCTTGGGTCTGGAGGGTAGATCCCTTGGGATACTCAAAGCTTAGTCTGCAAGAGTTTGAACTAAAATGGCTTAGAATATCAATCTGGGTCTGGTCTGTGATAAAGGAATGAACCAGCCCATGGCTCTGCCGTTCATTCACACTAGCGACTCCAAAGCAAGGCGCTCAAAGCAGCCCATGGTACACAGTATCAAATTCTACAGAGAGATCTAATAAAATTGGAGCAGATGAGTTTTCCCTGTCTCACTGTGATAATAAATCCTCAAGACTATCGGAAACAGCTGTTTCGGGAAACAGATTGAAAATGCTAAAATATCACACGTTTTCCTCAAATAATGCTGAAGCCGCCCTCTAAATAGCGATTCAGTTGCCTAGTTGGAATGAAGGCGTGAAGGTTAGCCTATCACAGGCTGACTGGGGTTTAAAACACATATTTTTCTTAGTGAAGGTCGCACTATAGCATTCTTTTGGGGAGAAGGATAAAGGCATTTTTGTAATAAAAAAATCATTGATCAATTTACTAATATATTGGGATAGAGATCCTAAAGTCTTGACTATAACAGCAGGAAACGCACATTTGGGAGATAGCAAATCAAAACTTATTTTCAATATCGGTGATGAAATATATGATTGTTTCCCGACAATAAGCTACAGGTTTGCTGCAAATCGATTGGGAAGCTAGGCCAGTTGGTATTTCACTGATTGGGCAGCTTGTTAGCTCTCTATAAGCATTAAGAGGTTCTTGGGAAGTGGAAACCACCCTGTCAATAAGCCTATGACAATGGCATTGTTGTGCTCCCTTCAAGTTGATGGATAGACTTTGTTGGCTCCTAGAAGTTGTTGCTTTGGGTTTTCCATGGGCCAGCATCCACAGTTTTTTTAGATTGTGCCTTAAAATTATGTAATCAATCAATCAATGAACTTGTAGAGCTCGCTACTTACTCATGAGGGTCTCAAGGCGCTGGGGGATGGGGGGGGTGCTACATTGTAGTCGTGGTAGGTGTTTGGCCGGGATTCCTGTGTAGAATGCGTTGCCGTAGTCCAACCGGCTGCTGACTAGGGCTTGGGTCACTGTTCTTCTGGTTTTAATCGGGATCCACTTGTAGATCCTGCGAAGCATGCAGAGGGTGTTGAAGCAGGAGGAGGAGATGGCATTGACCTGCTTAGACATGGAGAGGGAGGAGTCAAGGATGAATCCTAGGTTGTGTGTGTGGTCTGTCGGTGTTGGAGCTCTTCCCAGTGTGGTCGGCCACCAGGCGTTGTCTCACGCAGAAGAGGTGGGGCTGAGGATGAGGACCTCCGTCTTGTCCGAATTCAGCTTCAGGCGGCTGATCCTCATCCACTCAGCGATGGCCTTCAATCCCTTGTAGAGGTTGGTTATGGCAGTGTGTGGGTCCTTGTTGAGGGAGAGGATGAGCTGGGTGTCGTCGGCGTAGGAGATGATGTTCAGATTGCACTGGTGGGCCACTTGTGCGACGGGGGTCATGTACACATTGAACAGGGTCGGG
This sequence comes from Lissotriton vulgaris, assembly GCF_964263255.1. Classification (NCBI taxonomy): domain Eukaryota; kingdom Metazoa; phylum Chordata; class Amphibia; order Caudata; family Salamandridae; genus Lissotriton; species Lissotriton vulgaris. Next base: position 437,397 of record NW_028241693.1, on the reverse strand, counting down.
CTGAGGGATGAGCCTTGGGGTACGCTGCAGATGATGTCAGTGGCTTCGGATCAGAAGGGTGGGAGGCATACTCATTGGGTTCTGCCGGAGAGGAAGGACGTGGTCCAGTCCAGGGCCTTCTTCTGGATTCCGGCTTCTTGAAGGCGTGTTCTTAGTGTGCGATGGCAGACCATGTCGAAGGCGGCTGATCGGTCGAGAAGGATGAGGGCTGAGGTTTTGCCGTTGTCTAGTTGGTGCCTGATATTGTCTGTGGCGGCTATGAGGGCTGTCTCTGTGCTGTGGTTTCGTCTGAATCCGGACTGGGATGGGTCTAGGATGTTGTTGTCCTCGCAGTGACGGGTCAGCTGTATGTTGGTGATTTTCTCAATGACCTTCGCCGGGAAGGGGAGCAGGGAGATGGTCCGGAAGTTCTTGAGGTCTTTGGGGTCTGCCTTGGGCTTCTTGAGGAGGGCGTTGATTTTGGTGTGCTGCCAGCTTTCAGGGAATGTGGCTGAGTCGAAGGAGATGTTGAAGATCTTCAGTAGTTGGGGTGCGATGGTTGCGTCAGCTCTGTTGAAAACATGGTGTGGGCAGGGGTCTGACGGAGATACTGAGTATATGGAGTTCATGACCTTGCGTGTCTCGTTGTCGTTGACGTGGGACCAGGAGGTCAGCTGGTTGGTGCAGGTGGCGTTTGGGGTGGGGTCTGTTGCGGTCGGGCGGATGAGGTGTTGAAGGTGTGGAGGAAAGTGGCCAGTGAGTCGCACAGATCTTGTGAGGGTAGGATGTCGTTGGTGTTTGTGCTGGGGATGGAGAGTTCCTTCACTATGTTGAAAAGCTTCTTGCTGTTGTGTGCATTGTCGTCCAGGCGGGTTTTGAAGGATGATCTCTTGGCTGTTCTGATGAGGTGGTGATGTCTGCAGGTGTCGTCTTTGTGGGCTGTGTGGCTGTCTGGTGTGCGATCGTGGAGCCATTTCTTCTTCAGCTTCCTGCACGTCCGTTTGGAGGTCTGTAACAGATCTGGATCAAAGACTCAAATACATTTTTTGTGACTTTGAAATTTCTCACATGTTCTTTTGTTAGATTGAAATAGCTCATTATAGTTGGTTACAGGAGTGAGATTAGGAAATTGGATCATCGGATGATCTGTCCAGGAAAGCAGTGTATTTTTCTGACTAGTAGGACTGCAGTAAAAATGGGGGCAGTAGTTTGCTGGACAAAACAGAGCATATCCAACAAATGCAAGAACTCTCTGGCTAACATGTAGTCTTCATCTCCCTAACACTAAAACCTACCAGCATGAGAATGTGTTTGTCTGGTATTTTAAGAACTGTACAAAATGTACTTAAGCATTGTATTGAGGTGGACAAATCTGCTTCTCTTTTGAATTTGATAGAGGCACATACATCAAAACCAACATGAAAATAAATAGCCACACTGCCCCAATTATTGATGTGATGGCTAATACAGATGACTTGGTAAAATGGGATTCATATATTATTTAACACTACCTCGAACTGTCAGAAACCCAGTATCTGTCATTTTTCCTTATTATCCATATGCATTTAATCAATTCTTAAGACATTTCAATCAATCAATTAATCAATCAATCAATCAATCATTTGTAAAGTGCACTACAGACCCGCAAGGGACTTCAGGCGCTGGGGGGCGCTACTGATCGAACAGCCGGGTATTGAGCATCCTCCTGAAGGTCAGCAAGTCTTGGGTCTGTCGTAGGCTCAGTGGGAGGGTGTTCCATGTCTTGGTGGCGAGGTGGGTGAAGGATCTCCCACCGGTGGTTGTTCTTCAGATGCGCGGGACCGTGGCGAGTGGGAGGTCGGCGTAGCGTAGCTGGCGGTTGGGGATGTAGAAGGAGAGCCGTCTGTTGAGGTAGGCTGGGCCGGTCTTGTAGAGTGCCTTGTGTGCGTGGGTGAGGAGCTTGAAGGATATCCTCTTGCTGAGGGGGAGCCAGTGTAGGTTTCTCAGGTGGGGGTTGATGCGGCCGTGGCGTGGTGGGTCGAGGATCAGTCGTGCCGAGGCGTTTTGGATGTGTTATAGTCGTTTAATGAGCTTGGTTGGGGCTCCCGTAGTCGAGTCTGCTGCTGCCGAGGGCCTGGGTGACTGTCTTTCTTGTATCTGTCGGGATCCATCTGTAGATCTTAAGAGCATGCGGAGGGTGTTGAAGCAGGAGGAGGAGACGGTGTTGACTTGCTTGGTCATTGAAAGCGCTGTGTCGAGGATGATTCCCAGGTTGCGTGCGTGGTCGGTGGGTGTCGGGGCTGCCCCAGTGCTGTCGGCCGGTACAGAGCAGGAATATCGCCGCAAAAATATCGCCTAACATAAATATCGCCGCAAAAATATCTACAGGAAGAAATATCGATGACAAAAATATCGTCTGACCAAAATATCGACAGACAGGTAAGTAATATCGTTAACATTAATATAGTTGTAATGAATATCGTTTACAAAAACATAGTTTACAATAATATCGTTTTTTAAATAATTATAAGTAATGTAGTGTTTTTAATGATTATTTTTAGTCAAAGTACTATTTTTAGTAGTATATTATTATTTAATAATGTATTTTCAGTTGAATTTAGTATTAATAGTTCCGTAGCGGGTTGTGGGTTTATAGGGGAGTAGGGTGGGAAGTAATTTAAATATAATGAAATAATACATTAATTAATGTTTTAAATGAAGATAAATAGTGTAATAAATAATAGTTAATTAATTTCAATTAGTTAATTGAATAATAATTATGTAATTAATTATGTTAATTTTTTAATTATTTTTAGGTGTGTGTACAGGATTTTTTTAGTGAAAATGTTTTTGGGTAAAGGGGTATTTTTAGGGTTCAGGGTCAGTTTTCAGTTTTTGGGTAAAGGGGTATTTTTAGGGTTCAGGGTCAGTTTTCAGTTTTTGGGTAAAGGGGTATTTTTAGGGTTCAGGGTCAGTTTTCAGTTTTTGGGTAAAGGGGTATTTTTAGGGTTCAGGGTCAGTTTTCAGTTTTTGGGTAAAGGGGTATTTTTAGGGTTCAGGGTCAGTTTTCAGTTTTTGGGTAAAGGGGTATTTTTAGAGTTCAGGGTCAGTTTTTAGTTTTTGGGTAAAGGGGTATTTTTAGGGTTCAGGGTCAGTTTTTAGTTTTTGGGTAAAGGGGTATTTTCTGGGTTCAGGGTCAGTTTTCAGTTTTTGGGTAAAGGGGTATTTTTAGGGTTCAGGGTCAGTTTTCAGTTTTTGGGTAAAGGGGTATTTTTAGGGTTCAGGGTCAGTTTTCAGTTTTTGGGTAGAGGGGTATTTTTAGGGTTCAGGGTCAGTTTTCAGTTTTTGGGTAAAGGGGTATTTTTAGGGTTCAGGGTCAGTTTTTAGTTTTTGGGTAAAGGGGTATTTTTAGGGTTCAGGGTCAGTTTTTAGTTTTTGGGTAAAGGGGTATTTTTTGGGTTCAGGGTCAGTTTTCAGTTTTTGGGTAAAGGTGTTTTTAAATATAATGAAATAATAAATTAATTAATGTTTTAAATAAATATAAATAGTGTAATAAATAATAGTTAATTAATTTTAATTAGTTAATTGAATAATAATTATGTCATTAATTATGTTAATTTTTTAATTAATTTTAGGTGTGTGTACAGGATTTTTTTAGTGAAAATGTTTTTGGGTAAAGGGGTATTTTTAGGGTTCAGGGTCAGTTTTTGGTTTTTGGGTAAAGGGGTATTTTAATTATATATATGTATTATTGTTGTTATATAAAGTAATGTGTAAAATTAATTTATATGTCCACATTTATTAATTTTATAATTAAAAAGTGTAGTAAATTTGTTTGAAATAGTTAAAAAATAAAAGTAATGTAATGTATTTTGTTAATAGTACTTATATTTATTTATTATTTAATGTAATTTTAATTATTTTAAAAAGTCGATATTTTTTACATCTATATTAATTACAACGATATTTTGGAGTCGATATTTATGTACTTACCTGTTTAAGTATAGGGTGTCGATATTTTTGTAAACGATATTTTTGCAACGATATTTATGTCAGCTATATTTTTGTTATCGATATTTTAACACCCTACCCTGTCGGCCACCAGGAGTCGTCCCAGGCTCAAGGGTTGGAGCCGAGGTTGAGGACCTCCGTCTTGCCCGAGTTCAGCTTCAGACGGCTGGTCTTCATCCAGTCGACGACGGCCTTCATTCCTTCATGGAGGTTGGCTTTGGCAGTGATGGGGTCCTTGGTGAGGGAGAGGATCAGCTGAGTGTCGTTGGCATAGAAGATTATGTTGAGGTCGTGCTATCCGGCTACGTTTGCGAGCAGGGCCATGTAAATGTTGAACAGCGTCGGGCTGAGGGCGGATCCCTGGGGTACGCCGCAGATGATTTCGGAGGGTTTGAAACGGAATGGGGGAGGTGGACGCTCTGGATTCTGTCAGAGAGGAAGGAGGTGGTCCAATCCAGAGCCTTGTCTCGGATCCCTGCGGCTTAGAGGCGTGCGCATAGTGTGCGGTGGCAGACGGTGTTAAAGGCGGCAGAGAGGTCTAGGAGGATGAGTGCTGCGGTCTCGCCGTTGTCCAGCAGGGCCCTGATGTCATCGGTGGCGGCGATGAGGGCAGTCTCGGTGCTGTGGTTGCTGCAGAACCCTGACTCAGAAGGGTCCAGGATTCTGTTTTCTTTGAGGTATCGGGTTAGCCGTCTGTTGACGGTTTTTTCGATGACCTTGGCCCGGAAGGGGAGCAGAGAGATGGGCCGGAAGTTCCTGAGGTCTCTTGGGTCTGCCTTAGGTTTTTTGAGTAGGGCGTTGATCTTGGCGTGTTTCCAGATCTCTGGGAAGGTCATGGTCCCGAGCGAGAGATTGATGATGGTGCACAGGTGGGGTGCGATGGAACATCTTGCTCTGTTGAAGACGTGGCGCGGGAATGCGTCTGACGGAGAACCGGAGTGGATTGTGTTTTTCTTCAGAATGCAAATTCTAGCAAGTCAAACATTTACTTAACAAAACTAGTAATATGATAAAAAGTATTTAGTTTAAATGAAAAGTTATGTACTTCAAATACATTTTTTAAATTCTCAATTAATTGCAAATGAAATGCAGCAGAAGGAAGGGGCCCTTTATATCTATAGAAATGGCTAGGGCATTTTATAAATAAAACTAATTTTATATAATGTATAATATTCCCCGTTAATGCTTATCAAAATTATAATTTAGGTTTTGGCTGTCCGTTTCTATGTATTGTAAGTAACCGGTATTATTACTTGCCAATTTATTGGATGTTTCAGTAATAAGCATTCAATTCACTGAGATTTCGGGAAACTTTTACATTTTTACCAAATTTACAAAACAACATTGAGTCTATCCTTGGACAATACAATGATTCATAATATTTACTACATTCATATAAGAGGTAATTATACATCATAGGCTGAAAACCTTGAATGACTAGTTTAAAATATATAAATCATGGTTTTAATAAATGACATAGTCAATATTTTCAATCAGAATGACCTTACTAATTCTAGTTATCTGGTAACCGTACATCCAACATGTGGTTTGTCGGTCATCCTACAAAATTGAAAGGACATCCATTTTTGTTTGTATCGTATACCTTTCAAAAATTGGGCTCAATCTTAAAGATCTTGTATCTTCTGAAATGATCATAATGAAAGGATATTGTAAAAAGGCTTCTGGGGAAGCATCTATATATTGACAGCTTTCTGAGAGTGTAAAGGTCCATCGTCACTTATTTAAGTCTGCAAAGGCATCTTTGCTCCTGATTCATTAATTCCTTGAATTCCCACATCCGCCTTGAGCACAAAATAGGGTTTGAGATAGCTTTGAAATGTTTCAATGAGGCTATGATTAGAGGGGATAAAGTACAGCTTCCCCAAATCTCTGCACCACTGTAGCAGCTTGACACTGCGTTACCCGTATACATGACCAGTGCAGCTAATGCTATATGCCCCCAAGCTTCCTTTTGATAATTTTGAGCAACGTTGTTACTAGGGCTAGGACCTTTGAAAGTATCCCACTGCAAAGCAGCATTGTTGACAACCCTGTCCAACTCCTGTCTTTCAGAAAGGGATTAACAGCTTAAATAGTTACTTAAACTAGTGCTTATTTGCAGCTAACGTCAATTGAATCATAGGACCTTGCCAAATCTGCAAATGTATAAATTAATTATTTTCCACATTAACAACATTAGTGACCCCTATTAATGCCCTGCTCTTAATTACATATGTCTTACCTGAAGATTACACCACATATTCTAAATAATGACTATGTAGTTTCTTGTTCTCAAGAAGGGTGTTAATACCACATGCTTCAGATGTAGTATAAGATACTATGAGATAAATAAAATAAAAATAAGGCCTGATTAGAGATATGCAAGTTGTATGTCTACCACCTGATGTTGATCACTAAATTGTGTGCACATTTAAAGTCTAAAAAATCACTTACCCAAATAGACATACTTTCCTACTGTGTGTTTTGACGACGTGTGACGTCAGTGATTTTGTACACGGTAGAAACCTTCCTTTGGCATGGCAGCAAACCAAAATTATACATGTGAATTAGGATAGCCTTTAGTGCATTCATCAAATTCGGTTATGTTTGTAAACAGCTCGAGGTAGACCCCTGACATCAGTGTTCGAAGTGGGGTAAAAAAAGTAGGGGAACTGTGGGGGGAGAATCAGAGGGCGGAAATACCCAAGGATTGGGGCAGTGGGCGGAGTCAGAGGTGTGGCCAGAAGGAGCAAAACATACCAATTTGTATTATTTGTTTTGCATTTCACTGACCAGTTACAGCTCATTACATTATTTAATTCAAATTGATAATAAAATACATTCACAAATTGGGATACGTATCCAATCACAGAATGTCCGAAATAAGACTCAAAGTGCTATCACAAGCCATTTGTCTCTCAGCTGTGCAGTTTCTGTCATCAGCGCTTTTCATCCCCTTTTCCACTAAAGCAGTTCAAACATGAATAGCAAACTATCCTATTTTGCAAATGTTTTCCAAGAAATTATGGCTCTGCCATATTTGCTACATAATACACCGTCTACTGCATAATCTGACGCTTCTAACTAATAAATTGTTTGTAGAACAAACGGATCAAAAGTTACTAAAAATGTGACTTGTGTTGCTGTGAAGTGAAGGGCCCTTTGCAAAGGTTGAGTGGTTACCTTTATCACTGCTACATTTGTATGTTGAACTGGTCCTAACGAGTCAAAATATTTGCAGAGACTGTTAGTATGTGTAAAAATGTCAAAATAATAAAGTATCAGAGCCTTTTTCTTGCTGCATAATTTAGTTAACACTGCAGCATCATTGTGTCCTCTATTGCTGCAGAATTCCAGCGACTTTAAAGCAGGCAGCAACTGGTAAAAGGGCTTGTGCATGAAGCAAAGACACTGTTAAGTTTGTGAACTTATTTTGGTGTGCGTGCAAATCCTGCATTGCCGTGCCCTGATGAGTTGCAGCTACTACTGCTGAAACAAGGCCAATGGAGGTACCAATAGGTGAGGCGGACCGGCATCAAGGGTCCTGGGACCTCAGGAACAGAGTCACTGTCGCTCTAGGGTGTGCTTCTTCGTAGGCCTGCCTACAAGACTGAAGGTGAACTTCAGTATGAATTGCCTTGAAGATTAACCCACACTGGCCACCCCTAGGGTCCACCTGCTGATGCTAAGACACCAGGTCTTTTAAGGTCTAGTGGGGCCTTCTAAGGTCTAGCAGGGGAATGTGCTCTCTCAGGAGAGTAGTCTGGTGGACTGGTCATAAAGGCTGAACCAGGTTCCCCAGTACCAAATTCGGCATCTCTGGCCAAAGAAGTGTCACATCCTCTCCCCCACTGGACACCCTACTGCTCCACTTAGAGAAAATCGCACTGCCTTCAGCTACAACCAAATCAATCAATCGATTAGCATTTGTAAAGCACGCTACTCACCCGTGAGGGTCTCAAGGTGCTGGGGGGGCGGGGGGGGGAGAGGTGCTGCTACTGCTCAAACAGCCAGGTATTGAGGTGTCTCCTGAAGGTGAGGTGGTCCTGGGTCAGTCGAAGTTGGACGGGAAGGGAGTTCCAGGTCTTGGTGGCCAGGTAGAACGATCTTCCTCCGGTGGTGGTTCCGTGAATCCGTGGGATGGTGGGGAGGGCGAGGCTGGTGGAGCGGAGCTGGCGGGACGGAGTGTAGAATGTGAGGCGCCTGTTGAGGTACTCGGGGCCTATGTCGTGGAGAGCCTTGTGTGCGTGGGTGAGGAGCCTGAACGTGATTCTCTTGCTGACTGGAAGCCAGTGCAGGTCTCTCAGGTGGGTGGATATGTGGCTGTGGCGAGGGATGTCGAGGATGAGGCGAGCGGAGGCCTTCTGTATGCTTCTGAAGTTTTGCTGTGGTTCCTGCATAGAGAGCGTCCCCGTAGTCCAACCGGCTGGTGACGAGGGCTTGGTGACGGTTCTTCTTGTTTCGGTGGGGATCCATCTGAATATCTTTCGGAGCATGCGCAGGGTGTTGAAGCATGAGGATGAGATGGCATTGACTTGTTTGGACAGTGTAAGCGTGGAGTCCAAGATGAATCCCAGGTTGCGTGCATTGTCCGTGGGTGTCGGTGCGGTGCCCAGCGCGGTGGGCCACCAGGAGTTGTTCCAGGCGGATGGGGATGGTCCCAGGATGAGGACATCCATCTTGTCCGAGTTCAGTTTCAGGCGGCGGAGCTTCATCCAGTTTGCGGTGTCCCTCATTCCTTCCTGGAGGTTGGTCTTGGCGGTGGCTGGGTCTTAGGTGAGGGAGAGGATCAGCTGGGTGTCGTCGGCGTAGGAGATGATGTTGAGGTTGCGTGCGCGGACGATGGCAGTGAGGGGGCTCATGTAGACATTGAAGAGAGTCGGGCTGAGCGAGGAGCCTTGGGGTACGCCGCAGATGATCTCGGTGGACGCAGAGTGGAAGGGAGGGAGGTGGACTCTTTGGGTTCTGCCGGAGAGGAATGATGTGATCCAGTCCAGGGCTCTTCCTTGGATCCCTGTGTTGTGGAGGCGAGATCTTAAGGTGCGGTGGCAGACGGTGTCGAAGGTGGCTCAGAGGTCAAGGGGGATGAGGGCGGCTGTTTCCCCGCTGTCGAACAGGGTCCCGATGTCGTCGGTGGCTGCGATGAGGGCGGTCTCGGTGCTGTGGTTGGTGCGGAATCCGGACTGGGATTGGTCAAGGGAGCCATTTGCCTCGAGGAAGGCAGTCAGCTGTTTGTTGACGGTCTTCTCGATTACTTTCGCCGGGAAGGGAAGAAGGGAGATGGGCCGGAAGTTCTTGAGGTCCTTAGGGTCCGCTGTGGGTTTTTTCAGTAGAGTTGATCTCTGCGTGTTTCCAGCTCTCTGGGAAGGTGGCGGTCAAGAAGGAGTTGTTGATGATGTTCCGGAGGTGGGGTGCGATGACGGCGTCTGCTTTGTTGAAGATGTGGTGGGGTCATGGATCAGACGGTGAGCCGGAGTGGATGGTGTTCATGACGTGGGTGGTGTCTTCAATGCTAATAGGGTTCCAGGTGTTGAGGGTGTCGGAGGGGGGTGATGGTTCTGTGGCTGATGGCAGAGGCTGGGTGCCGAAGCTGTCGTGTATGTCAGCGATCTTGCGGGGAAAGAAGGTGGCGAGGGCGTCGCAGAGGTCTTGCTATGGTGGGATGTCATTGGAGTTGGCGCTGGGGTTGGAGAGTTCTTTCACAATGCTGAAGAGCTCCTTGCTGTTGTGTACGTTGTTGTCTAGGCGCTCCTTGAAAGAAGTCCTCTCGGTATTGCGAATCAGTTGGTGGTGTTTTAGGGTGGCGTTCTTGAGAGCTGCATGGTTTTCTGCTGTCTGTTCACAGAGCCAGGTTTTCTCGAGGGTTCGGCAGGATTTCTTAGAGTCCTTGAGTTTGTCTGTGTACCAGGTGGCTATTCTGTTGCCGGGCTTGCCAGGAGAGTTCTTCAGTGGTGCGAGGGTGTTGGCGCAGTTGCTGATCCACTGTGTGAGGTTGCGTGCGGCGGCGTTGGGGTCAGTGGTGTCGGATGGCGGGTTTTGGCTTAGTGACTTTGTGAGCTGGTCGGTGGTAATTTTTCTCCAGCTTCTGCGGGGGATCTGCTGTGGGTGGTGGTGGGATGTAGTGTTCTTGAAGGTGAAGTGGATGCAGCTGTGGTCGGTCCAGTGGAGGCCGGTGGTGTGGCTGTAGGTGGCGTGGTTGCTGGCGGAGAAGATGGGGTCGAACGTGTGTCCGGCGTAGGGTATACACCCGTTACAATGCATCTTTTACTCCGCACTACCATTACAACGCGACTTTTACTCCGCATACCATTACAACGCATTGCGCTGGGGGGCGCTCTAGGATAGGGAATAAGTATAATTTACTATCCAACACCTTCCCTAGGGTCCACGGGGACTGGAGTTAGAATAGTAAATTATACTTACCACTATCCAGCACCCCAAAGCGCTATGCGTTGTAATGGTATGCGTTGTAAAAGTCGCGTTGTAACGGTATGCGGAGTAAAAGTATGCGGAGTAACATGGTACATCCCCGGCGTAGTGGGTGGGGGTGGTCACCAATTGTTTGAGTCTGAGGTTGGCTAGGTTGTCGAGCAGGGTGGTGGTGTTGTTATCGTTAAAGTTCTCCAGGTGGAAGTTCAGGTCCCCAAGGAGGATGTAGTCTGCGGAGGCGAGGGCGTGCGGGCTGATGAAGTCGGCGATGGCTTCGCTGAATTGTGTACGTGGGCCCGGGGATCTATAGATGAGGGTTCCTCTGAGGGTGGTCTTTGGGTCGGTGTGGATCTGGAAGTGTAGGTGTTTGGCGGTGTTGAGGGTTTCGTCGGTGTTGGGTGAGACGCTGATGGTGTTCCTGTGGATGATGGCGATTCCTCCTCTGGTTTTGTTGGTGCGGTCTTTCCAGGTGATCTTGTAGCCGCCCGGGATGGCTATGGCGATGTCGGGGGCTGAGGAGGCTTTCATACAGGTCTCCGTGAGGAAGGCGATGTCTGGAGCTGTATTGTCGAGGAGGTCCCAGAGTTCGACGGCGTGCTTGTGGACAGAGCGGGTGTTGACCAGGATGCACTTGAGGTGGTTGTTGTTGCCTGGTGCTGAGGGTGGGGTGAAGGTCCGGAGGCAGGTGAAGTTGCATTCTCGGCAGGAGAATGGTCCGTGGATGCGCTTCGGGGTGGCTCGGTAGCAGGTGGATGATCGGCCAGTGTTGAGGGCGTGGAGGGTGGCGGTGTTCCCCAAATTGTGCCCCTCTATAAACACCTAGATGAGATTCAATTCAAATTGTACACTAGACAAGAGTAATACGTTGGCTGAAAAAAGTAACAACATTCTAGAAAAAGCAAACACTCATAAGGAATACAACTTAACACTTTTACATTCATTATTCAGAAATCAACAGGCGTTTTTGCCTGAAAAGTTAAGCACATGTCTACAGGCTAAGAAGAGACCCGTTTCCATGTCCATTGCTTATATCCTTAAAAAACATAGGCAGTATGGTTTAAAAAGACCACCTCCCTGAACACAGAGCTGTGGTTCACATTTTATAAACTAAAATAGGGAAAGCAACTGATAAGGATCACATTAAACGTTTTCCAATCCGCTCATCAAGCAGGTATTGCAGTACCTCCATGAATGGGGAACTTCCCCACTTGGGGAAAAATGCTGTTCAAAGAAAAATGAGAAAATAAAAGTAGGGCTTCATTGGCAAACGCTGTAAAGTGCCGCTAATGTGTTTGGGGGTGAATAAAATCAATCAGGCCAATTTGCGACCACTCTTTCTTGCTTTATTTAGTTATGTATGTATTGTTCAAATTTTAAACCTTTTTTTCCCTCCTCCCGAGGCTGCATAGAAAAATGTCAGAAAAAGACATTTGCAGCAAAAGTGTTTCTTCTTTTTTTTGGATCTATTTCGCAGGGGAACGAATGAAGGAACGCAGAGGAAAGAAAAGTCACGGTTTTCAACAAGTGACCTGGAGCATGAATGACAAAAAGGTAGAGGATAAGAGAAAGAGAGGGGGTGGCTGATAGCGGTGGAGCAGGAGAAGTGAACACTGTCTTTGACTTCTCTGGGCAAGAAGGAAACAACAGCCATTTTCCTTCTGTGCCAGCCCGTCCTTGAACAGCCACGAACGGCCGGGCTATTTCGGCCGTCCTGGGACGCATATCTAAAATAATAAAGTAGGGGGATGGACTGTATTAAATTAAAGAAGTAGGGGCACGCCGTGCCCTGCCAATCCCGCCCACTTCGACCACTGCCTGACATCTATTGAATCAGATTAGATGCAGATGTATGTATGTATTTTGTATTCTATACTGCAAAACAGAAAGGCAGCCAAGTTTGTGGCAAATTTTAAGTTATAGTTTGTAATTTGCCAACCACAATTTGAAGGGCAGTTTACTGTCACATAATTACTAATAGTACTTGGGAGTCTAGCCAGAGCGCCTGGGGTTTGATGTATATGTTAAAGCTCATAAAACTTTGAGTGCAACGTTTGGCACTGAGACTGATGAGTATAGATGACCTTATTATTTCCATTTGAACATTTTGCTCTTTTCCTGCCTGAGGCGAATCAATACAAGATAGTGTAATTAATGTAACTGTATATGGGGATGATGGAGTGCATAATATGGCGATCACAAGGGTTGATGAATGCCATTAAATCAAACACGAAGCAGGGATCTCCATTGCCAAGAATGTAAACAGTGTTCTTGACAGCAAGGACGGTGTACATATCTGGGCTTCATTCAAGAAAGAAGACAAATTGGTGTGATTAGAGGAGGGGGTGATGACAGATATAGGTGTGTAGTTGTAAAGACTATTTAAGAGCAAAAATTGCTAAAAAAAAGAGTAATTAAAAGAACTGGTGAAAAAAAGACAGTTATTAGAGCAGTAGGGAATGTGCCTTGCTGTGTAAATGAATTTACTATAGGCTGGTTTGTAGGCTAAGAGTCAGATTTTGCATTTGGACCCAAGGTTACAGATGCCTGCTGGCCCAGCGGTCATCTCTATACATTGATAGGAAACGCCATCATAAGTGTAGCGACAGGATGGTTAAATGCAAACTTAACATGTACGTTCATGGCACCAGCTTCCTGATCAGCATTTTTGCTGTATTATGTGGCATCAAGCAGCCGAAACTGTGAGCTCTGCAGAAGGATTTCACGCATGGAGGTATGTGGCACAGCATGTCAGACATCACGGACTTCAACTATCCCATGCTTGACACACTCCTAAATACAACAACATGGCTCAGCCCCACATACTGCACATCCTACATGGCCTCCTTCACACAGGCCACAGCATTCATTGCATGGACCATGCACAAGAGAAAGGATGAGGCCTAGCTGCTATTCGTAAATCCTCCTGGCCCTGCACCCTGGATAAGCACATGGCATTCAGCCCCATGGAGCTCCCTTACAAGCTACTTCTGTCTCCATGCAACCCAGACCACCACCTTCAATCTCATTTACAGGCATCTCAGACAGAACATGCACGTCATTGATGAATTCTCACATCTCTTTGCCAAATCAACCATCTGACGCATCCACACAACCCTCCAGGGTGTGTTCAATCACCCAGACAACACATGCTCTAAAATAACAAGAGGCACCCTACTCAACCTTACTGACACACTTAATATAGTACAGCACATTACCCAACTAACGCACTCTAATCACCACATCCTCAATAACAAGTGACACCATCCTCAACCTTATTGAGACACTCAATACAGTACAGCACATTACCCAACCAATACACTCTAATCACCACATACTCAGCCTCTTATTCTTGACATTACCAACAATCCAATGCAAATCACCCACACTGTTGGGCTGGACCGACCACTTTGCCATCCCTATTTCCATGCTTAGCACCTCACCAACAAAGCAAGGTCAACCAAAGAGAAGACCAAATCTATAGATTCTACAAAGACTTCTTGAGCTTCAAACTAATGTGTGAACTAATCCAATGCCCACTTCCTTCAACTTGACTTCATCTCTTTTTTTTTAAACAACCTAAACATTCACCCTCCAACTAAAGTATGCAAGCTAAGACCTTCAGCACCTTGGTGCTCTAAAGTCCTCATTGACAATAAACATTCCATCTGCGGACAGGAAAGAAAATGAAAGAAAAACTCAGCCCTTGAAGACCTCACGTTGCTGAAATCCCTCCAATACTGTCAATAAATCAAACAAAAGAAGCAGAACAGTCTTTAAGATAATCAAACACTACATCAACACCGTACCTGACCCTCCTATCTCTCTCTTCACAGGCAAGTGCAATGCAATCAAACTCTTGTTCACAAAATTCAGAAAACCTGATAGCACATTAACAACACTAAATGTGCTTCTCTTCTTATACCTATTCCTCCTTGTAGATTCCTGCAATGGTCAACCTTCAACACGATATCTCTCTCACATCTTGCTGGTATGCGCAAGTCCCTCAAAGTCACCTCCTATGAATATGATGTCTTACCCTTGTCCTTAATCAAAGCTCTCTCACCCCTACTGACCATTGACAATGACACCCTCATTCAAGAAATATTTCCAGAAGTTCTGAACTGGCCACATTGTCCCATTTCAAATTAAACCTACACTAGGCCCTGCTGATCTCTCTAACTATCAGCCCATCATTCACCTTCCTGCATCAGCAAGATTATTGAAAAAGCAGTCTATACTCAACACCAAGAGGACATCACTGCTAACCATCTCTTGCACCACTATGAACTTGTCTTCAAATCACACTGCAGCACACAGGCTGCAACCTTACAGATAACAGATGATACCCTCTTAACCGCAGATGAAGATGTCCCCTGCCTCCAGATATTGCCGGACCTTTCAGCTGCCTTTGACACTGGTGACCAACTCACCCTCATCCACACCCTCGAGTCTTTAAAGGGATTCACTGGCAATGTCCTTTGCTGGTTTTTCTCCTACCTTTGCAACCAGTGCATTCATTTGGGCACCTCCAAGTTCAGTATGATTCCTATCACCTTTCGAGCCCACCAGAACTCCATGCTGCTGCATAATCCTCATACTCTAAATGGGGTCCCTGGAGCATTACTCACAGATAACAGCATCAACATGAACCAATATATCAATAAAAAATAGCACTACTAGAAAGTGTCTCCCCCTTGAGATATCCCCTGCCTCAAATACTGCCAGCACCTCATACAGACCTGGATGTCCAATGCCTGAAGTTCAACCCCACCAAGAAATGATTACTTTTATTTGCCAAGAGCAACAACCAAGAAATAGTACAAACCTGGCTTACTGATATTGTTCGGCTTGGCTCTTTCTGCATGGTCGTCCTCAAACTTTTTGCCTTCACCCTCTTAGGTTTCTGAACCTGTTTGATTGGCTTTTGGGGCTCTGCACCGTTCACCGGTGCTAAAGTGCTAGAGTCACCTTTAAACATGGTGAAATTGGTTTAAACCCAATTGCCACATTTTATTTACTTGTAAGTCCATAGTAAGTGTATTTTAAATGGAACCAAATGTGAATTCAAATGATGGTTTCCAATCGTTAAGCATGCACAGTATACGGAATGAACAGAGTGTCCATACATGGATGAGGCTAAAAGGCTTGTGCCATTTTTTTCATGAATTATATTCACTTACTCCTGATGACTTCTACATACCTAAAGTATGAAAATGCATGTGAGAACATTTTGTGAAATAGACAAACAGATGTAAAATACAATCATGCCAGTATAAGTCATGTACATTATAACTTACACCTGTTTTGTGAACCCCGTACATTGTTTTTCTTGCTTGTTCCTTACGTTTCTGGCTTACGCTCACATTAAAATAGAAATATTTTGCCTCATGACTTTCTTACTTATAATATCTTCACATCCCTTATTGTATTTTAACTTTGGTACAGACTCGTTCATTTGCCCAGCCTGGTTCTTAAAGTATTTTTTCAAGTCTCGCCATCTTTGAAACAAATGAAAGCATGAATCACATTTTTTCACAGATAATTTTTGCTACCACCACTGTGGTGTGTAATTAGAATGTGGTCCCTCAGCCCACTAATAAGTCTGTAGTAAGGATGCTACATCAGTGAATTGCCCCATTAAAGCCAGGGTCACGTGACAAAAAGGGGCCAGTTCCCATGACAAAATAGGGAAATTGTGGATGCTCCTTGCCCTTAATAATATTTAATGGCATGCCTCTGGATAATACATGCTTATCATAATTGTCCCTAGCAGATCTGCTGTCCAAAACGAAGCACGTGTGAATAGTTTCACGAGAACATATGCTCGCCTTCTAGGGCATCCAATTGGCGAATGTAGGAATATTAGAGACAGATTCTGACGTACATTGTTGGACCTTATATACAAGGCAAGGAATAGTATATGCTTGCTACTCAGAGTAGGTTCCTACCATTCTTTAATTATGAAAATAGTCAGTAAGAATTATTTTAAGTCTTTTAGGCCGTGTTATAAATTTAATGAGAGAATTTGTGCACTATGGTAAATTCATGTCAGAAGTAGTAGAAACACTACAATTTATTTTGCTTGAACAGATGGGAAAGGTTAACAGCTGAGTTTGCTTCTAAAGGTGCACTGTGGAGGAAGAAAGAAGCGTTCACTGCCAGGGCGCGAGGTTAACACCCGGAAGCAGCTCATCAGGCCTGGGATCAGCGCCAGTCTATTTGGAAGATTCATTCAGGCCGAGGGGTTCACACAACCAAGGCGATGCATTAGATAAGGATAATACTTTGAACTCAGGAGTGCAGCAGGAGACAACATCGGATTTGATTTAAGCCCAGTCCTATCCTGTCTGGCTCTTGGGAACAGCACAGAAAACGAGCTGGAAATATGTGACTAAAGAAAGCAGAATACATCAAGGGCCGGTCAGGAAATGGCGATACCCGTCGTTTTGCTGTAACAACTAGTCCAGTTGTGAAGTAACATAATTGGAGGGTTCCTCTTCACCGGAAAGACAAGCTATACTTTTTAGCACTAGTATCTCTATAAACAGGGCCAGATATAGAAAGATAAAGGTTGCAAAAAGTGGTTGCATATTATTGCGCATTGACTTTTTAGGATCAGTATCTGATTTTGCGGACTGAGCTATGTTCTATCAGATTGATTTGTAAAGTCCCCATTCACAGAGGTCTGCAGAATAACCTGTCTATTGAATATTAATTAGGCAGATTGCAATTTCAAACCCCCTGCGATTTGCTACAGACACAAGAATGGTGGCCTGCTAGGTACAGCAGACCAACATTTCTGCATTCGCATTTCCAAATGGAAAATATTTTTTAAAGCAGCCATGTCCCTTAAAGGAACTGGTTCTATTGAAATGTTTTTTTATTTGGAAAAACATTTGGGGGAGCTGGCAGTGGTCCCAGAGAACACCCCACCCCCCCCTCTGGAGGCTGCCAACATGAATCCCGCTATGTGAATCAGTTACAATCTCCTTTGAGTTGTTGGAAACTATACAGTGGTTGTGGTCGCAAATTACTTATGCGTTGCATTTTTTGTTAAAAACTGCTTTTTTGTGTGCTCCCAACCATTATTTTGGGATGATGCTGCTGGTGTTTTGACTCTGTGCCATGGAAAACTGCTGTCCAGGCCCCAGTGCATGGGTTCTAACCCCTGAAATATAGTTCAATGGGTTAGCTCCGACTTGACTTATTTACATTTCCTAATAGGCCTTAGCATAAAGTGCTGAAATTACAACTATGGCATAGAAAGTTAAATGTCACCTGTAGACTGCAAGGATTATTGTGCCAACATCCAGTGTTACAAGGAAAGCACTGCTTTAGGTATACCATTGTAGTCTGACTGCTGCAATTTAAACCTGCAGTTCAAACTTCGAAAATAAAAATAATTTCCAAGGAAATCTCCCTTTCAAATATTAATAAGTCACCCCTTAGTATGCCATGTAGCCCACTAACATATGATGCATGGTATTTAAAAGTGGGACATGTAGAAATTTAAAGTCACCATTTTCCTACAGTGACAAGGCCCTTAGAGCACTTGTCACTGTTGAAGGCCTGGCTGTCCTATGAGAAAACGGAGTCCAGATTAGGATATTAATTCTGCTGTCTCGAGTTTTGGATCAGCTGAAAAAAATGATCCAACCACTATTTTTGATATTTATTCAACATGAACTCTAACGGTAAAGTCAGGTTTTAAAAAATATTTAGGGAACGTGACTTAAAAAAAAGTTATTGTTTTCCTGCCTGACCCTCCAGGAGGCTAATTTACATCAGCTCTTCAGCAGCTGTACTGCAAGTGCTTGACCTTAAGGAGGTGTGGAAATTGCTCTGAGAACAGGGACAATAGCTTCGGTGTGGGTAGGTGTTTTTCTTCCTATGGGAGGAAGACCAGTTGAGATGGGTCCAAGAACTTAATTTACTTCAAAAAAGCTTGCCTTGTCCCAAGAAACTGCCAGGTGACACCCTGAGAGGACCAACCTTGTTCCCCCTCGTCAAACTGACACCTAACCCAGTGGGATGAGAGCTACCCCAGAACTGCTTTTAAGTGACCACAGAGAAGGGAACTGCGTATTACCCGGGCCCCACTTCTGGGTGGATCCTCAGGCTCTTTCCAAGCTGAGAGGGGTTTGTCCATCTTGGATTTTGGGAGTGAGGTACCCTGTGGGATTGTTTGCAGTAGGGAAACTACAAAAATAGTGGGTAGGGTGGCCACTGGAAATGATTACACCATTGTCATTCAGGAGTCACACCAACCCACTAGCTAATGCCACGCATAAATGTGACTTCCTATGTATGGTCTCAGAGCAGAAAAAGGACTTTACCTGCTGTTTGAGATCTGTGAGAAGGCCAGAACTGCTGGAATTGTTCCCAATTGTACCCTGGAAAACGAAGTGGACTTCAAGGTCCTGGCAAAACTTGTGTGCGGGTGTAGGGTCACAAAAGCTGCAAATAGCCTTCCCTCTGAGCTACCCAGTTGGCTAATAGCAACTGAACCTAGAATGGACATTACTCTGCTGGAGTGAGTCCTGACCCCAAATCACTGTTCCTGAGGTCCGGAGAACATTGGCTGTGTCTAACTGGCTTCTCCAAACACCTCCAAAATGCTGTGACTTAAAGACTTTTTGGACTTTCTGACATCTGAAGGGTCAGCATAAAATAACTGAAGCCAATTCGCCCTAGTCATAACTTCGCTGAGCTTAAGAAACAGGTTTTGCCAGCTAGGAGCTTTTTCTTTGCAGCAAATCCATCTCTCAGCAAGAAGGTATATGGCCTCGTGGACCTCGTCACCAGATATATCCTGCAACCTAGTCCCACTGGAGGTTTCTGAGGTCCGAAAAGAAACTAAGACCGAACTTAGAAAACTAGACCGGGTAAAATGTTCTCTGGGCATAAAATGTGATTTGAGCACACAAGAGAGCGCTGGCAGCAGGGGCCTCCAGCCTGGTGCTTCTCACCCACAGCAATAGGCAAGCAGAGAAAGTAATCTTGAGTGCCTTCCGAATGTCTGAGTGCCGCGGGCCAAGGTAGAGGGCCTAATAGAGACCCAAAGAAGCCCAAAGGCCCACCACAAAGTGCATAGAGACCTGGCAGGAGAGGCCCAGAAATGCTGCCCATCACACCCAGAAGAAGGAAGCAGATGGCATCCACAGTGGCCGCTCCTCTTGTATCCCCCCCAACCATCTAAAATCTCTCATACACACAACCAGCCCTAAGACCCTGTGTGGGTGGGGTGACCCATAAACTCAGCTAAATTGGACAGAATTAAGGAAAGCGCCATCCCCCAAGTGGAGGCAGTGTGCAGATTGGCAGAGGCAAACACAAGCCAGCCTGGACGGGGAAGGCAAAATAACGAGGGCTGCAATTGTATATACAATATACTAAGGCAACTGATAAGAATATGTGCAAACATATATAAATACAAGAACCCATATACAAAATCTATATTGAAAAATGGTTTATTAGTATCAAAAAAGCTATAAATGTGAACACTTGATAAATATACATTAAATAGGTACATGATTCAGAAAATATTTTCCATTTTAGTCACATTATGTTAAAACTGTTAATTTTTCCATCATAAATATAATCAAACAAGCCTACTTATTCAACCATGCCTCCACATTAGACCTTCTATTGTGTTTACATCATCTTTCAATGGTTTATCTGAAAACACAGACCTGTTAAATGTAAATAATTCTGTAAATTCTTCTATGTCTAGATAGACAATTGAGGATGCAAGATTAGATGATGATAAATCATATGTTTCACTGGTATACAAGGAATCACATTTGTTTCACCAAGGATCACAGTTTCTTTCTGATTCCTACTGGATTGTTACAAAAAGGTAAGATGGAGGCTAGAATTTTTATATGTGGTTTGGCTTGTAGAGTTGAAACATGTGTATATACAACATGGCTTTGAAGTTTGGACCAAATAACGTGGGCTGCCATTTAGCTGAATCCTACAGGGACAAAGGGGAAGAAACCAATCACTGCACCAAGCTCCGCCATTGGGCTGTTTGCGACAATCAGAAGGCAACAGCAATGGTCCAAAATGAGGGCACAGGACCTGGCCAGGTCAATCAAATTGACAAGTATACCATAGTGTTGGGCCGCAAAGAAGGCGCGACCGGAACCACGACGCCAGCCGGAGAAGAAGACCAAGACCCAAATCCTTGACTAAGAGACATAATGCAGGCAATCAGAGACCTGAGGGGCACTCTGGAACTAAAACTCGACTCCGTAACAGAGGAAGTCAACTTACTTACGATGGATTTTCGGAAGCTCGCAGACAAAATGTCGACAGCTGAAGTAGGCATAGGGGGCCTACAGTCCAAAACGAAGTGCCTGGAGGAACAAGTGCCAACGCTAACCAAAAACCAGATAGAAATCTTGGCCAGGCTGGAAGTCCACGAAAGAAAAGTGGGCCGAAACAACATCCGGGTGGTAGGTGTTCCAGAGAGCATGGAGGGGCAATCAGTGGACCTCTTTCTTGGAGACTCAGGCCCAAGAGCCTGTCCAACTTTTTCTCCATGGAACGAGCACACCCGGCACTGGGATCCCACCCACGCCCTGGGGCTCCCCGAGCCAAATTATAGCCTGCTTACTAAACTATAGGGACAGGGATGCAATCCTACAAGTGGCACGTAGGCATGGTGACTTCCAATGCGAAAACGCCACCACCCGATTCTTCCCCCTTCACGCTCCAAGTCCAGAAACTAAAACGCACCTTCGATGCAGTGAAATGGACCCTCCAGTAACAAAACTTGAAATATATGATGCTGTTCCCAGCGAAACTCGAGGTTCTTTCCGAGGGGAAATCCTACTTCTTAACAATGCCGGAAAAGGCATGAGACTGGCCGGAGGGCTGGCGGACAGTCGTGTGAAAAGGGGGCACAGCCCTGTCACAAACCAGGAAGGAACAAGAATCAACGAGATGCTGGCTCCCCGTCTGATAGTTCTGTCCAGCTGCAGAAACCAGATAAATGCACCTCGGAGGGGACAATCAATAACAACTAAAGATTTTTCTTCCTTCGTTTCTGTTTGGGGTAGAGTGGAGGGACAAGGGAGTTGTAATGTGGAAAGAGACAACATGTAGGGATGTTCAGCAGTGAAGAGTCAACTGCTGAAACAAAGACTCAAGATTTGTCCACCAGAATGCCTTCATAAATATAGGGACTGTTAACAGATATACTCACACGGGAAAGTGTTGGGGTACTGCTACCACCACCAGTAATAATACGCCCATTGATGCTGCGTGCTTGTTCTCTACCCCTCAACAGTTGTTACCTTAGCACAGTTCGGACGACAGGCACTCTGCATGTTGGGGAGGTGTTTTTTTTTACCTTACCTAGCAGTGATGGAAGGAGGGGGGAGTTGGGGAAACTGTTTAATGTTGTTGTTAGCAATTTAGCTGTTACTCAAGACAGATATAGTTGCAATACGATGAATGTGGTCACTGGGCTAATCACAAGGAGGGGGTCATCTCACAATCGCAAACCAATATATCCAAGAAAACAGGTGAAACCACCAATATCCGAGCCTGGTCCTGGAATGTGAATGGGCTGGGGAACAAAATTAAACATACACTTGTCCTACAACACATCAAGCGACATTCCCCGGATGGAGTAATGCTACAAGAGACACACCTGAAAGGGAAACGCTACAAGGCCCTAGAGCATTTTGTAAATAAACTGGCAGCTCACTAAGGATATTCGACAGATTGTGGCGTGGGCATTCTGATGCACAACACATTGCCCCTCGCCATAGACAAAACCTGGTGCGATGATGCTGGCTGCTGCGTAGCTGTGGTGGGCAGATGAGAGGAGGGCCCGCGTGCACTTTGCTCATTCTACATACCACCGAGATTACACACAATCATTCTACCGAAAATGAGCGCACTCTTCGTGGGCCTTCCCACAAGCACCCTCTTAGCTGGAGGAGACATCAAAGCAGTGCTGGATCCCGACCTAGACTGCTCCCATGTGCAGGAAGACCAGAGGAGGGAGCAGACCTTTCTGAGCTTCGAGGCATCCAGGGGCTTGGCAGACCGGTCTAGGGTGCACAACCCCCATGGACTACAGTATACATACTACTCAGCGCGACATGGTTCCTTGTCAAGAATTGATTACCTACTCACACAGCATGACAGAGTAGGGGACTTCACACAACTGACACATAGGGCAAGGGGCATATCAGATCATTCCCCAGTGAGCACTACCTTACGGGGACTGACCACTAGCAGAACAACATACCTGAGAATTGACCCCTGCCAATTAAAAGACTTAACTCTATGAAATAAACTTCAAAAAGGGACCCAGCTATACTTCAAAGAAAAAACAGAATCAGTCTAATCACATACGATCATATGGGAGGACTCCAAAACTGCGCTGAGGGGCTAAGCCCAGGCACTGATAGGGGGAAAGAAAAAAGAGGAAAGTTGAAATGCGGCGAACAGGTTTCTGAGATGGCAGAGGAAGCTGACTGGTAAGACACCTCTATGGCTCAGGGACCGGCTGAGGGAAGTGGCCACATTAGTGGAATTCAGGGGTTGGCAGGTGATAGGGATTGAACATCTTGGAGATGTGTGGAGAAATGGTGCACCTCTCCCCTTCGATGACTTACAACAAGAATATAGCCTGTCACCAACTCAGAGATTTCCCTACCTGAGACTCACACATGCCCTACAATGACACACACAACGAGGGATGGCCATTCCGGGCCACTCCCCTTTGAAGGACAGGTTACTGGTCAACCCCATCCCTGACAAACGGACGTCAACAATATACTTAAAAGTCATAAATAATGCACCAGATCCCCTGGATTCCCTTTGTGGCACCTGGGTAGATGACCTGGGTTATATAGAGGACGACAACTGGACAGAGGCCTTGCAAAGTCCAAGAGAAATCGCAATCCGTACATGATTCAGATTGATACAATTTAAGATATTACACCGCTCCTACTACCCACGCACACTCCTTCTTAAATGGGCAAGGCACAAACTGCTCTGTGTGTCAGAGACTGCCAGCAGGAGGGCTCCTTTTTGTCATATCCTATGGGAATGCCCCAGGATAAACTCTTTCTGACAAAGAGTCACAACAATAATGTCGAGGTATCCGGGACGTAGATCTCAATGGATGCCAGATGGCTCCATCTAATGATCAAGGGAGAGGAACACTGGCCTAGGCTCTGGCTGGCACTGGCGGCGGGTGTTACAAAACGGAACATTGACAGGTGCTAGTATGCGCCCCTCCCCCTGTCAGAATGGGAGAATGATTTAGACTGGTGCCAGCGGGCGGAAGAAATAGTATACAAAAGCAGGGTGTGTGTAAAGAAATGGGAAAAGATATGGTCTCCATGGCGTGGATACAGAGGTGCATAGGCCTGGGCCCTCGATATTGTTCCACTTACTTTGAAATGTATGATACTGTATCTGCTGTAACGTATCTCGTGGTCTTGGCAAGAACTGTTACCTACAATTGTGTTTGTCCAAACTCCCCTACACTATACTTTCATTATCAACCAACCAAGTGATGTGCATACATGTATGTTTCATAATGTACTGTCTTATGAGCTTGTTCAATAAATAGATTTTTAAAAAATATTTGAGCAAATAGGATTGGTGACAAGGGGCAGCCCTGCTTAGTCCCTTGTTGGAGGGGGAAGACTCCTGGACACTTATCCATTTACCACCACTTGTGCCAGGGGTTCGGTTTAGAGAAGTTGAATCCAGGTAAAGAATCGAGGCCCAAAACACAGGTGTATGAGCACAGCATAGAGATACGGCCACTCGGCCATGTCAAAGTCTATGCGCGCATCAAGGGATAAAACCACAGCTCCCTCCTAGATTTTATTTGCGCATCCTAAAACTCAGTGGAGACGTTGCAAATTAAGAGTAGTATTGCGACCTGGAATAAATACAGACTGATCCGGGGGTACCAGCATAGAAATGATTGGGATAAGTCGGAGGGCCAACAGTTTGGCAATGATTTTAGCCTCTGCTTTCAGAAATGAGATAGGCCAGTAAGAAACGCATTGATAGGCCGGGAAGATGCGCATAGATCCGCCTCTCTTCCCTCTTTATGCATTACAACTATCGAGGCGAGTCTTTGATCTCTGGGTAGCCTGCCACGGCTCCTGTTCTCTCCGTACTTCTTCAGCAGTCGAGGTGCCGGGTGAGATGGTGGCAGCTTATATAGTTCTTTTGGCAACCCATTAGGTCCCAGTGTCTTGCCTGAGTTTATAGCATTAATCGCTTGTGTCACTTCCTCTTCCGTAAGTTAACTATCTAAGAGCTGTATATCTTCAGGTGTAAAAGAAGGGAGCAGGCGATCCCTAAGGAGCTCAAGGAAGTCTTGTTCAGTGGACACAGTCTCTGTAGAATAAATACAGGCGTTATAGGTAGCAAATGCATCCGCAGTTGGTTGATGGTCTCTAAGACACTCCCCATCCTCTGTGCAAATGGCTGCAACCCATCGGTTGGCCCTTTCCCATTTGTGCAGCCACGCAAGGAACTTCCCTGCTCTGTCTCCCTGCTCATAAACCCGGTGTTGCATCATCTTGTTGGCGGCTCCAGCCAATTTTGTCATCTGGTCTTTAAATTCTTGTTGTTTGAGGCTCAAGGTGTTTTGCACGTCTCAGTCCTCCATTCCTGTCAATTACATCTCTAAGTCTAAAATATCATGCTCTACGCCTCCACCGAAGCCCTCTTGTCTCGCTTGTGTCCCACTTTTTAAGAGAGGGCTTGCCTCCTGATTACCATTTTATACGCCTCCCAAAGTCTCATCGCCGACATAACCTAGTTTTCATTCTATTTAAAGCAGTGGCCTGTAGCTCCAACAAGCCCCTTCCTAATCTTTGGTATTTTAGTTTACCAGAAATTGAGGGGATTGTGTTGTTAGTCTGTGCGATGCCTACAGTATATCGCGTCCACAGTGCGGAGTGATCAGAGATTCCCCTTGCCAAGTTTCGTACATCTCTAAAATATGGAAGGTGCGGTGCTAATGATATAAGAGGTGAGACTGCCATGTGCCCCAGAGTGAAAAGTAAACTCCTTCTTATTAGGATTAAGCATTCTCTAAATATCAACCAGATCCAGTGCCAAGAGGAATTCTGCCAATCGAGTCTGCGAAGTGTGTGGCCATATAGGTGGCAGTCGGTCTATAATGTCACATTGTGTCATATTGAAATCTCCCCCAACAAGAGTCTCCCTATTGGAAATTCAAGCATGTGGGGGTCCCAAATCTGGCAACTTTGCCCCATGCAGAGCCGGTGGGATATGCACTGAGAGGATGTTAATCATTTCTCCCTCCCATGTGCCTCATATCAACCTGACTTTATCCACAGTGAGGGGAAATAGTTTCTTGAGGAGGATCCCTGTGCCCGTGGATCCCGTGTGTACTACCATTTTGTTAACCCAGCTTTTCAGAGCTTTACAGGCATTACCCATGCGGTGGGTTTCTTGCAAGAGGATAATTTTGGTGGAATGTATCTGTAAAAACTGAAGCACAATTCCACGTTTGATGTAATCCCCCAGACCATTCACATTCCAAGTCATTAGGCAAATTTCAGGGATATTCCTTTTTATCATGGTGAAAATACATAGTTGTGCCTTGCCCCCCTAACTTCGGGTCAGCCGAACCCCCTATGCAGCAGAGTGCATTCATCTTGGTATGCTTGTCCATATTATGTGATGTGAAGTGCCTTCAACCCTCTCAAGCCCACTTCCCTTAGAACTAACCCCCTTCCAGCATCCCTGCTTCACAGATCCAGAACTGCCTGCCACCCCAACTCAGCAGAGCGCCTTTCGTCCCAACCCCACATAGAAGACTCAGGAGACCATGGACCTCCTGCATACACAGCCC
Source organism: Lissotriton vulgaris (assembly GCF_964263255.1). Lineage (NCBI taxonomy): Eukaryota > Metazoa > Chordata > Amphibia > Caudata > Salamandridae > Lissotriton > Lissotriton vulgaris. Next base: position 411,122 of record NW_028241693.1, on the reverse strand, counting down.
TCTTTCCTATTAAGGTTGTTCCGTTGCACCACTAAACCAGTTAGGATAATAACACAACAGCAGTTGCACAGGCTTCAGAGCCCCAAGGAAGCAATCACTACAAGGCAACATGGGCAAGGTGTAGCAAATACAGTGCAGACCCCCCACCCCACCGCAGAGGTGACACTACTACATCTTAAGGGCTTCAAAGAAAGGATAACACCCAACGTAGTCCAGACAGGTCTTGGTCATTAGCCCTCCTGGTGAATTATGGAGAGGTCTTTCCCCTGTAAAACGAAAACGTCCTTCCTGGGGTGTCTACCAGACACCGACAATCCCCCTCTACGCCTCTCATAGTGCACCCTGGGATTAGGGCCACCGACTATTCACCATCCCTCAAGCCATTACCATGATGCTTCTGGTGTATCAAAAACAATGCATTACCCTCGGCCTCAATGTGCAACTTTGCTGGAAAGAGCATTGAGTATTACACTTCCTTTTCCCTCAGTGTCTTCTTGACTGCTGGAAAGCTACATCTCTGCTTCTGTACTTTCAAGGTAAAATCTGAGAAAAAGGTAATTTGGGCATTGTCATAGAGTACCAGTGGAGCAGCACAGGCTGTTTGTAACACACATCTCGGTCACAGAAGTTGAAGAGGTGGGGCAGGATGGGTCTTGGCGGGGTGCCCAGATTGGCCTGTCCACCGGCAGTCTATGTGCCCTCTCCACTTAGATAGAACCTGGGACTGGATATGTTTAAGGATGAGGTCCTCTGTGAACAGGTCTGAAGGGATAGGGTGTCTCTCCGGATGCCAGGGGTAGCGTGGATAAGTGATTTCGGGGGCTCTATGGAAGCTCTGACCCTTTAGACAGTGCAAGTTTATCTAGTTCAGTTTGGTGAGTCGCATTCATGTTTTTGCCGCCATCATGTCATTTGGCACTTGATAATAAGAAAAAATGGGAGGGGTTTAGTGGAGTATCGGCCAAAAACCATGGTACTCCCTGCCAGGGGGCCTGCGTGCAATCCTCTGCGGGTTTTCAGGTTTCTCCTCGCTTATCCAGTCCCCCCTCCCACCACACAGAGTCTCAGTGACAATCCGCCGTCAGGCTTACTTGAGAGTGGGGCCCCACACACAAATCAGGAGGTTAAAGTAGTCTCCTTTGCACCTTTGTTAACACCTTGGCTGCTAGAGGTTCCCCCCCCCCCGGTGCTGGACTCACAGAGTTACCTTTATTCATGACGAGCTCAGCTCATCATAAGCACAGCTCAACCTTGCCTCATGACGAGCTGAGCTCGTCATGAGCAGCGAAGGGGTTAATGTGGTACTGGTGTGGGTATCAGTCCCTCGCTGCCAGTACCCAGTAAGTGCTTCACCACAGGCACTACTGCGTGCTCCCAGCGAGAGTGCCATCTATGTTGGTCTGGCGTGCAGCAATGTATTTCTTAATAGCCGCTGTCCATGTTCACTGCCACGGCTGCTGCGCCGTGTGGCATCGTTTACTTGCTGCCTACATGGTCCAGAGAAGCGCCAGGAACTCCTGGTCTTCATCCCACCAAAAGTGCAGAACAGCAGTTCTCCAGAGCCAGGCGCCCCACCCTCAGGGTCGGACTGCTTTGCGTCCCTCCGCTCCAGAGACGGTCTGGTCTCACGTCTCCTCCGCAACCCAGGCCGGGGCTCTACCACACACCGCAGGCCTCACCTTGGCTGCTGAAGATATCAACAACAGTCCACTGTAATATGCTGGTCTGCAGAGTCTCCACGCGGCCGCCGACCCCACAAGCTTGAGGGTCACAGCTGGAGATTGGACTAATGTACGGATGGCAAGGGAAAGGAAGGCTGGGTTACAGAGCCACTCAAGGAAAAGGCCATCTTCCCCGCAAGTCGGCCATGCCCCCCCTATATTGTCAGTCTTAAAGAGATTCTACATCCAAAAAATTCCCTGCCCAACAATCAAACATCTAATCCATAGAAAATATTCAAAATCATGGCCACCAATCACCTCCTTGATTTATTGCAATGCAGTGTGTAACACCCACTCTTGTAATGCATTTCTCTACTAAATTTGTAAAGGCGATTTATGCAATTAAATTTTTGCTCAGTGATAGATGGCATGAGAAGCCATACCCATTCCAACACTCCTGCTTGCATGTGCTCTCAAAAATATCTTCCATGTTAAGTCTGAAGAGAATGAGATATCAATTATCACTCTGAAAGCCAAACCACTGCATAACAATGCTTCTCCATCAATTGTTAAGGAATTCAGTGACCGTATCCGGTAGACAGTCAAAATATCGAGTTGTAAATATCGACTTACCATAATATCGAGTCTGTAATATCGAAGGAGCATAATATCGAAGGCAAGAATATCGTAGGACAGAATATCGACCCAAGGTAAGTAATATCGAAATACTTAATATCGATGTAAGTAATATCGAAGTTAGTAATATCGATAGCATATATATCGATGTTAATAATTTCGATGACACTAATATCGATATTTGTATTATTTTATAGTTTTTTATTATGTATGTGTTATATGTTTAATTTAAGTATTTAAAATAATTACTATTATATGTGTATACATTTTCTATAATAATATAGAAATTTATAAGTAAATTTGATGTTTAGTACCGGAGCGGGTTGTGGGTTTATAGGGGAATAGGGTGGGAAGTAATTTAATTATGGTAAGTTGATTAATAATTAGTAGGATTAATTAATTAATTATAATTATTTGCTAATTAATATTGATTAATTGGGAAATAATTAATTGATTAATTGATGTATATTTTCTGTAGCGGGATGTGGGTTTATAGGGGAATAGGGTGGGGAGTAATTTAATAATAATTAATTATTTAATATATGTTTTTAAATATTTATAACTAATTAATTGGCAAATAATTAATATTAATTAGTTAATTAATTAATATAATTTGGTACATATTTTAAATTAGTAATTAATTGGTAATTAAATAATATTAGTTAGTTAATTACATTATTAGAGTAATTTATTTATATATAATTTTTAGTTACTGTTAATTAATTAATTGGGGAAAAATGATAATAATTATTAAATTATATTAATTACAGCTTATGTGCTAATATATTTACTTTATTGTTATTGTTAATTAATTATTAATTGCTAATTAAATAATATTATTTAACTTTGGGTTAAGGAGTATTTTTAGGGTTCAGGGTCAGTTTTCAGTTCATGGGTAAAGGGGTATTTTTAGTGTTCAGGGTCAGTTTTCAGTTCATGGGTAAAGGGGTATTTTTAGGGTTCAGGGTCAGTTTTCAGTTCATGGGTAAAGGGGTATTTTTAGGGTTCAGGGTCAGTTTTCAGTTTTTGGGTAAAGGGGTATTTTTAGGGTTCAGGGTCAGTTTTCAGTTCTTGGGTAAAGGGGTATTTTTAGGGTTCAGGGTCAGTTTTCAGTTCTTGGGTAAAGGGGTATTTTTAGGGTTCAGGGTCAGTTTTCAGTTCATGGGGAAAGGGGTATTTTTAGGGTTCAGGGTCAGTTTTCAGTTCATGGGTAAAGGGGTATTTTTAGGGTTCAGGGTCAGTTTTCAGTTCATGGGTAAAGGGGTATTTTTAGGGTTCAGGGTCAGTTTTCAGTTTTTGGGTAAAGGGGTATTTTTAGGGTTCAGGGTCAGTTTTCAGTTCTTGGGTAAAGGGGTATTTTTAGGGTTCAGGGTCAGTTTTCAGTTCTTGGGGAAAGGGGTATTTTTAGGGTTCAGGGTCAGTTTTCAGTTCATGGGGAAAGGGGTATTTTTAGGGTTCAGGGTCAGTTTTCAGTTCATGGGTAAAGGGGTATTTTTAGGGTTCAGGGTCAGTTTTCAGTTTTTGGGTAAAGGGGTATTTTTAGGGTTCAGGGTCAGTTTTCAGTTCATGGGTAAAGGGGTATTTTTAGGGTTCAGGGTCAGTTTTCAGTTCATGGGTAAAGGGGTATTTTTAGGGTTCAGGGTCAGTTTTCAGTTCATGGGGAAAGGGGTATTTTTAGGGTTCAGGGTCAGTTTTCAGTTCATGGGTAAAGGGGTATTTTTAGGGTTCAGGGTCAGTTTTCAGTTTTTGGGTAAAGGGGTATTTTTAGGGTTCAGGGTCAGTTTTCAGTTCTTGGGTAAAGGGGTATTTTTAGGGTTCAGGGTCAGTTTTCAGTTCTTGGGTAAAGGGGTATTTTTAGGGTTCTGGGTCAGTTTTCAGTTTTTGGGTAAAGGGGTATTTTTAGTAAATTAATTATTAATACTTATTGTTTAGTACATATATATTATATCTTTACTGTATATATTTTTATTTATTAATTTTAAACATTATTAGATACTTTTAAATATGTTTATTTTATTTATTAGTGTTATATACTTACTTTTACATTTATATATATAAAATAAAAAATCGATATTTTTAACATCGATATTTTTTACAACGATATTATTTTTTCGATATTTTTGTACTTACCATGTTGTAGATAGGATGTCGATATTTTTGCCCTCGATATTGTTGACTCGATATTCTTGTAGGTCGATATTTTTGTGGTCGATATTCTGTCATAGATCCACCGTATCCATAACAAAAACAATATTAATATGATGAACGCATCCATCTCTTAAGGCAAAGGCCAACAAGTCTTAAAAGTGAACATGATCAGTCCACTGCCAGAAAGCCCAACATTGACTTGTTAATCCTCTCTAATCATCACCCCAGTTCAGCCAGCAATATTTTCAAAATATGATCAGGGAAAAAGCCCCCCATATCTTCCTGGTTCACATTACAACATTCACCACTGTAGGCCACCTTATACTCCTTTAGAGATTCAATCACAGATTAGTAATGCATTGCTCTGCTCTCTCCTGCATATATTCCTTCGACACAGACAGTAGTAACTTAAACTGTTCAAATTGATTGATAAAAAGTGAAGGATTTTAAACAAACAGTGAGAAGTGTCATTAGTTTGAGTCGATCAGTTTTAATCCTGTCACCTGAATGAGCGCAAAGATCAAACTTGAATAAACTTGAAATGCCAAGTCGAAGTGGCAGTTATGTGGGTGGCACAATCGGTGCTGGAGGCCCACTAGTAGCATTTGACTTACAGGCCTTGGGTATATGGTTTACCACTTTACGAGGGACTTACTATTAAATCAAAAATGCCAATAAGGTATACATCAATGTCATCATGTTTAGGGGAGAAGTACATGCTCTTTAGCACTGGTCAGCAGTGGTAAAGTGCTCAAAAATAATGCAGCACAAAGAGGAGGAGGAAGACGAAAAGTTAGAGGTGATCCTTCAGAGAGGGCCATTTTCCATCAGGGAGTGATAGATTAGGGGCAAGGTTTGGTGGTTACAGTTTGGGTGGGTATGGTAGCATTCTCTCTGTTTTAACAAGACCATTATATAAAGCACAATTCAAAACATTTGAATGAAATAAATTGCACTTTACATATAAAAGGGCAATTTTTTATAAATCATAGAACAATTTCAAATGTTAGTTTAAGCAACAGTTACTCAAACTATGCACATGGGATCAAACAGGTATTGAGTTCTAAACCTAAAAAAATATATGTATGAGGGCATATTCAGTGCATATTTTTTCATCATACGAAATTAAAATACTTGCTTCTCACGAGTCATTTGAAACAGAGCTTGCAGGCAGTGGTTCGAGCCCAGGTCTTCAAATAGTCAAAAAATGGCATGCGTAAATCTGTGCATGTCGGACATTCAAATACAAAAACATCTGCATTACACCATGAAATCAGAAATCATTCTTAATTTTTTATAAAGGGTTTTGTCATTAATAAGGCCACAGTCGATGTAATAATAGTCAGATTGATATAAAAATAGCCACTGCATTAGAGGGTGAGGTAATGGGGTGTACCTGCTAATGCTAAATCATCATTTGGCGAATTTCTAAACTGCAGAATGTCAGCCTGATGAAAACAGGTTGACAAAGCATCATTTTAGAAAAAAGTTAACACGGCAGAATATTTTTTTTTTACAAATATATAACATTTTGTATAAAAGGTAAATGTAGAGAAAAAAAGGATAGTGTGCAAATGGTAAGAAGTGGAAAGCAGGTGGGTATAAAGGATGGGGATGGTGTGCACGGGGAAAGGGAGATAGTAAGGGATTTGCAAAAAAAAGCAGGAATAAAATGAGAGTCAGAGTGCATTTTTTTAAATAAGGGAATAATGCATGAGGAAGGGGTAAAACAGAAGTAAGGGGGTTGTACAAATGGGGGTAAATTGGCAGGGGAGTAGGGGTTTATAAAAAAAAGAAACGTGAGTAAAGCAGGAGGGGAGTAAGAGTTTGTGGAAGTCAGATAGGGGATTTTATTTTTAAAACAAGCATTTGCAATGCAATCAGTCTCGCCTTTGGGGCCTTATATGTATTTAGCTATGCAGCACATTTGCCTGGGTGCTGAAACATCTACTGTTCTTTAACATGGAGGGAAATTAAGCACCAAACTGCATTACACACCAGGTATGGGAATACATGGAGAGAAATATTGCCTTTCAGCTGGATATGGTATAGTTCAAAGCTCTGTTTTTAATATAAAATCAGGGCCTTTGGTGATCATATCACTGAAAGTACAAGATTGGAAAATATATTATTGTCTACGGGTGCTCTTAGAAGACAATTTCTATAGACTGGAATCTAGAGAATTCTAAAGTGATTATGGTATTTTACTGACCTCTGCTGGTAATTTTCTATCAAGAAAGTTAAATAGAGGAAGCTGCCAGAATATTTTTTTTAAAGAAATTCCCTCAGCAGAAAGTAATTCTGGAATTTTACTGACCTCTATTGGTCGTTTTCTATAAAGAGAGATAAATAGAGGCAGTTGAACAAGCAGAAAGCAATTCTGGCATTTTACTGACCTCTACTGGTCGTTTTCTAGCAAGACAATTACATAGAGGTAGTTGAACAAAAAAAAAAGTCCCTAAGCGGAAGCAGACCAGTTGCAGGGATGATCTCCATAGGCCCACTAAGTACATACACATATAAGTATATACTAAAGTATATACAAGGGGTCTGGAATGCTCGACCTAAAAAGGTACATGACAGAGAAACCTCCCCTAAAACAACCAAAAAACAGTGTGAAGAAAGGATTTTTTTTTAATCCAGACTGTCTTTCACCAAGTTGAATTTCTCAACCTGGTGAAACCCATTCTTGATTTTTTTTTATTGTCATCATTGATTGGACGAAAACATTTCATTAGAACTACTGTATTTAACTGGATTTTCGTTCAAAGCACAGCCTCCGATAGTACCACTACTCCTGACAGGGCTGTGCTCCTACGCGTGCTCGTCATTTGGACCATCATGGACGCCTGATACTTTCGGTTATTGGGGGAAATGACCACGTATGCTTTATCTTAATAAAATTATTTAACATTCACATTGGTAACAAAATATTTCAAGGCATTATAAGACATTAAATATATCATAATCTATTTAATCTTTAAATTAAATTCTATCGGGTATGGCAATGCATGTTTCTAACATATCAGACCCCAGCTCCAAATTACTCAACATTTCGTGGCCTCAAACGTGTTTATTACAAAGTGAGAAACATAAACGAAAAGCCCCGACTATGGCGTGCCCTGAGATTGAATCAACCTTGTTTTGCTTCCCAGTTTCCAATTGGCTAACTCTCCCAAACTAATTTTCAGGAAATTACAAAAGAAATCACAGTGTGACACATTTCCAGAGACTTGACAGCTCAAACTTTTCCCATGAATGAACTCTTGGCCTCCCCAAGCCACTGAGCGGTGTCGGGTGCTCTCTGTTGTCATGGGCTTGCATCGCAGCTCAGTGTAACATGATGGCTCCCATCAGCTGTATGACACACAAAGTAATAACATTTCAAATCGAAGCAGACAGGGCTCGAAAGTTTGCACACTCTGCGGTACTTCGCGTGGGCAGAAAATCAATGTGTTTATCAGCAGCAGACATTGGATTAACTCTGCTTAAATCCGGGCACGAAAAATGTTCCTGCTTTGAAACGTTTCACCTGGGAATGAATAAACATGCAGTTAATAGTATTCGTGTCTAATTAGAGCAGTGAGATACCAAAACAGACGTGTGAGAGGCTGCTCCTCCGAAAACAGAGGTACCCTCCCTGCCACGAGGCTGGTAATTGGACAAAAAAAACAGTTGATGCGCCTCCTGGAAGGTGACTTTGGCTTTGTAGATCGACTGTCAGTCACTGTTAAAGGAACTTCTGCCAAAGTAGGGAAGTACAAATGGAATACCGCATTATTCAAATATTAATGGAAGCGTCTTTGATGAAAACCTTAAAACCACTCCACTGGCATTCTGAGAAATTCACTGGCAATAGCTGAGCCAAACTTCAGAATCAAATGAAAAGTAATACACAAGGATTTATTTGGCTCAGGCAATAGGACCTTTGGCACTGTCAGACTGGGCATCTGATAATCGACACACACACTGCTGACACATAGAATGTTAGCTTTAGAAGTAAAGCAGATAGAATTACACAACCCAGCCACTGCACAGGTGGAAATGTGTAGCACATCAAACTATATTAAAGTCAAGCTGTAAATCTAATGTCACAGGTAAATAACTTGCTTCTTGCATTTAGTTGCAAATATAGGACCTGGGATGTGCGTCATAAAGTTGAAAAGTTCAAGGGGCCTCGTTTATGAGAAATGACGCGTCGCTGCGTGAAAGCAGCGATGCGTCACTTCTCAGTGCGCACTCCTTGCGACATTCATGATGCATCATATTTAATGTATGAGGCATCATGTCGCAAGGAGTTACAGATACGTCAGTATTTGTGATGTATCTGTAAGCGCAAAAGTGACGCATTGCTGGAGTGTGTTACAAAAGTGACGCAACTCCAACAATGCGTCATTTCACATGGGGCAAGCCCCATGTGAAAGGGCCCGCGTCAGTCTTACGCCTGCTGTGAGGCAGGTGCAAGATTTTGATGCAACGGCGTCCATAAAGTGACGCACTGAAATGTCATAGATTTCACTGCGTCACTTCTACGACCCTTCCTTGCGTCAATACGCCCACCCTTGCATACATTATACCTGGTGCAGGTATAATGTGGCACAGGGGGTTACAAAGTGACGCATCTACCTAGATGCGTCACTTTGTAAATGTGGCGCAACAAGGCACATTTTTTAAGCCACTGGTGCGTCACAAAAAGTGACACACCGGCGGCATAAAAGGGACGCACAGCCTCATAAATGAGGCCCAAGATGTCTTGGCGAAAGACTTCAAGGGCACAGGTCAGCTCCGACCTTATTATTTTTCTAAGGCTGATAAAATGAGTACCACTGGCTTGGGCAATACTAACAAAATATTCTTCAGTGCCAATATGCAACAAAGGATGAAACGTCGCTTTACAAATAGTTATGCTATTTCATGTCACAGAAGAAAAGGCAGCAACTGTTGCCAGGCTTGTGGAAGGGGTAATCAATTTCCTAAGGACGGAAGGGCTGTGTGCCCTGAAGCTTTCATCGTAAAGTGCTTTGCTGTTCACCTGAATGCGTAATGAAAACGTCTCCTTTAGATGTTTATAGAAAGATGACGACACTGAAAGCTCTTTTAAGTAAATAACAAAAGGGAGTAATTTGCACGGATGGTGCCATAAACAGCATCTTCACTTTGAGGCAATAAGCTTAGGGCACGTGATACTTTCCAGCACATGAAATCAAATAAACTATGGCAGCAGCTGCATTAGTGCATATGGAGAAATGGGCTCAATTTAAAATATTTTGTAACTGTTACTAAGATTAGTGTTAGGACGCATTGCCATTTGTATCTGTCCCAGTAAATCTGACCAAGAATTTTCCAAATATTTAGAATTGTGTTCGGGCTGGACTGTTCCCATGAGGCACAGGGTCAAGACTGATTTGCACATGGCCAGGACAAAGTAGGGTGGCCCTAAGTGCGCCCAAACGTGGGTCCCGGGCTCACTGTGCCACTGGATTCAAGCTATCCTGGCTGATGAGGGGTGAAACCCCGAAACCGGTCCCAGGATGCTTGTTTCCGGTCCAGGGAGGACCTGGCCTGGCAGTTCAGGCTGGACTGTTCCCATGGGGAACAGGGTCAAGACGGATTTGCATTTGGCCAGGTCTAAACTGGGGTGGCATGGTGAGCAAAATAATGATGGATTTAACCCAGATCTCTTTTTTGGGGGTAGATGTTTTGATTTTTTCTGTATTCCGCTCATCAATTGTGTGTCTTTTGCCTGAAATACAAGATTGGCAAGATAGCACATGTATATACCTAAATCTTAGGCAGAATATCATTTTCAGTGTAAACTCCGCTTGGTATGAAATTCCAAGCGCACCTAAATCTTCTCTTCCAAACCCAATGATTGGCAACAAAAGTTTGCTAAGAGGGGTAATACAAAAAAGGCCTGTTACCTATTTTTCAAAGGCCCATCAAAATGATTAGGCCACTGTATTATCTGTAAAGGACTGAGGTATTACATGTACTTTTTAATTTCTTCCAGATTTTTCTGGGAATTTACACTAGGGAAAGACAGGGACTGTCCATTTTATTTGACTTTGCAAAATTTTGTAAATGCCTGAGAACCTGTAGGATTTTTTCTGTAACACGTTTGACAAGCAGACTGGAAGCTATCTGAAGGCATACAATCTCCACAAACAATATACTATGCTGCAAAATAAAATACTGAATCTGGCTGACATCTTTGGGTTGTTGGAATCGAGCCAAGAATATCAGTGAGATGTTCTTATACCTTATGATGTCTTACACCATTATGAATGATGAAGCTTGCACCGGTGCGAGATAGATGGTGATTGATAAGCTCCACTGAGGATACACTTAAGCAGATGTGACCATGACAACAATTTTATAGATTGAATTAACAAGAATTGAGGACTACTATATGAGATGAACCCTATATTGTAGCTAATGGCAGAGTGAGACCCCAGTTTCTCTCAACTAGGGACGGATGAAGCTGAATTGCCTTTCAGCATACAGCAGTGCTGCAGTCTGTATTGTAGTGTCTTGTAAGTATGAATAGTGGGACCCTTCTGATACCTGATGGACTAAGTAGGATAATGACATAATCGTTTGGGTGTGTCTGGACGTCGTTAATAAAGTATATGACGCAGTGCGTACAATTAACGGTTGCACTCTGAAGAATAAAGTTGTGCACTGTCGAGGTCGGTGTGTGGCATGGTTATTTGCATTCTACGGCACTGGGGAGGACGCTACATGTATGATTTCCTCCTTGAGAGGCAATCTCATGGTATCAATGCTGCACTGGATTTGTAATGGTTATTACAAATCACAATGTAATGTGTGCATTGTAATATTGCAACTTCCTTTTGAGTTGTGAGCACAGCATTTTTTTGTGCTTCAGGCCCATATTCATTTTTCATGTTGCTGTTCCATTGCGGGAAAAGATGGCAGCCACTAAGTAGTCACCGCATATCACGCCACCTCACGTCACTCCTTCACTTTAGACTGACTGACTGACTGAAATGCTTATAAAGCGCACGAATGCCACGGCGTCTTGGCGTTTTGGCGTCTTGGCGTTTACTATGCATTTTACTATGCATTTACTATGTCCCTGTGTGACATTTTTTAAATAAGACATGGGCTGCTGCTTACTGACATACCACATTAATGTCTCCTTTCTAATTGAATCCAAACATATACCTGTATTTTTGTGTTTTTGATATAATCTGTTTGCAATGGTGCTTCTAGGGGGTTTCAACAGTTCCTGTGGTAAAGTGGCATGGCATGTCGGCATCGAGCACTGAAAGGAGATTCTACCTGGAATGAAGAGCCCGACATAAATAAAATACCATCACTGAAGACAGGCCAGAATTTTTTGGAGTCTTTACAGCAGGATCTTTGTGTGGTCTCTGTACCACTGTGTCACTGAAGGCCATGCAGGACCACTTACACGTGGAGTGGGGTTTGAATTTTGGATAGGCAAGATCAGTATGGAAGTATGAGCTTTTTCCTTCTCCTCCTACACACAGTCTTCAGCTTCCCCCAGATGCAGACATCTGTCCAGGGGTGAAGAGGACTGCAGCAGTACTAGTGAAGTTGCTTTTTGAAATATATCATCAAGCCAAAGTAACAGACTAATTTGCTATTACCTGGCCATCAACATGAATGTAAACACCAACAATTCTTATATTCTGAACACTTGCCATTGACTGTTGATATTGTCACTACTCTTGAGACAAGTGAAGACTCTGACCATCAGAATGACAAAAATACTTCTCTATTGGTGATAGATTTGAGCATGATGATACTTTTGCCTTTGAACTTCATTCTTTTTAGCTCTCAGGATTCTTAAGCAGGGCAAAGTCAGTAATTGTAGCCAAAAATGCTTCACAAGGCTGATTACCTTTACTACAAAGTCCACTTGAACCCATTTTCAGGGCAGCAAAATGTTCAGAGTCGGAACAACCTGGGTTTCTTGCCAGTCTAGGGTCTGTCCTTCTTACGTAAACCACAGCCCCTTGTCTCAGTCCTATAAAGGTAGAAAGAAAGTCTCACCTTTTGCTAAATGCATGAAAGGTTCCTCCTGATCACCTCTGCTGCTCCCAGGTCTTCATGGCAGGCTTCTAGGGGTGTCTCTCTATGGCTAGGGATCCTACAAGGTCCATAGTTGTCAGACATGTCTGCTTGGAGTCAGGCCTCTGTGTCCCTATGTCAGGTAAGCAGGAGGCCAGACACTTAAACCTTTGAGAGCAGTTCTGGTCTCTTGGTGCGAGCAGTAGTCAAGTAGAATTCTTCCAAAACAGCCTTCTTTGTCAGGTGTAGCTTTCCCAGGTCAGAGGTGTTTGGAGGGGGTGGTGGTTGAGGTGCCAGTTATGTACAATAGCAAATGATTTGAGATTCCCACAACCCACCTGTTTACTTTCTCACTCTATGCCTGTGCCTTTATGCAGCACTTTTTCATTTTACTGTAAAAATTTCCAAAAGTCCTAAGTCAAAACTAACTAACACTTCTTCTATCAGGAGGGACTATGACTCCCCATAAACCACTTCTCCATTTATCTTAGGTCTCTCCCATCTGTCTGTCTTAAGAATTGTTTTCCCCTGCTGTGACTTGAGCCAGAAAGTCTAGGAGGGCCCTAAGGTGAATTGGTGCTGATCCTGTTAGTCCAATATGACGTCTCCAAGTCAAAAGCAGGGGTGGGCAGAACTTGCAGAGTTTTCCTCCACAGAGTTCCACAGAGTTACACAAAAACTGCGAGATTCCGCAGAGTTCTGCACATCCTGAACACACATATTTATTGACACACTCATTTGTGATAATGTTTGAAATGTCTCCTACTGTCTTCCCACTGACACTGAACGTCCTAGGGTCAGAGGGCGAGGACAGGCACAGCCTTTGTATGGTGCGCAGCCTTCAGCTTGGGAAACACAGAGTCTGAAGGGGAAGGGGAAGTCCTGATCCCCAAGTGATGTCACCTGCAAACACTGCCTCAACGTGGACATCCGAGCAGAGTTGTGTACATTAATTTATTTATCTGAGCTCGTCATAAGCGCTGAAGGGGTTAAAGTGTACTGTACATAACAATAGACATAAAAGAGGAACTTTGTGGGGACAGAAGTTAAGTCAGTGGCATCGCCATGTAGTAAGATTGCTCACTAACAGACCACACATGTATTGAAATTAATTCACTTAACAATAACCACATGTTGTCGGCTCGCAATGCATCCTTGCATGGAATAATTTAACTCAAGGAGTCAAAAGTGAATCCACACATCAACTCACTAATCAAATGTATAAAATGATATGAATATTGAGACAGTCAACTAAGCAATGGACCGCATCAGAATTAGAATTCCACTTTACAATACTATGGACCAGACTGCAATACTTGGTTAAAATGTACTTTGCTTGGTGCCCACAAACATTCCATCTAATCATGCCATCAGTGCTTCATATTTTTTATTACGACATGTTTGTTATATGTTAAGCATAAATAAGCATACGCAAAAAGCATATATATGAACCCATTAACCCAATGCCAAAAAATTTCAAAGGTAAAGTTTGAGTATACGTCTGATCCAAAGATCTGTATGAGTCCAAATGGTCCTCATGTAAGTGTATACATACAAATATACAAAAATATTAAATAAGAACAATGTACCACCCAAGAGGGCATGTTTGGAAAATATCCTACAAAACTTGTAGAAAAAGAAATGATACTGAATACCCTTTTAAGGAATTTGCAGATATAGTTCCCCATCAATCTTATAATTAATAACGTAGGATAACAAATCAGCCAGTGAACACTATGCCTTGGAGTATACTTGAAAATGAATACATGTACAGGGTCTGTGATAAAGACCAAGTGAGTAATGAATGTATGTTGATTATAACATAAAAACAAATCGCCCAAGTACATAGCAATGATCCAATCAATACAATAAATGTGTTAATGTTTCTATTATTTCCCTTGGAAACAGTTGAAAAAAATCACCAATCAGTAAAAAACATAAATATTTTTGTTAGACCTGACATTCTTGGTGTGGTATTTCCCCAGTGTGTTTGCTTCACTCTCGTACTTTGCTGAACTCATTTTCATTGGCATTAGGACTCTGCACTTTTTCCCCTGCTAACCAGTGCTAAAGTGCGAATGTTCTCTCCTTACAACATACTAAAATTGGCCTACATCCAATTGGCACATTTAATGTATTTGCAAGTCCCTAGAAAATGGCACTACCTGTAGCAAGGGCCTGTGTCTTAAATGTTGCTAGTGGGCAGTAACACTCATTGTACCACCCACTAGAGTAGCATTGTAAACCGTGGTAAAGGGCTGCCACTTCAGCCTGCAGTGCAGTTTTACACCGACATTTCAACCTGCCCAAAAAACATTTGCCAGGCCAAAACCTTCCTTTTTGACAAATAAAAGTCACCCTTAAAGTAGGCACTAAAGGCTCACAGGGCAAGGTTCATGGTATTTAAAAAGGTAGGACATGCATGTTTCAGTTTTACATATCCTTGCTTTGAAAAACTCCTAAAGTAGTTTTTTACTGTTGTAAGGCTATCTCTCCTTAGACTAACACTGGTTTATTTATTACACTTAACAAGTGCAAACATCAGATTTGAAAGAGATACAGAAATGATTTTTACAATCAAATAAATTATAGTCTAGAATTCTGTTTAATGATCAAATTGGTTAATAAGGAAGAATTTTGAGAATTCCACTTTTAGAAACTTGAGGAGTCGGCAGCACGCACGAAACAAGATGGCCGCTGTGCTTCGAGCTCCGATCTCATCTGCATTTTAGAGGATTACTGCACGACGATAGGGGACTTTTTGAGACTTCATTTTTCACCCAGATGCTCTTTGAAATTTGCGGAGGTATTAGGCTGAATTTTGGAGGTCTGGTGCCTTTGTGTGTAGCGTAGTAGGTGTTTTCTGTTTCTCCTGCAGCATTCTCTGTGAACTGTACTCACAGAGGAGGCAGGCATAACTTACTGGGCACCTCCTCTCTCCAGAAGCCTTTCCCCTCTTAAAGGGTGTTTTTCTTGCCTCTGGATTGGCACTGGTGAGGCCTATTCGGAAAAACTCCTCCATTGCATGGATAGATTTGTCTAACCTCAGGCTGATATCTCTGCTACCGTACCTTAGCAAACTCACAGAGAGCATGTAAATAAACACCTTTTGAATTTTATCGAACAATCAGATGGTCTGGACTATTCGCAGTCAGGTTTCAGGCCGAATTACAGCACAGAGTCGGCCCTGCTGTCGGTAACGGATGATCTCCACATGTACCAGGACAAGGGTTATTTTGGTGGTCCTGGTGCTGCTTGATTTATCGGCAGAGTTCAATACCATATCTCACAAAATCTTGCTCGGACGTCTTGCAGAGATTTGCCTTGAGAGTGTGGCACTGGCCTGGATGAGGAGCTTCCTATCGGATCGCACGCAGTGTGTCACCATGGGTGCGTTCCGATCAGCTGAGGTAGAGATCACTAAGGGGTGCCACAGGACTCATGTTTGAGCCCCACCCTTTTTAATATCTATGTGGCCCCCCTGGCTATGATTATGAGAGCTTTTTGTTTCTTCCCTGTGTCATACGCAGATGATACACAGCTCCTCTTTCCGTTTAGATCTCTTACACCTGAGGTTCTAACCTCCTTCTCTGAAGGCATGAAGGCAGTCGCCCAGTGGATGTCCTCAAACTTCCTACAATGCAATGTGGGTAAGACAGAGGTCATGCTTTTCGGGGAGGCCAAAATGTTATGGACCCCTGATTGGTGGCCATCAGATTTGGGCCCCGTTCCCAAACCCAAACAGGTGGTAAAGAACCTTGGGGTACGACTGGACCAGGAGCTATCCCTTAAACAGCATGGAAACAATATAGTGGGATTGTGCTTCCATGTCATAGGTCTCCTCCGTAAAGTGTTCCCCCTACTCCCTGATTTCACCAGAAAAACCTTGCAGGCCTTGGTGCTTAGTCGTCTCAACTATTGCAACGAGTTGCTGGCATCGGCCAACGACGGAGTATTAGGTAAATTGCAGGTGGTACCGAACACCGCCGCCAAGTTGGTCCTAAATGCCCCTCCTAGATCTCCCTCTAAACCCCTCCTAGACAAACTGCACTGGCTGTCAGTTCTCCAAAGGGTTAAATTCAAGACCTGTTGTGTAATCCATAAGGGCTTACATGGACTAGGACCCTCATATTTGGCAGAAAAATGTATGCCATATAATCCCGTCTGTACCCTCAGGTCCAGCAATCAACTCCTCCTCCGAGTGCCCACTGTAAAGAAGACAAGACTGGGCGGAAAATCCCTGTCAGTGGTTGGTCCGGTACTATGGAATAAACTTCCTCTCCAGCTTAGGCAGTGCTCGGACCATCTCACTTTTAGAAAAAGGTTGAATACGTTTCTGTTCCAGAATTAGCACTCTATTATTATTCATGGACTGATTGCTCCCCTCCATCTGCTACTAGTGTTTGTGCGCAGAGATACTCCTTCGGGAGTCGATTCAAGCGCGGTATAAACCCGTAAATAAATAAATAAATAAATAATTGAAGGAACTAAAGTCTTAATTCATCAGGATTTTACAAAGGGAACAGTTCAAATACGACGTCAATTTTCAGAATTGAGGCCTCGTTTGCGAAAAGCTGGACACAAATATGACCTTTTTGACCCTTTGGTAATGCGCATCTTGAAAAATTATGTCTCCAAGTCTTTTTCAGCTCCTGCAGATTTAATCAGATTCTTGGATCAGCATAATCCTATTCTCATGGATTCTCAACCATCAGGCTCTGCGTGCTAATATTTTATACCCTTTACTGAGGGTTGTTATTTTTTCTCTGTGCAGGTGCATATAATATTCTTTCTCTATGCAGGTGCATATAATAGTGGTTTTCTTGCTTTTTACCTCCGTCTCCAATGTTCTATTGGTATGAGGTCTTGGAGACTGACCTCTCTATATGTTGTTTGTCTTGCTTTGTCTTTTTTACATGGGCTACTGTCCTTCTTTTATTCTCTTCTATTAGTTATAGGATACTATGTCCAGGCCACAAAAGTTTGTTGTTGCTTCATTAAATGTGAAGGGTCTGAGACACCCAGTTAAATGATGTAAAATGCTAGAATATCTGAAAAAATCTAATGTAGATATCTGTTTTTCACAAGAAACCCATGTGGGTGATAAAATATTACATACCATGTCCAAAGGTTGGGTAGGGCTTATAGTTTCATCTCCTGCTGCAAAACGTAAAAATGGTGTCGCTATATTTTTCTCACATGGAGCTCATGAACAAATATTGTCTCATCGTCATGACGCAGATGGTAGATTTGCTTATGCTCAAGTTAAAATTGACAAACTAATTTTACATTTGGTCAATATAGACATTCCTACATCTGATGATCCTCCTTTCTGGTCTTTCGTCGCTACTGAAATACTCAAAATTGGTAAAATGTCCCTTATAGTGGGTGGTAATTTAATTCTCATCAGAGATACTTTGTTGGACCGGTCTTCTGCTTTTAAATTCCGGACTAACAGAGTGTTCTTTGCTTTGAAATGTTTCCTTTCTGTTAAAAAAATGGTCGATTTTTTGAGATTAGAGCATCCTACGGACAAAGAATGTATTTTTATTCTAATGCTCACTCTTCTTTTTCTAGAATTGATTACTTACTGACTTCACGTAATTTATTCCACATGATTAGTGAGTTGGTTATACACCCTATTACGGTTTCAGACTAGGCTCTAATTTCCTTTTCTTTATGTATTTCTGACCCCCACACTCCTAATAAAAGATGGAGAATGAACTCTGAAATAGTTCTTAATCCAACTAATTCTAAATAAATGGCCTTAGCTATTAGTGATTATTTTTTGAATAACAATTCATGTGACACCTCCAAAATTATACATTGGGTTGCTTTTAAAACTTCCATTCGTGGAGTTTCAATTTCTATTATGGCGCATGAAAATACATATTTTTACTCTCACCTCACCAAATTAGAGAAACAGATTGCATCTGTGGAAAGACTTTTTATTACATTTAGATATCCACAATATAAATCCCAAATGCAGAAATACAGATACGAATATAATGGTATGCATAGAAAAAGAGCAGGTTTACCTATTTCAAAAGAAAAATCCAATTTTCATCTAAATTCTAACAAATCAGGTCAATTATTAGCTAATTATATACGTCTCAAGCGAGATAGAATTCAAATACCAGTCATCAAAACAAATAATGGTATATTGTTGACAGATGTTGAGGATATACTGAAAGAGTTCCTTTCCTTTCCGGCCCTCCAAGCCCCACTAAATTATCTGTAAGAGCCAAATGCCAAAATCGGACGATCTGGAGCGTCTGCCCC
Organism: Lissotriton vulgaris; assembly: GCF_964263255.1. Taxonomy (NCBI): domain Eukaryota; kingdom Metazoa; phylum Chordata; class Amphibia; order Caudata; family Salamandridae; genus Lissotriton; species Lissotriton vulgaris. Next base: position 392,334 of record NW_028241693.1, on the reverse strand, counting down.
TGGGGCCGCCGATACTTCTAGCGGCTGCTCTGCCGTGATATCGGTAATATCCACTCCTGGCGATAACACCTCAAGATGGCGCCCGAGGTTAAACGGAGGTAGAAGTGGGGGGGCCGCGGTGAAACGGACCCACGTTATGAGGTAACAATGCGGGGGCTGCGACATCAGGAGTGGGCCCCCTGCTGCCCTTTCATCTTCCCCGACGAGTGCCCACAGATGGTGCAGCCTGTGATCGCCGGATCTGCAGCCTCCACCCGCCTGTGTGGCCCGACCGCAGTGTGTGGATGGGGGCCCGTGGCCACAGTGGATGGGCGAGACAGGTTACACGACCGTGAGAGTATTTTAATTACAGCGCTTATCCCCTACATATGACGAAGCCGCTAACGCCCCCCTGGTAGAGCCAAGATAGACATCAGCTTTTTGTCGAGCATGAAAGCTGGGTGGAGACCTGGGGATATGTTTTAACACCCCTCCAGCTAATGACACGGGTGGTCTGTGGTGCCCAGTACAAGAGAGTGGGAGCATTTAGACCAGGGATCATGTGTGTGCAGCAGTGGTGAAAGGAGGTGCAAATACTGAAGATGCTCCTCCTTTTGACTGTCTGGCTCCTTTTCCCCTCTTGTTCTTCCTCCGTTGGGTCAGCTCCCCGGTTTTCTTTGGACTTGGCCCTCGTAACTTTTGGATTGCAACTCGTGTGCGCCCCGCGATTTTGGGACCCTCTCCTGTTGTCGCTCTTGCCCTGGGTACATCTTGCCATGTTGAGATGGTTTCCATCGATGCCCACGACCCTGGTCCGCCATTTTGTGGATTGTTGTCCTTTCCTTTGGTCCCTTGGATTTTATCCTGCTGACCTTCAGACATTTCTCTTACGCTGGACTGCCTTATCTCTTTCTCCTCCTCAGGGCCACCTCTCTCCTCTCACCAATCTCAGCCTCCAATTCTTCTCCCCCACATACCGCTCTCTACCCCTATCTATTTTAATTTTATTGTATTTTTTATTCCTCTTTTCACTCTGTAAATATGTGATATATACTTGTCCTGGCCGAATCGGTGGTAAAATGGAATTTTGAGAAAATCTACTATTTGTATATATATGTATATAGAGATAACTCTAACCACTAGTATATGTAGTAGACCTTTGTACTCACTCCCGTTCCTATGTCATTCTTAGAGTTTATCCATTTGTATCTCTTCCTTGAGTGACTTTACAACTTGTACATTTGCAATTTCTTTCTATTTAAATCTCTTCGCTGTGTGACTTTACAACTTGTGCATTTGCAATTTTTTTCCTGTTTGTATCTTTTATGTAACTCATGTAATCCTATGTCCTTATGTATCGCAACTGGTTCTTTTGTAAAGCGCTCTGACACCTTCGGGTAATGTATGCGCTATAGAAAATCGCATTAAATAAAACATTTTTCTTTAAATACTCTTCTTTATATCATGAACCTCTTGCCCCTCATAACAATGTTATCATTATTTTTCTTAATTCTTGTCAATTGCCTCAGATTTCTGATGCTGACATATCAACCTTAGATAATCCCATTGATGTTAAAGAAATTATTGCAGCAATTAATTCATTAAACTCAAAAAAAACTCCTAGCCCAGATGGTATTCTGGCTGAATTCTTTAAATGTTATCATGACCAATTTTTATTTAAAACTTTAGAAGTATTCTGTTTTAGTCCTATTTTTATTAATATGATTAATGCATTGTATTCAGCTCCGTCAGCCTCCATTGTTGTCAATGGTTTGTGCGCTTCCTCATTTCATTTATATAGAGGCACTCGTCAAAGATGTCCTCTTTCTCATTTACTTTTTCTCATTGCAATAGAGCCCCTCTTATGCTATGTCCATATTAGTGATAAATATACAGGTGTTTTAAAAAATACTAACTTTAAAATTTCTGCATATGCTGATGATGTGCTATTATATGTTAATGATCCTATTACCTCTATACCTATTATTCTCAATATTATTCAAAAGTATGCTGATGTTTCTGGTTACTCCCTCAATACTAATAAGACAGAATGTTTTCCTTTAAATGTTTTTTGTAATTCTGCAATGTTAGCTAATACCAAAGAGAAACTGGATAGATGGTCTAATCTTTATTTAAATTGGTGGGGATGCATTGAGGCAATTAAAATGTCTATAACTCCACAAATTCTTTACCTATTGTCCATGATCCCCTTTTCTTTCCCGTCCACTTTTTATGTTAAATTATATAAGGTATTTACTAAGTTCATCTGGAATAATAAACCCACACCAATCAGCCTTAAGAATTTGCAACTGCCCAAATGTGAAGGTGGGGATGGTCTTCCAGATTTAAATAAATATCATTTAGCATTTCTTGTGGCACAATGTTCCTTATGGTTCCATGTTATTTCTCCTCCCAATGCACCTAAATGGTTTACCCTAGCGAAGAATAATTTGGTTCCTTATCCATCACCTGCGTTCCTTACCAAGACAAATGTCTCCTTTGGTAAACGTTCCTACATTACTGCAAACTCTAAACTTGCCCTTTGATCATTTGACAGTAGTTTATCTATTACCATGGTTTACACTAAAAAAGTTTCTCTTTGGTTCAATCCCAAACTCCAATATCATAAACATATTTCTTTCTAGAATTTATGGATTTCAGCTGGTATTTTCTTTGTCGTTGACATATGTCAGTATGATATGTTTTACATATTTGATGTTATTCAAGCTAAATACAATCTACCTTTATCCGAGTTGTCCAAATATACATTACTATGTAATACTGTTCTTAATGACAATCCCCAATTACTTTCTTAGTCTCAGTCCTCTGGTATGGAGTTTTGTATTTCTGTGTTCAGTCGCTCAGGACATATAGCCTCTAAAGTATACAAACAACTTGCCACTCGTAGATACTCCAAATTGTTGGCATTGTCAGTCTACAACTGGTGATTTACAACATTTTTTTTTCAATTTTTCTATTGTTCATCCGTTTTTATCAGACATATGGAATATTATAACCCAGATCCTTAAGATCCAAACAACTCTATATTTTCATATTCTAATCCTTGAATCCTCTCTCTTTAAATCTACATTATCCCCAATAGATTGTAAATTGTTTGATTTCCTTATTTATACAGCAATCAAATCTATTACTTGTAATTGGAAACACACTACATTATTTCAGTTAATGCATGGTGGGAATGGATTATTTTTCTTAGTTCTTCAATTTAAAATATTTACTTGAATCCTTATCAGTCAATCTATGTACACTGTGGCCCTTTTTTGTTTATATTATCTTTTATATCTCTTATGTATATTAATGTTGTTATAGGTATTCCATTTAGATGCTAATGGATGTAAATATTCTTTGTATTGCAATATGTTCCTATACCTTAATGTTCAGTATTATTCTTTGTATTGTGTTTACTATCTATGAAAATTCATTTAATAAAACATTTTGATCTAAAAAAAAGAAACTTGCCAATTTTGTACCCAAACTAATTGTGCCAGTATACTGGGTCACAGGACTGTGAATGCCTCTGTGGGTTATTAGGGGTTCCAAGCAGTGACAAAGGAAGCATGGTTGTGAGGGCAGAGGATCTTCCTAGCAGGTTGGCTGGGGAAGAGCGGCACCATGCTCTGACTGCATTTTTAAAGGGTCCTGCCTGCAGCACACACAAAGGAACCTGACACTAGGCTGGTCCTTTCCTGATTCACTACAGTTTATAGCCATGGGAGGGGGAAGGACTGACCAGAATCAGGTTTGGGGGGACTCATGGGGTTCCCTCTGACAAAGGCTGGTACCAGGTATGAAAGTGGGTCTTTCAGAACATCTCATCAGATCACTTCTGGATATGTGAAAGATTTAGAAGGACTGCCCTGTTGTCTGAGGAAGAGGGGCTGCCCTGCTGACTGAAGAAGGAAGATTGGACCTGCTTGCCTTGAGCCCAGGATACTGAGAGTGACTCCAACAGTCAGTTGTCTGACCTCATGTGAAAGCTACTGGAACACAACAAGCTTCCAGAGGCCTCCCTGCTGCTGCCTAGTTGACCATTACTACGTGTGCTGCTAGCCTCTGCTAGAGTGCTCACCCAGGCCTTATGCCTTTGGTTGTTATCAGTATGCTTTGGTGCCTAGCTACCAGATAAGATGGTTAAGCAGACCTTAATGTAGTAGTTCACCCTGACAAGGATTGTGTTTATAATATGTATAGGGCTTCTACCCTTCTCAACTAATAACACTATTTCTGACAGCTTTGTTTTTGTCTTCTTCTGAATTGCTGTTGACTCAAGTAGCACCCACTTCAAGACATTTTCCCTTTGAGTGGCATAACTAACAATAACCAACTGTTTCAGGACACAGTGTGGTATTTTTCAATTTTGACATTATGTATTAGTTGCTACTCCAGAAGTTGGATATGTCACAGACAGCTAGCAGGGCCAAGTGGTATAAAAAGCATGTGAGACTGACCTCACAGTTTAGGATATTTATTACTGTACATATATATCCGCATAGTGTGTTTTTTTTTTAAACCTTTATTTACAGTTGCAATAATACATTTGCGGGCCTACAACCACAGGGGCCGGCCGTCGCTAAAACGAGACAGTAATATAATATTACACTGATACAGAGCTCTTCAGCCGAAAACCGGGGGTCCGGCAGCGATTCAGCATACTGTTCTTGAAAGCATATGATATTGCACAGGATGAAATTAAGGTTTTACATTTTAAACATATATAAATAAACAATAAAAACAAACCAAAAGAAAAGCGAGGCAAAAAAGACTATATGGTGAGTGTCCTTCCCAAGAGGGGAAGAGCCGTATCAAGAGAAATATATGCAAATGTCAGTAGATGAAGCCATGGGAAGGGGGGGAGGGGGGCCGGGAGCAGGCAATCACAACATCAGCAAGAATCTGCTCAGTACAAGGAATGTTGGGCTATGGGTACTGCAACATTTCCGGGATATCTACAAAAGGAGGAGTACAGATCTCCCCACGATATAGGTTCCACTGATTCCATATTCTCCCCCACTTCTTGGGTCTGCCGCGTGCAACATACACAGTGTTTTCCCTAAACATGCACCAATCCATGTTTTCTTTCCAAGCTGAGATCGTAGGTGCTCTTTGAGACCCCCACAGTTGCGCTATGTCCCTTTTAGCGAACATATTCCCAAGGGTAGCCCATTGCGTCTGTGCCACATTATAATCATTTGGTTCCCACACATTCAGTAAACAGTGTCGGGCTTCAGGCAACAACGAGACTCCCGTAACTTCCTCCGTGACAGCATGCACACGATTCCAAAATAACACCACATCCGTATGATATGGAGGAAGGTACCCATCCTACCACACCCACGCTTACACAACAAATCCACAGAATAACTCATATGCAGCAGCCGGGGACCTGTTATATAGATACGGTGTAGGATCTTCAATTGCACCAGCCGGAGACGGGCCGGAATCGTGACCTCTTTAGGAGAAGATATCGCAGCCTGCCAATCCTCATCATCCAGCTCCAGTCCATCACCGGTCCAAGCTTCCCGAAGCTGCAGGAGTAGATCCGTTCGATCATTAATACGTTTTTTATATATTAGGGAAATAGTGCTATCCGGGACGTGTCCGTCAAGCACCCTATCTTCAAGAGGAGAGGATTCCGGGATCAAGGTTCCGGCCGGGAAAACCGAACCAAGTGCGTGTCGGATCTGCATATAACGGAAATATTCCCTATCGCTGAGCGCGTATTCCGCTTGCAGTTCCTCAAAGGTCTTGATCCTATCTTTAACCCAGAGATCCCCGACCCTACTGATGCCACTGAGGTCCCACTTCTCGAAGCCCTTAGTTGTCCACAAACTACCCAATTTATCAGCAACGTAGAGCGGGTCGCTCGAGTCAATCTGTCCGACCACCCCACAGCTGTGTTCGCGCTACACCAAACCCGCACCGCAACCCTGGTGGGTCCTGTTAATTTCCTGCCAGTTGATTTGGAGTATAGCGCCCTGTTGTAGTTCTCTCCCGGGAGCAGCCATTTATCCATTTCAAATGCAGGGTTTGACATAGGGCTGTACATGGCATTGTTGATTGCACTCAATTGGGATGCCCAGTAATAACGTTTGATGTCCGGTAACGCGCTGCCCCCATCGTACCAGGGCAGTGTCAATTTCGCTAGGGCAATGCGAGGACCCCCGCCCCATATCAGCTGCCTCTGTAGGCTCTCTATCTCGCGAAAATAGCTGGCAGGTACGAGGTCGAGCGTATTTTGGAGAGCATATAAAAATCGGGGCAGGGACATCATCTTGAATAAAGCTGTCCTCCCAAACGGGGACAACGGCAGGCCACACCAAGCCGATACGTCGGATTTAAGCCTAAGAAGTGGAGGAAGCAGGTTGCGTTCATACCGAACCGTAGGGTCCAGCGATATGTAAATCCCCAAGCATTTAAAGCCGGTTTGCGATATCTGTATCGGGCAGATACGCGGCAAGGGTGGTACCTCCCCAGTGAGCGAGTAAACACTAGATTTAGCCCAGTTAATCACTAGGCCGGAGTTCTTTCCAAATGAGCTAAGCACGTCAAACAGTACCCCCAATGACTTCCGAGGGGATGTGAGGTATAGGAGGATATTGTCCGCATATAGTGATATGCGGTCTTCAAAGTCGGGGGCCCATCTAATGCCTTTAGCGACGGTTCCCACCGCAGCCAAGCAGCTAGGGGTTCTAAGGCAAGCGCGAAGAGCAGTGGAGATAAAGGGCATCCCTGTCGCGTGCCCCTCCCGAGAACAAAGGATTCCCAGACCCTGCCGTTAACCACCACCTGGGCCAGCGGATCCTCGTAAAGGAGTTTGACCCAACCGATGAACCCTGGGCCAAAACCGAACTTCGCGAGAGCCGCCCACAAGTATGGCCATTCCACGGTGTCGAAGGCCATCGTGGCATCCAAGGAGACCAAGATGGCCGGCTCACGTAACGACTCTGCTCTCGCGAGGACGCCATGAAGACGATGCAGGTTCAGCGTGGTATTGCGATGAGTAATGAATCCGGGCTGATCCGGGTGTATCAGGTCGCCAATCACCTTTATTAGCCGGTTTGCTAGCAGTTTTGCCAAGACCTTAGGTTCGGCATTCAAAAGTGATATCGGTCTGTAGGACGCACATAGGTCCCGGGGTTTCCCTTCTTTATGAATTACAACAATGGACGCAAGTCTCTGGTCTCGGGGAAGGGATCTGACATCTCGCGACTCCAGAAACATCCCACGGAGATACGGCGCCATTTTGTCCGGACACAGCTTATACAATTCAATGGGAATACCATTTGGGCCCGTAGCTTTTCCCGAGTGGATGGAGCGAATAGCGAGCGCTATTTCATCGTTGGAAAATTCCGCCTCCATAAGCTTTCTGTCAGAATCAGACAAGCAAGGCAATGTGATATCTCTAAGCAATAAGTGCGAGTCCTCCTCCGGTCTGTCTGAGACTGGCGCATACACCGTTTGGAAATGGTGTGCGAAACCCTCCACTTTCTCCACAGGATCAACAATACGCACTCCATCCGCTCTCTCAATAACAGGCACAACGCGGTTCAGTCTTTCCTTTTTATCCAACCAGGCAATCAACTTCCCCGCTTTATCTCCCACATCATACAGTCGCCTCTGTTGCTCACGACTCATGGCCTTTTCAGCATCAGTCACCAGGGCTCTATAGTCAAACTGTTTGAGGTTTAAAGCATGCAGCTTATCCTGCGTGGCACCAGACTCCAACTCTCCCTCCAAGGCAGTGATTTCAGCCTCCAGTCGTACAACCTCCTCGTTCTTGCTTTTCTTAGCACAGGCAATCAACGACAGAGTTTGACCCCGTATTACCATCTTGAAGGCTTCCCATAGTGAAATGGAGGAGGACACCGACCCCACATTTTCAGCGAAATAATGATCAATGGACCTGACCACGCCCGCCCGGATTTTAGGATTACGGAGATACCAGGGATTAATCGGGGCCACTCGACCCCCGCTCCCAGCTGAATATCAATGGAAAGCCACAGTGGGGAGTGGTCCGAAATACCCCTGGCCAGGTGTCTAACCTCTCTCACCGCCGGCATAAGGACATAATCAAGCCTAGCGAGGCTCCCGTGTGCACCTGACTGAAAAGTGTATTGTGCCTGTCCAGGGTGCATCAGCCTCCAACAATCAACCGGACCCAGTGTCTCTGGGAAGTTGCCCAGCCAAGATTGCGATCTCGCAAGATCCCTAGGGGAGTTGCGATCCTCTCTACCACAGACACCAGAGTAGAAGTCTCCACCCACAACCAAAATCCCTTTGGGGAACCCCAATACCACTTTCCCCAAGTCAGCAAATGTCGTAGTTTGTAAACCTGGTGGAACATACACGGAGAGTATGGAAATCGTCTTCCCCTCCCATCTGCCAGTAATAGCGGCATATCGTCCTCTATCATCTAGGATAGTATCATCTATTTCCAAGGGGAGGGAGTTCCTAACAAGGACAGCAGCCCCCCTCGACCCAGTGGTGAATCCCGAGTGCGCGACTAGACGATAACCTTGCCTATTCATTGCGTGGCATGTGTTCCCTATCAAATGCGTTTCCTGTAACAACACTACATCTGGGGAAAGACGTTTCAAAAGCTGTAGCACTATCCCCCGTTTTATCCCGTCTCCCAAGCCGTTGACATTCCAACTTAGTACCCTCAACCCCCTACCCCCTGTCCCAATAATGAAGGCGGATTCCCCCCAACAGCGAAAAGGACACAAAAGTCAAAATATGCAGTGATACATTGCCTCTGAAACAATATAAAATAAAACTAAGTTCCCCCCGCCACCCCCAAGGAAACCCCGGAACACATCCCCCCACCCTGCACCCCTGCGTTAGTCCAAAAAACCAACCCAACTTGCAGTGTGCCTGTCGCCCTAACCTGAAACTAGTCTACAAAAAGAGAGAAAAACACCCCGGGAGATGGAAGAGTTCCGTCTTCCCTGCCGCCTCTGGGTATATACCATTATATTTACAAACGCAAAAAGTCAACAAACCACTGCTGCAAAGCCCATGTAGAGCAAGCGCCGGTCATCACTCACTTCTCCTGTTCCAATGGGCCACCATCTGTGCCTCCAGATTGCTCCGTGCGGTCTCGATGCGTCGGTAGAGTATCCAGCCAGTCACTAACGACCTCAGGCCGATCAAAAAAGAGCGCTCGTTCATTATATTCAATGCGTAGTCGGGCAGGGAAGAGCATAGCGTATTTCAAACCCATGTCTCTCAATCTCCGTTTCACCCCCATAAATCCCATCCTATGCTTCTGTACAGAAGTCTGGGTAGAAGCTGACAGTCACATTCTCGAATTTCGTGGGGCCATTGTCCCTCGATGCCTGCAGGATGACATCTCTATCCCTGAAATTGAAAATTCTGGCTATTATGGGCCGTGGTGGGGCGCCTGGTTGTGTTTCCTGCCTGGAACTCTGTGGGCACGTTCCACCGCAAAAATGTTACTGAGGCCCTTAGGAGCGAGATGATTGAGTATCAGGTCCTCCACAAGGAGATCTGTTGTCAATTCAGTGGACTTTTCTGGACCCCCGATGATACGTACATTGTTGCGCCTTTCACGACTTTCGAAGTCCTCCAGCCGGCGGGCAAACAGATCATTCGAGGTTCGTAGATTACGAACCTCGGTTTGGAGATCGGACATGTCGGTTGTAAGACTGGCGGTCTTGATATCCAAAGACTTGACCCGTTCATTATTCGCCAGATCAGTCCTGATCAAGTTGACATCAATAGCCACTGTGTCAAGCTTTAAGGCCAATGTCTCGTATTGCTGGCCCATGGATGTTTTCATGCTCGCAATGGCGCCCATGACGTCTCGTAAAGTCAACTCCTCCGTAACTGGGGAGCCATCTCCAAGCTCGTCTGAGGTTTTACCAACACCACTGGGGGATCCTTTAGGGCGAGTGTAGTGATCCATGATATTGGATTGAATGGCACCCCCTCGGTGCGTGGTCTTGGTCGTCAGTTTCTCACTTTCAGGCTTGTTCGCCATGTTGAGCGACGCGCCCCGAAGGGGCCTTTGGGACCTGGTGTGAATGGCTCAGAAGACGAGGCGCAGCATGCAAGCGTACAATCCAATTAGACCATGGGCCAACAAAGTCAGAGGGCAGCCGGTTTCGGTAAACAAGAACCAGAAAACGAAACCGAAAGTATGTCAAGGGCATCAGTCGACTTCCACTGGCCGTTGTTGTTCAATTGCCTCCAGGGTATCTCGGGGACTCGAGTCCCGGGCTGCTCCTCGGTGTAGGCCTTCAACTATCTGAGTAGAGTGAGTCCGGTTCCCGGCATCCAAATCGATTCCTGAAAAGAGCTTTTATGTCAGCAGGGTCATGTCCGTATAACCCGTCGTCTGTATCAGGATTCATGACAGGATATATGCGGGAGGCGGCGAGGGTCCCGGGAGCCCTTTGCTCACGCGACCATCTTGGATGCGCGCTAAGCTCCTCCCCCCGCATAGTAGTTTTAATAAAAATGCACAATTGTATTAACATGGTGTGATTAACATACTGAATTTGAGATATTTTGCTGAAAAACGATGTTGAATGTAAAACTAATTTTAAAGGCCTTTATTTCACAGGACAAGTCTATGGGACACAGTGCTTAATTTCAGCCGGTGCTTTCTGGTGCTCAGCACCAACTCTTAATTAGTTTCCGGTGCTCGGCATCTGCACCTAAATATCAACACCAAACTTAGAACAGTCTAACACACGGTGACGCTGCTCCTCTAATTTAGAGATGAGCAAAACAACGGTTGTTTAGTAATACAGTGTACATTAAAATTGCTAATACCTACCTCCCCAGCCATTCCTTTGGCTTTGGGGACCTGGAATAATCTGAACTGTCGCATTACATGCCAGAGATATGGTTAGTAGTTGTTTTGGCAGCAATGCAAGGGTGATGGGTGGTGCAAGCTGCAGTGGCCTCCTGGTTAGAGCCCCGGCACTTAATATTTTACAAATTAAGGACTGGGGCAGTGCTGAAAATTGAGGTTTCACACTGCATTGTTCTTACTGTTATATGATTGGGTGGGGTTCCTATGAAATGACCCAGAAGAAGTTAGGTCCTCTTAACCTTGATCTTTCTCTCTGTCTGATCTCTGATTTATGGCCTATTTACTGAGCTGTATTATACTCTATTCTGCTATTTCATGATTTGTATGTTATTCTGATCTTCATGCTTTTATATCACAAATGACTATCTGACTGAGCCCCCACCGTTTATTTTCTTTCTGAAATGCTTTTTCGCTTTCAATAAACCTTCATGGTTTTCATTAAAGTATTTGCCAGTTTTTATTGTGAAGCCTAAGCTGCTTTACATTTAATTATGAAATGTTGTTTGCTGTTGAATCTACACGTTGACTAGATCCAGTGAGCAGCAACAAAATCCTAAAGGGGATTAATATCGCTTCATCAGTCAGTGGCACTTTGGACTGAAGATGGAGATAAAAGCGCTGCATCATAGGAAAGGGCAGCAGGGAAGTGTAACGCCTTTTTATTGACACACTGTTCTCTATAGTTGAGCAATCGACTGTCAATGTTTATGCAGCTTTATCTTGAAAAAGATGATGTGTTAAAAAAATGATTGCCATCTAATTTTGGTTCAAGGTTAGACAGTGCAACTTTTCACACTTAAGTGCCTAGATGCATCAAGGGTTTTTGCATTCGCAAACGGTGCGAATCGCAAAATTCAGCCGTTTGCGAATGCAAATCCCGTTTTTGGGATGCATGAAGCATTTTGCTATTTTCGCAATTTTAGAAATCGCAATTTTATTGCGATTTCTTAAATTGCGATTGCATTTAAGAAAACGCAATTTTGCGATTTCTTAAATGCAATGCATGATTACTTTAGAATTGCGAATTCGCAATTTGGAAGGGGTAAATTAGCATGAAGTTGAACTTCATGCTAATTTATCGAAAACTTTCAAACATGCACTAGTTGTTATATATTTGTTAAGTTTTAATTTACACACACACATGTCCTTGGGTCATGTGTGTGTGTAAATTGCACTTGCAGTGCAATTTCAGGGGTGCAGGGAGGAGTTCTTTGAACCCCCCTGCACCCATGAACGTGCATTCACATTTTGCGAATCGCAATTTCAAATTCTAAAAATGTGAATGCCTTCCCATTGATTCCTATGGGTCTTTTGGCCCATAGGAATCAATCGGAAGGGTTTTCCTTAATTGAGATTCGCAAATTGTGAATCGCAATTAAGGAAAATTACCGAATCGCTAAATAATTTGCGATTTTTTGATGCATAGCATTTTGCGATTTCTTAATTGCGATTCCTTAATTTTCGCAATTAAGAAATCGCAAAATGTTACAATGATGCATCTAGGGGTTAGCCTCAAGTAATATGCATCAAATTGCTGATACAAATCACAAGGAAACTACTGTCACTGTCCAAAAAACTGCTCCAAATAATGCTTTTAGCTGCCTGCTTCAAACTCTTCGGTAATCTAAAGCTTCATGACTATGGTCACACACATAAACACTGGAAATTTCAATATAATTTTCTAAAATGACTCTTTATGTGTAAGAAAGTATAAGCCAACCTTTTATTCCAGTCCTAATTCTGCTTTAATTTGATTTGTAAATAAAAAAAAGTGTATAATTTCTTACTGTTGCAAGTTTTGTTGAACTTGGGGTTTTCCTGCGAATATCCTTTCAGCTTGCACTGGAACCTGTGCTGCCAGAACTCCTGGAACCAGGGGTTTCGGTGATTGGTCTCGGGTCGCAGCTGCAGGTAGTAATCGTCGAACCATTTCACATCGGGAGACTGGAGTTTGATGGTTATTCCTCCGACAGCCTCGCGCTGGTACCCGTCCGTGACATCATACCTGTCGGCCCAGCCATCGCTGTGGAGACAAAGACAGAGGTTCAGGACCTGCGTCTGAAGGGCAATTAACTCTGATGCTTCAGCGCGTGACAGCCATTGTCCTTTCCGGTTTGTTAAAATGTGTGTGTGTGGTTGATGGTAGAGAAGGCAACAGAGATGTGAAAGGTCACCTACATTGCAACAAATAAAGGGCAAAGGCAAGGATAGGGAAGTGTAGGGGAGGATTTAACTTCTAAAAGTCACATTTCACACTGACTTGCAATGAACAGGTCTTGCCGTTGAAAGATACAGTGGCGGATTGTTTTTGGACATGAGAGGGGGCAAACAGGCACACTGTATAGTCAAGGGCGCTCTATTGAAAAGATTTGCTAAATGTGGTCCTAGTTCAATGAATATGGAAGACACAAATGGGGAACCACATAAAACATTCGGACATACAACTTAAAAAAGCAACAAACATAAAAACTGTGAAAGAACATTGTAAGAGCAGCCCGAGCAAGACAACTGTATACTTTTTGTATATGTAAAAATTTATTTTCAATAAAAATATTTGAAATAAATAAAAAAAGATTAAAAAATAGAGTAGAATTAACACAAACGTGTATTTTTATCGTTAATGGTTTTGCTGTGGATCGGCAAAACACTTTTTCTCAAGTAATATTCAGTTCAAATTCTTTTTTGAATGTTTAATTGTATTTTTCATTCCTATAAGGCCCTTTGCAATAGAGCTGTTTACATGGGTCACACCTGTGGTGCTGAGGCCGCAGCATCTCCTTTTATAGTCTTGCTGCCAACCCACAGGGCTAGGCGCCAGAATATCTAGAATTAGGAAGCAAAACTGATGAGTAAACAAAAAAATATGATTGTGAGACAACTGTAAGGCATAGGCTTTACTGGCTATCCTTCGAAGAAAGACCCAGTGAGAATTCTCACTGAGGAGATTCAGCCCCGACTGCGGAGTGTCCACCACGAGTGCGGAGGCTCTTTGTGAATCAGGCCCCATGTATTTACATTTTTCAATTAGACTTTCACTTTTTAGGTTCTTTATTTAACTGTAAAAAATAAATAACATGGAACGTGGAGTCCTAATTTTAATGGATTAATGTACTCATTGATGAGTAACATTAAAAATACTGCCTCATTGCTTATGAAACTTGATTGTGCCATTGGGTAGCCCAAGTACTATTTCGATTAATTTAGATTTGTCAACAATGTTTCATAAATAGAAATAGAAAATCAAATGTATGCTGCTGCCTTAATAGCCATGTGCCGGAGAGAAGTTCGGCATATGAGCAGCGATTCGGCTGAACGCAAACCAGGTGGGCAATTTGAATATTGCTCACTTGGACGACCACACTGTGCTTCCGATCTGATCTTTCCACCCACCTAGTGGGCCATTTATAGCCCTGATTAGCAGCCTTGTAATTGGCATACTTATGCATCATTGTAAGACAGAGGGTGTGCAGAGCTTCACTTTTATAGAACCTCTATGCAATTTAGTCACCAGTGAGGAAAGAAAGAGTGTAATTTGCGAACAATTACATATGTAGAGACCTTGCAACCTCCTCCCATGGAGGAACTGCTGCCCTGAAATGCACCCCGCCTTTTGCACGCCCCTTCTGTGTATCATGCCTCGTTACTAGCAGCACTGAAAGGCCTTTAAGTATTTTCTTCAAAGCATCTCACATTTGCCTCACTGTATTTTAACTGTCTTATACAAGTCAGACAGCCTGATTATTGCAGGTCCAAGGATGGATGGGATAAATATCGCATCTGTTAAACTTTGACACAGAATGTATCCTGTGTGATAATATTATCACCCTTCCCGAGTTTTGTCTAGAAAATGGGGCATAACATGTGAAACATGGTGCTAAGTGTTGTGTTTTCTAGGTCTTTTTCACTCTTTAAAATCTGGCAATTTTGACCTGACGCAATTGATTGAAAGACATAGACTTTATTACACCTCTGAAGTATGGGATGAAATAAACATTGCACTACTTATAATTGAGATCCTGTGCAAACAGATGTTTGAAGAGAGATTGAAATTTCCTGGACCAATCATAATCAGACTTTAAGTAAGCAACAAGGTTCACAATAAAGAGTGCATGCTTAGAAGACGACAGAAAAATGAGTGGTGGGCAATACTAACATATGACAATAAATTACAAGCAAGCACACACAATAAGCGATTGTTGTAAAATGAAACAATGAAACAGTATATGATTTCCATGTCCTCTTCTGGTCTGCGGCTAAAAGTGTACATTCTAACTTTGATCTTAACCAGTGTATCCAAATTTTAGCAAACAAGCAGATGCTGTTTGCTTGAAACATGCAACAGTGTATCTTTACGAGTTTGCTGATATGATACATGAAGGTATGACATAACAAAGCATACATTTACAATGCATGCCTTTACAAATGCAGTTTTTACATCGCAACATCCTTTACAGCGCATACATTTACATTGCATACCACTATAACTCCTTTTTTTAAACTACACTTACAGCGCATTCCATTACATCGCATTATACCTTTACAACGCATACCATTACATTGCATTTAAGGTAAGTGTTGGATAGTGTAGTGGC
Source organism: Lissotriton vulgaris (assembly GCF_964263255.1). Taxonomy (NCBI): domain Eukaryota; kingdom Metazoa; phylum Chordata; class Amphibia; order Caudata; family Salamandridae; genus Lissotriton; species Lissotriton vulgaris. The sequence goes on along the minus strand of NW_028241693.1, from coordinate 376,899 downwards.
AACAATTTCTATTCTAACTCCGGGGGGTGCAACAGTAGGGTAAGTGTTGGATAGTGTAGGGGTAAAAATTACTATTCTAACTCCAGGGGGTTTAACAGTAGGGTAAATGTTGGATAGTGTAGGGGTAAAAATTACAATTCTAACTCCAGGGGGTGCAACAGTAGGGTAAGTGTTAAATGGTGTAGGGGTACTATGCGTTGTAATGGTATGTGTTGTAATGACATGTGATGTAATGCCTGCGTTGTAGTGACATGCGATGTAGTGTCATGCGTTGTAGTGACATGCAATGTAATGGATGCGTTGCAGTCACATGCATTGTAAAGGATGTTGCGATTTAATGACTGCGTTGTAAATGTAGTGTGATGCAATGGTTGTGCTGTAAAAGTTGTTTCCCATGATACATACATCTGAAATTCTACATGCATGCTATTGGAAAAACGAGACTGTGCAGTTGTTGAGTTTTCTATTGGAATATGAATTTGATGCACTTGGCCTATAATCTTTCATCTTTTGCATAATTTGCTGATTTAAGCAAAAAAAATAAAAAATTCTCAAAAGGATCAAATATCATTAAAATAGCTATAGCTGAGGAGCAATGTGCCACCAGACACTACGAGATTTAACTAGTCAGCTTTGGTTATTAACTGTTAGTCATCTAAAGAGATGACATCATTGACAAGATAGAGTAAACATTGGTCTGTGGGAAGGGTTTATGTCTGAACAGAAAACAAAAAAAAAAACTTAAATACTAAAATGTGACTTAAACAGGGTGGTTAAAAGGAGTCCTTTTTCCGAATTTTATTTTTACTATAACACAAATGTATGTTCACTTTACAGGCGTTGTGTAAGCTGCAATTATTTCAACATTTTAGAATAAGCCTACTTATGTTGTATATGTTTTTAAAAGCTCCTGCCTTGTATGCTAAAGTACCTCTTAGTGGACAAGTACATAATAAAGAGAAAAACACTAACCTATTCAGAAGAGCTGTTTTAATTTAAAGAGGTGCTGCATAATTAGTGCATATTTTGATTTTCTTTTCACCTAATATAGTAATTAGTCCTGTTGCATAATTTAGTTCTGCAATGCGCCACAGTTCAAGTGGCCCCGTCTATGAGCTTGCCATTTGCCCAGATAGGAGTCATGTATTTGCTAAATTTGGGGTCGTGTTTATGGCAATTTATGTACAATTTTCATGCTTAGATCTATCCAACATATATGCCATGGGTGCATTTGACTTTACAAGCCACAAATGCGCTAGTCTGTAAGCTAAGGGCAAGCCATTTTATAAGAAATGCATTTGTCACTACCAGTGGCGTAGGAAGGGGGGTGCAGAGGGTGCAGGCTGCCCCGGGTGTCATCACCGGGGGGGGGGTTACAAAGTGTCAAAAATGTGTCTTTTAAACACATATTTTTGCCATTTTGTCAAGCCGGGGGTGACAAGAAATTTTCCACACCGGGTACCACCTGACCTTGCTATGCCACTGGTCACTACGAGCCACAACAAACCACAAATTTGCCAGTCTTTGAGCTAAGAAATTATTAAGCCACAAATTAGGGAATATAACAGACACAATAGTTCTAAATATAAGATTTAGATGTGTAAAGAAGCATTGTTTTCTCCAAAGTAGAAAAGATGCTAATGCATCACATTAGGTTTTCATTAGCTATGAGATAAATAATTACGTTGAAGGCATACGAGACAGGATTTTGCAGATCACAGGCTCACAGTTATAGAAAAGATATGTAACTAACGCCAAGACTGTAGCGAAGATACAGCACACCATTTCAGCAAGACCACCAGGCAGGATTTCATGCAAATGCATTAGGATAGCTAATCCCCAGGAGGGATTTTGAATAGAATGAGAATCCCATATTATCCATGGTAGACTGGATATCCTTTAAGAAAATGTGCCTTGCAGCATTAGGGGTAAACAAGACCTTTGAGGGGATGTCTGACAATTGGAGGATGCCAGTGGGTGTGTATGGTCTGCCCTGGCGGTATGAGTTTTTGGGGGCGGTGGCCTCCTGGACCCCCTCTCTTACCTGTGGATGTCACGGGGTGGCCGCTGCAGGAATCTCCAGCACCGCTCCCTCCCCCAATCTTCATACACCCGCTGCGGGTGGCAAACTCAGGGGACATCACAGTCAGCCAAAGGTCTAGCTACGCCACTGGAGAAGGCCCTGGTTAGCGCAGTGTCTCGAATCACTTGGTCACAAAAGCATCCACTTCTTCAAGCACCATCGAATGTCCCTCACTGTTATATGTCTCCTGGGGCTTTCACTCCTTTACTCTGAAACCTGCTTAATAGCAGGAATGCACCACATCACATTACTAAGCAGCCTGACCCAAGGACCCTTGCCTGTCTTGAGTGCTCCTGCCGGCCTTGCATGCCTACCCTTCCACAAAGATCCACACACAGCCCAATGCTCGCAATGTCAAAGCACACACTGCCCTCTCAACAGTATCACTTGTAAGTAGCCTGATACAATGCTTCAAAGGGAGTGACTGGACAGACTAGAACATCTGCATAGCAACCATGTCACAAAGTGTGTCTCCTCAAAGCTCTGCCTGTTCATCAGTTAGGAACACCCGCTCAAGGTCTCAACAGCACATAAAAGTAATTCAACTCCAGGATCCAGCTGGTCCACTAAAAACTGATTGTAGGAGATTCGAAAGTCTAATATTATAACCAATCAAAACCCCTGCAGTCTAAGCAGGCAAAAGGTTCCCACGTCACAAAGGTTTTTCAGCATGCTTAAAAAAATCTGTTATTTGGCTCACATTGTAAAATAGGGCAGCTACCTTTTTGCGTGTCAGAAACTTGCTCCTAACGGTAGGTATCATTCTGACGAGACATTTCAGAGCACAAATCAAGACGACTTGGATAATTGCATCCCTGACAGTGACTGAAGTGTGCCAATGAACCCCTATCATTATATCAGACTGCTATACATTAGGAGCACTCTACCTTGAGGCTATTGAGCAAACACAGGGCCATTGTTTACAATGGCCACATTCCATGTAGCAGGGTGTATTCGTTTTAGTGGCAGGCAGTCACACGTGGGATGCACTTTATTTAGTTTACTTTGAACAGAGGGCTTGAGTTAATGATGCACTATCGTTTATATCATGTCAAAATGCGGGGTTATAGGTGGCAACGCATTTCAGAAAAAAATAGAAAATAGCAGACAAAATAGTGTGTGTGTCTGTGTGCGCGCGCGTGCGTGCAGCTCAGAGGCGATTCCAGTTTCTTTGGACATTTGCAGGGATGATCTGGGAAGGAGTGTCTTCTTGTGTGCCTCTGGCAAATTCAGAATGCTGCTTTCCTTACTTCTCACACACAAATGTCCCAGATATTTTCTGCCCAGGTTAGAATGTGGGCTGAGGATTTTAGCTTTTTTTGTGGAAAGTCATAGAATTTTGAAAATGGTTCGAAGCTCAATCTACAAGAAATGTAGTTGGATCTTGGTGGGGGATTAGTATATGGTTCAAAGGTTTCATTCAGTTGAAGAGGCAAGCAATGGCACATGAAGTGGCTTTACCTAGGAGTGTGTAGAGCAGAGAATAAGGCATTCCAGCGTTGAAAACTAAAGGCTAAAAGAAGATATTCAGTCTTCCGTAATTTATTAGATTAATTATTGGCATCATTCCTCTAACTAGTCAGATTAAAAACCAATCTTTATTATTTTAATTTTATGTAGAGCTGTTATGCGTTTAAAGGCCTTTGCTTCACAACTAGTTACTGACAATACAATAGAATCCAGAGTGATAAACATAGCCAGGCAGTCAGGTCCGGCTCCCTTTATCTTTTAATTCTTTTCCTCCATCTATCCATTCTTTCTCTCTCTCTTTTGTCCGTTTCTAATCGTTTTCTCTCTCCCCTTTCCCTCCCCTATTCTCTCTTCTCCGTCTCTGCTGCAATCAACGTCAGGAAGCTGGGGAAAGTGACAGAGGCCCCAGGAGCAGCCCTGGGCTTCCAAACCAGACAACCAGGGAAATGCCCGGTGAAATTAAAGGCCTGTCCAGCCCTGTTCTTACCCACCAACCAATAATGTAATTGTTCGGGTTAAAATCTGCATTCATTAAAGCTGCCATCCATCCGGTCTTTTTCTGTTTTACAAAATCTGTCCTGGTTCCCCATCATTATTATGGAAAATGCTGCGCCGCCCACGTGAAGTCACTCTGCTGTCCAAACTCGAACAGATTGCAGGCCTGAAGATTCTTTGAGGCCTCTCGAGTTCGGATCTTTTTCGGCTTTTAATCATCCTGCCTTTTAACGATTCTGCCTTTCCAAACTTCTGCTCACGAGCGGTAACATAAGGTGTAAACATTAAACACAGCAATTGCTGAAGTTGCACCTCTCAACATTTTGCAGCAGCTGGGCGTGGGAGACTCTAGTTTTCGCTTCTCTTAATGTATTTGTTTTAAATGTATGACATTCTTGTAAACTGTATATTTTAATCGGTATATTTAGAACACATTTGATAATAGTTTTTATAAGTGGATGTAACTTTTAACAAAGTGAAGTGGGTGGAGTTACACACTGGCTGGCATGTTTGTTCCAGCTATCCCCAAATACATGATGGTACAATCTTTCGTCACAGTATGGAGACCAGTGCTTGGTAACCTTTGACCCATGTTTCATACATTCAGTATTCTTCAGAAGGGTCGGTTTTGGTGGATTCGAGGGCATATCTTGTTGCTGTATCATTTATGGACAAGTGCCAGAACAGCTTCTCTTTATCTCACCCATGACTGCATGCGTTCATGTATGCCACCAGCCTCATTAGAGTAATAATGTGTCAGAGAAATGGTTTAAATGACTTGACACAAATTAGTTGGCTATTCTTTTGCTCAGTGAATTTTACTTATTTTGCTATTGCTTCACTACATCCTCTTCTGTGCCAGGGTGTGTGCACCACATGTGGTTCTCGATTGCGCAATAGTTGTGCTTAACTATTAGAGTTATTTGTCTACAATGCATCCAACCATTAGTGGCTCCTCCGCTGAGGCGAAGGAGCGTCATCAAACTGCGCAAAAAGAAAAATAGAACGGCAATAACGTTTAGTTATTATCATTTTATTTTTCCTATTGCAGTCAGTGGCCTTGCTCAGTTGGGGCAGGGCGGGGTTGGCCAGAGCAGGGGAGGAGTGGTTTGCACTCCCTAAGTGTGCATGTCTGTTTGACCGGCCCTCTTGGGACGTACAAACAGTTCATGTGCACTTAGCATGTGCATTACAGCCTGGTGGGGAACATACACAGACTCCCTGTCCACGTCTGAGCGCCGTTCCCAATCACAACACTGCATTGCAGCACTGTGATTGGCTTTGGGGAGACTGGGAGACCAGAAGCTTCCTGCTGCTTAGTGCTGCTTCCTGCTGACGGGTCTGGAGACTGGAAGAAGGAAGAGGATGGGGAGAGGCGGCGGCCATCCGTTCCAAGGTAATTGATTTATTTTCTTAAGTCCCCCCCTGTCCCACTACCCTTGTCCGGTACCAGCCAGTACTCTATCCAACATATGTCTTCACCACTCCTCAGTTCTTTCAGTTCTCACCTGGAATCACGAATGCTGATATTTGTTAAGCAGCTGTGGTCCAAGAGTCCTCTGCATTCCAGGAGGCATAGACCAAGTTCCTTGCTACATTTCCATTGTCCTCTTGAATCAGCAAGGCCAGAATAGACTAGAGATTAACCCACACACCTGCAAAGTGACACTCCTAACTACAGGGGAGCTCTTGTTGACCAATGCACACAAGTTCCGCTTGCTGGGGTTCTAGAAATATAGACGAGGTCCTGATCTTGGATAAACCTGATCCAGGATTAGTCTCACTGGATGGAAAAGGACAGAGAATATTCACATGGAAGTCAACCTTGAATGGACAATGATGCCAAATGGCTATACGATTCAGATTATTCAACCGAAAGGGATGGTACTCCATAAAGTGGATATTGACCACATTGGGAAAAAAGGCCATCCTTCACAGCAAAATGGCTGTCACCACTGCAACTCATCCACTGTAGAAGATGGCATGCAGAACTATAGTGTTTGAAACTCTAACTCAGGGAGGAGGAAATGTTTGCTACTCTGTAAGCTTGGAGGCCTACATCCTGCTCTAGCACAGAAGGCTGTAGATTATTCAGGAGGAAAGTGTTACCATTGGGACTGTGAAGGGATGGAACAATACAGTCTTTTTAACTCACCAGTTTCCAACTCCAGTGTTTATTGCTATGCATGTCATCGTGGGAAACAACCTGCACAGAATGTAAGTACTGTCCATCTTCTCACTAAGTATGACCCAAAGTGAACAATTCACAACTATGATCCAGTTAGGAAAAGTCCATTTGCTGTGGGAGAAATTCAGAGACCTCAGGGAGGGCGGGACTAATTCCCCTTGCCAGTCCATTTAATGGACAGAATCCTGCGACGCGCAGCGGACGCACACAGCGGGCACCGCTAGCGCACTGAAGGCTCACCTAAGGCAAGCCCATCTGTGCTCGTACGCTGAACTCAATAACATACGTCAGTCAATGAGTCAAGCTGGCGCCTCATATAAATGTTATGCTAACGCTTGTTTAGCGTATCTGTAGGGGCTGTTCACATGTAGGTACTGCCACTACAGAGTTCTATAGCAGACCCTCAGGGGAGATACAAAAAAGGCTGCTCCCGTCTCAACTGTGAGTTGGAAAGCCATTTTAATAAACATGAGATCGCTACCCAAACAATGTACTGAGGTACGGGATTTCCTGAATTCCCAGGCCCCGATGTAGGTTTCCTAACGGAAACTTGGCTGAGACCTTTTTCTATTCCGGCCATTGCTTTGGCCCTTCCAGAGCAGTACTGCATCTTACATCTAAATAGAGATAACAAAGTAGGTGGAGGGGTTGCGATTGTCTTCAAATCATTCTTAGAGGCTACAATAATAAACACTTTCATAGATTATTTAACTGGGATCTGTGTCTTTAGAATTGAATTCTCTCCCCAGGATCACTGGAAAGGTGCTCTAGTTTATCTACCCCCAGGGCCTGTAAAGGACTTCTCCCTAAAATTGATGGAAAGGATCGCCCCTCATGTCATTGCGTCTAAGCACTTTCTCCTTCCTGGGGACTTTAACTTACACAGCGAAGTTAAAGAAAACACGGACGTCGCAATGTTCTTAGCAGACATGGACACTTTAGGGCTGGAAATTAAGAACTCTGGGACGACCCATGTAGCAGGTCACACACTTGATGTCATTCTTACTAATTCACCCAATATTCACTCCCTCCCTCTGTTATCAGTGATCTGGACACATCACTCTCTCATCAACTTCCAGATAAACAACCATTATCAGACGGTTGCTAACCTTCCACATAGCGGGAAGACTACACACCACGGGCACAAAATCCCAGAAGAGAACTTCTTGCAGGTGTTCAGGCCTCCTAATTTCACTAAGTCCAGAGATATAACAGACTCAATGAACTCCATCAAGCTATAGGGACTGCCTTAGATACGTTAGCGCCTCCTAAGGCATCGCAGCCCAAATCGCTAAGAAAGCAGGCAGTCTGTTTCTCTCACGAATTACGTAGAGGGAAATCGAAATGTAAAAGGCTGGAAAGAACCTGGCGTAATTGTTGTTTACAGTCAGAGAAAGATATTTTCAAAGCAGCAATAAACTCATACCATAAAAACATGAAGCTAACTCTGAAAAGATACATCTACGTGCAACTGAGTGAAGGTGGAAATTCAGGGAAGGAACTGTACACAATTCTTAAATCATTTACATCTCCTACTGCCTGCTCTAATCCCATCCCTCCCTCCTAGACCTTATGTGATAATATTTCCAACTTATTTGATGATAAGATTGAAAAAATCTACAACGCCTTTCCTAGGGTGGCGAGTCTCGTCAATGCTCTCACTACCCCTCTTATAGTGCCTAGTGAGAATAACGTGCTGGCTCGCTTCCCTCCCTTGCAAGACTCCAAAGTAGAAGAGCTGCTGACAGCAGTGATATCTGGATCCCCCATTGATATCATACCAGCCAAACTGTTTGCTTTACTGGCTCGACATCTCACCACTCTTATAGGCTCCCTACTCAACTTCCCTCTGAGTGAGGGAAAAGTGCCTTTGGCTTGGAAATCTGCGCAAATCCTTCTGATTCTTATAATAATCCAATTTACGGCCCACAGAGCTATCTAAATATCCACCAATCTCGCTCCTTCGCTCATGAGCAAACTCGTGGAGGGATATATCAACTCGCAGCTAGACTCAGTCATGTCTGGACCCTTCACAATCCAGTTTTGGACTGAAACATTCCACCGAAACCTCACTGCTTGGCGTAATGGACTTTATTAAACTTTCGCTGGACAATGATAAGGCAGTGTCTTTAGTGCTGCTGGACTTGTCCGCAGCGTTTGACACTGTAGCACATCATAGACTTGCAAAGACTGACTGACTGCCATCGGCATAGTAGGGATGGCCTTTTAGTGGTTTTCCAGCTTTCTGGAACAGTGCACCCAAACTTTAAAACTTGGGTATTTTCCACTCTGGAGCCAAATCTCTTAAAAAGGGGGTCCCTCAATGCTCATGCCTCAGTCCCACATTATTTAATATACATGGTCCCTTGCAAAGTTAATCAGAGAACATGGCTTTGTCCCATTTTCTTATGTGGCCGACACACAACTCCTGTTTTCATTTTCATGTATTTTGACATTAACTCAGAGGCAAATAAACATCTCTTTCCATAGTGTATGCATGCTATCTCCAACTGGATGACGAAGAACTTTCTCCAGTTGAATGCCAACAAAACCGAAGTTCTTCTGTTTAGCAAAGCACAATTTCTCTGGTGCCCCGATTGGTGACCGGCAGAATTAGGCCCTGCTCCTATCACCACTAGCAAGGCTAAAAACCTAGGGGCCTTATTTATGAAAAGTGACGCATCGCTGCGTGAAAACAGCGATGCGTCACTTTTCACTGCGCACTCCTTGCGACACCAATGATGCGTCATATTTAATGTATGACGCATCATGTCGCAAGGGCTTACAGATACGTCAGTATTTCTGACGCATCTGTAAGCGCAAAAGTGACGCATTGCTGGAGTGTGTCACAAAAGTGACGCATCTCCAGCAATGCGTCCTTTCACATGGGGAAAGCCCCATGTGAAAGGGCTTGCGTCAGTCTTACGCCTGCTGTGAGGCAGGCGCAAGATTTTGACGCAACCGCATCCTAAAAGTGACGCAGTGAAATCTCATAGATTTCACTGCGTCACTATTACGAGGCTTTTTGCAGAGGAACGCCCCCTCTGCATACATTATACCTGACGCAGGTATAATGTGGCGCAGGGGTTTAAAAAGTGACGCATCTACCTAGATGCGTCACTTTTTAAATATGGCGCAACAAGGCGCATGTTTTACGCCGCAGATGCGTCACAAAAAGTGACGCATCCGCAGCGCAAAACTGACGCAAGGCCTCATAAATGGGGCTCCAGGAGTGTATCTGGACCGGTCCCTATCTATGAAGAACCAGGTGGCTGCCGTCTCAGGCAGCTGTTCCAGTATGCTGAAGCCTCGCCGGAGAGTGTTTTATATTCTCCCCTTATCTGTGCACAAAAACCCTGCTCTAAGCTCTGGTAGTCAGGCGCTTGGACTACTGTAATGCGCTGCGGGGAGGGGCAAATGAGACGGTCCTAAATAGGTTGCAAGTGGTTCAGAACACAGCAGCTCGGTTGGCTCCGAATCAACCTTCCAGGGCTCCCTCTCGGCCGTTACTGAAAGGCCTTCACTGGCTTCCCATTCATGACCGAATCAAGTTTAAAATATGCTTTCTGAATCACAAAACTATCAACGATAGTAGGCCCAAGCATATGACTGAAAGTCTTATCCCCTATTGACCCAGTAGATCCCTGCGTTCTGGTGGGAGGGAAGGCTCTGTTAGTAGTGCCTCAGGTCAACAAACTCCGAACGGGGGGCAAACCCTCCGCCTATGTTGCACTGCGTCTCTGGAACTCGCTCCCTAGTGCCTTATGTATGTGCCCTAAATTACCTAACTTCAGAAAACTATTAAAATAGAACTTTTTAAATATTATTGCCCCCATTACTTCCTCGATCCTATCCGCTGCTAGTGTGGAGATACCCCTTCTGGAGTGAGTCCAGCGCTTTATAAGTCTCTCATTCATTCATTCAATGCCTTACTGCTGCCTTAACCAGGAAAATAATTTTGGATGGCCGCTGTGTTTGGAGACAGTTGTATAGCAGTTTTGTTCTCTCTCTAATTATGTCTGCTGAAGTTTATGCCTGCTATCTGCACACTAATCTAAGGCACACTCATCTAACATATATCTAATGCCACTGTGGGGATCCTGCATAACCTGCACTTATAACTACCCCTGGTCCTTTACTATCCCTGTATCAGGCCAGAACTCTACCCATTTGGTACAGACACAGCCTGTAAGGTTAGTAAATCAAACTCCTGCTATGTGCCTTTTTCCCAGGCTTGCCCAAATCACACTAACAACATTTGATACAGTAATTTCTGGAATAGCACCATACACAGCAAGCAAAGGGGAAGTTGTTCTTAGCTTGAACCCCGTCACTGCGGCAGCTATTCCGCCGCAGTGCTAAGGGGGCGGGGCGGAAATGCGGCGGGCGCATACTGGTGACGGAACCGCTCCATCACCAGCTTCGGTTACGCTGTGCTTATGACGGAGCGGTTCCGTCATGGCCCCGTCCGCTCAATAGAACGCTCAGCGCAGGTGCGGAATTCGAGCCGCGCAGGAGCGTCGGGCGGGCCATGACGGAACTGCTCCGTCATCAGCACAGCGCCACCGCGGCTGATGACAGAGCGGTTCAGTCATCAGCAGGGGAGGGGTTAATATTACTCAGAGTACAGGAGCAGAGGCTAATTTCCTGACATCTCCGCACAAATCTCTCATATCAGTATGGTTCTTCCCTGCCTAATCTCTTGGATGTCACCTCTACTTTAACAATTATGACATGGGTTTATTATTCAAATGCATTCTCCTTTTTCTTTATTTACAGATAGGAGTAACATCTGTTTGCCTTTGTATTTGAACCTGGTGAGCCCTCCTGTCACTGCTGTTTGGTCTCCTAAAAGTTACTGTTTCGCTATATTTCTTTGGAGGAAAAACCTCTGAATTGTTTCCTTCGAAAAAAGAAATCATGCTACAAACCACATTACTATTTCTCCTTGTTTTCTGTTCCTGTAGAAGGCCACGGGATATTTTCAGGACGCACGGAATTTCTTTTGCTGAAGTTAGACGAAGCAGCAAATGTATCTGCATGCGATTCGGCAAGCATTGACCTTTTTAGTATGTAAATGGGTTATCATACATTGTCAATACGATATGATTTAGGTAATGAGGTGGAAGCTGTGATTTTCTGTGTTCACTTAAATTGAGATTTATGATTTAAAGGAGACGGTCGATTTTCAATCCCTTTTCTGAAAACTATGCTCAATTCAGGATGTAGAAGTTGATAAAAAAAAGAGGCTTATGCGCAGAGCACACTCAGTGGGGTGGAGAGGTATTGAGTAGAAAGGAGAACAAATCTGATTTGAATTAACACCAGCAACTCAAAATGCAAAGTGAACACTTCAGAAAAAAACAACGCTAAATGCTTCTGTCAGTCTTCAAATACCTGAAAACCCCCCCAACAAATCCTAACTCAGCCGTGTGTGTATTCTCGAGACTAAAATGGGAGGCAGGATGTCTGACCTGATATGCACTCTGTAGGTGTGGGTGTCTGTGTGGATCATAGTACTGATATAGTCGTATAGGTACTAAGATTTTCAGGAAAAGGAGGTGCCCCTCTAGCAGCTGGCACACATGACCTAGGAGGATGACTCACTAACTACCAAACACATAACCTTTCAGTGGAATAGGAATCATTATCAAAGGATGGGGCCCTTGTATCTTCCCTTGTATACAAGCTTTGAGAGTGCTTCTAAAGAGTCGGACTGGTTGGCCACATGTTGTCTGAGGGTGATAAAAGGATGCTATGTATGTGAAAGAAGCAGCTGACTGTTTGGGACTGGACATTGGCTGTTCCATGGCTGTAGACTGTAGTGGACTATAGAGCCTGCCCCCTGCTGCTATCGGTGCCCTAGCATCTGGGAAGCTTTAACGTTAGAAAGTCTTAGGCGTAAACAACAGAAAGTCATGAAACACCCTCAGAAATTGGATTTACAGGATTCTGTGACCTTTGGAGTACTGGGACATGGTGCCAAAGGGATGTACGTTGTTACAACGCATGCTTTTACCACGCATGCTTTTACAACGCAGGTTTAATTTACTATTCCAACTCCAGTCCCCGTGGATAGTAGGGAAGGTGTTGGATAGTAAATTAAACTATTACCTATCCTAGAACACCCCCCCAGCGCAAGTCGTTGTAATGACTTGCGTTGAAAAACCTGCGTTATAAAAGGCACTGCGTGGTAAAAGTTGCGTCGTAAAGGATGATTCCCGTGCCAAAGCAACCTGAGAAATGAACATTTCCTACATGATTGATATCCGGTTCGTTTCAATCTCTGATTTCTGGCGCAAGAAACTGAGGTGCTTATTTAAAAGCCCGTTATGCCCCTGGTGCGTCACATTTAACCCATACTAGGCTTCTTTGACGCCCCTACCAGACAGCTCATTATTCAAGCATTAATTATATCCAGGCTTGATTATGTGCACTCCCTGTACTTAGGGGCAAACAAGGCAGAAATACAAAGGTTACGGAGAGTACAGAATGCCGCAGTTAGAGCCCTTTAGGGCTTGCGTAGAGTCTGTTCGGTGTCCAGTACTATTTGCCACCTTCATTGGCTGCCCGTGGCTCAATGGATCGAATTTAAGGCTCTCTGTATAGCCTTAAAAATGTTGAAGCTCGGATCCCCCAGCGCCTTGACAGATCTGCTTTCTTTTTATGTTCCTTCCCGTCAACTCCGGTCCATGGGCCAACATTTGCTGTTGGTCCCTCAAGTTCGGAAAACTCGGGCCGGAGGTCGCTCTTTCCGATACAGAGCGGCAATTCTTTGGAAGTCTCTGCCCTCCCATATTCGTGGCCTCAACAATCTCACTGACTATGTAGGCTGCTGTCTGTGGCAACGCTGCTGTCCCTGCTGTTAGCGCCCGGACGCCCCTTGGCTCTATAAATGTTTTAAATAGAAATAGAAATAATATGGATATAAGTGACTTGACTTACCTGCGGCACAAGGGGCTGTAAATAAACCCCAAAGCAACAGTGAGAAGTCACGAGGAAGGATTCCAGCCACACGTAGGTCTTCCCAGTTGTAACTCCCAGCTCTGCTGTGCATGAGGATTAGAACAAGCAGGTTTTGACGACTAAGTACTTTAAGTCTGCTCTCTCTGTACTTTTTTTGCAAAGCTCTGTCCTTTGGTGGGACCTTTAAGCTATGTATTGTGCCCTGTGAACCTCTAGCCAGCCATAGCGTCTTTTTTTGCCAAACTAGAGAACAGTGACTTCCTTTTGAGAGACTATGAGGCATATTCACAAGCCCCTATCTCCAGAGGGGCGTCACTTTATTTAGTAAGCAGTGTTAGGCCACTTTACGTGGCTTAACGCTGCCTTGTAAATAAGGCTCCCTTTCATGCTATGCTTAGCGTGAAAGGGGTGGGCAGTGGGTGTTGTGGTGGGCGTTCCACTGCAACACCCATTGATTTTGATGCTGCCCCCTATTTACAAGGGCAGTGTAAATAGGAGGCAGTGCCAAAATTAAGACCAATGAAAACCTGGGCTTAACTTGGCGGAGTGAGGAGAAATGCTTTATTTCTCCTAGTTTTTGCTTTTGCCATGTGTGCTACCTTGTTCAACACACATGGAAAAAGCAATACACCTTTTATTGTTTATGTTCAGGAAGGTGACCCTTTCTGCACATAAACAATCCTTTAAAAAAATAACATTTTGTAACTTCCATGTGTGCTGCATTGAGCAGCACACATAGAAGTGGCAAAATGGCATTTCAAGATTGCTTATATGCAGGAAGGGGAACCTTCCTGTACATAAACAATCTTCCCATGTGTTACAAAGCAGACTACAGGCTGAAGAAGTATGAAGTTAGGTTTATTATAACAGCCCCACACCGGTGGTGGTGCGTGGGTAAGCGGAACATCAATAATGACAGTTGGTGTCAACGGTATCAGCTGGGAGGGAATGGAATGTGGGGGAACCAATCGGGAAGGGGAGAACTCAGAGGAAGTTCACGCGCAGGGGAGGGGAAGGTACCATGCGCTGGGGTGCAGGGGGGTGGCATAAGTAAGATACAACACATCTTCCTCTCTTGAGAGTTTTGGCAACAGTGCCACGGAATGTGGTGGCCATTAACAAGAGGGTACATAAACTGGTGGGTAATTAGTCACAAACAAAATCATCCAAACGTTTAGGTCTACGGATGGTTCTACCAAACCTTCCAGAGGCCGCCGGTAAGTTAGGTGCACATTCGGTGTCCGAATGAGAGTCAAGGTTAGTTCTGCCGAACCTACCTCTGAGTCTGTGACCATCAGACGCAACTTCAGAATCCGAATGAGGGTCATCGTGACAACTCCGATTATATGTCGAAGTGCTGGGATTGACACCTGCAGACCGATCTGTCGATTGACCATCATCAGAGTCAGAGTCAGGTTGGAGATCATGTGTGCTGTTATTTCTAGACATATTACTCTCTTCAACACAAGACCTATCAACATCTACCCACAAATCATTGCTAACGGTAACATGTTGCTGTTGATTGTGGGCCTTGCCACTAGGATGATAATTCGCCAGTCTGCTCATGTGCCAGACTTTTCCATCACTGAGTCTTGCCGCATTGTTAAACAATTCGTCAATGTGAAGAGGGGCAGTGAATCTGCTTTCTCCTTTCTTTATTTTTTTTCCAAACGAACTTTCACAAGGTCGCCAACCTTGAAAGTATGATCCTTTGCGCTGTGTCTCGAATCATACCATTCCTTGTAGTATTTCTGTGCTTTGATGATGTTATTCCTTATGTTTTCTGGTGACCATTCAATTTGTTTGGATTCAGACATCCACCCCAGATCAATGCTCAAAGGCTGTCTGCTTCTCATGAGAACAAACGGTGCTGTGCGTGTGCTTGCACAAGGAGCAATCCTGAATGCCCAGATAAGTTTGTATATTTCCTCTTCCCAGTTTAAGTTTGCATTTCTGGATAGTTGTATGTGTCCCTTCAAGACACGGTTGAAACGTTCAGTGAGGCCATTTCCTTCAGGATGATAAATTGAAGTGGTGTGATGGGTGATACAGTTCCTAGCAAGGAATGACTTGAATGCCTCAGAAGTCAGAACAGAATTGCGGGCCATTATCAGTGAGCACTGATTTGGGTAAACCTTCACTTAGAAAGAGTTTGTCCAAGAAGTCTATAAATTTTGAGCTGTCAATTTCCTCAACAATCTTAATTTCCGGCCACTTGGAGAAATGATCTATTGCCACCAGGATGTACTTGATTTCTCCATTATGTCCTTCGATGGGCCCCACTATGTCCAAGCCCAATTTCTCCCATGCCATTTGCGGGGGTTGAATTGGAGAGAGACTGACTTTTGAAGTTTTGAGAGTTTTGTCTGAGTCACAGCATTCAACACAGTTCCTGACCTGGACCTCAATTTGCTTGTTAATACCCGGCCACCAATAACTTGACCTGACTCGCTGCTTAGTTTTGGTGATACCAAGGTGGCCAACGTGACACAAACTTAGGATCTTGTCTCTGAGCGTGGCAGGGGCTATGGCTTTACCCATTCTGTACAACACACCGTTTTCCAAACTGAGTTCATTCCTTGTTTCCCAGTACGCCTTGACATTGTCATGTAGGTTGCGCTTATCTGGCCATGCGGAGTTGACGAATTGGCATACCATATGCAGTGTAGAGTCGCGCGACATGTGTTGACCCCATTCTTCCGCTGATATTCCATCCAGGTCGGTGTTGAAGAGCAGAGCTACCTTCTCCTCGTCTTCTTGAGTGACCATGCTTTCCGTGTGAGGCAGAGGTAGTCTGCTGAGGAAATCTGCAATTTTGTTTTTCACTCCTGGCCAATATTCCGCCGAGTAGTTGTAATCCAACAACTTGATTGACATTTTGCTGAGTCTTGGTGAAGCATTTTGTAGACCAGAGGCAGATAGTATCTTGATTAATGGTTTGTGGTCTGTGCGAAGATGGATTTTGTATCCCCACACATATGCTCTGAAGTAATTGAGCGCCCATGAACAAGCCAGCATTTCGCGCTCAATGACTGAGTACTTTTCCTCCGCAGAGGTGAGCGACCTGGAGGCAAAGGCTACAACCCATTCTTGGTTAGATGAGTCCTTCTGTGCTAGCACAGCTCCAATACCTTTGTTGCTTGCATCTGTAGTTAGGTAGATATCTGCTTTGGGGTCAAAACCTTTGAGGAAAGGCGCCTCACTGATTTCCTTTTTGATGGTAACAAAGGTGTTCTGACAGTCAGGTGACCAGACAAATTTAGTTTTGTTTTTCAGTAATTGTCTTATACTGTAGGTTTTTTCAGAGAAATTCCTTATAAATTCTCAAGAAGGAAGCAAGGAAAAGATTAAAGCATTGAAGATTACGTTGCTGCCTTGAACAACTTAGCCTTAACCTGCAGATTTGGAGCACTGCAAGAAGAGTTTGTGCGTGATCAAATAATTATGCACGCGTGGGTTCGTATCCCATCCTCGTCGCCACTGTTACAAAGCAGACTACTGGCTGAAGAAGTATGAAGTTAGGTTTATTATAACAGCCCCACACCGGTGGTGGTGCGTGGGTAAGCGGAACATCAATAATGACAGTTGGTGTCAACGGTATCAGCTGGGAGGGAATGGAATGTGGGGGAACCAATCAGGAAGGGGAGAACTCAGAGGAAGTTCACGCGCAGGGGAGGGGAAGGTACCATGCGCTGGGGTGCAGGGGGGTGGCATAAGTAAGATACAACACCCTGCACCCAGACACCCTTGCGCGATGGTGCAAGTAAGAGTTACACTGCAATCTTTTGTCTCTTCTTTTTATGCTCGCCAATTGTCCTTGCATATTATGATGCCATTTTTCATAGGGGGTGGGCAGCTTAATGCTGGTCTTTGCATTAAATTAAGGTTGAGCGGAGTTTGGGATAGTGGTCATGTCTAGATTAAAGATATTGTCTTGGAACATCAATGGCCTCCGTACTAAATCTAGGGCCAGAACCTTGTTGCAATATCTTCGGGACTCAGACGCACAGGTCATCTTACTCCAAGAGACACACTTGATCCAAGCTGAGATCGACACTTTAGTGAAGGGGAATAAATGGATTGACTTCGCAATTTCAACATCACAGTCTTTGACCTTCAGAGGAGTATCACTCATCTTCAAGAAACAACTTAGGGCTAGGGTCTTAGATTCAAAGGTGGACCCTGCTGGTTGATGGGTTATTGCCTCTCTGTCTATTTTGGGTGCCCAAATAACGATTGTAGGGTACTATGGTCCCAATCAAGATGACCCATCATCCTTGGAAGTCCTTTTTTCACAGCTTTTGTCGTTCCCCGAACCGGTGATAATTACCAGTGATTTTAATATTGTCCTAGACCCAGTCCTAGATAAATCACACAATAATAGATCCCGGGTACCGTCGAAATCAAGATCCTACTTGCTGGGTGCAATGAAGCAGTACGGATATGTGGATATCTGGAGATTAAGGGCAGGGCAACAGCAGGGTATCTCTTTCAGGAACTGCAAGTACCATCATCAGTCCAGGATTGATTTTATGTTAATCCACCAGAGGTTAGTTGACGTTGTTAAGGACATTAAATATCTTCCGTTGCATTTATCGGATCATTCAGAAGTAGTGTTGGAGCTCGCGACCCCTCTCTCTACTCCTGTTAGGTCTTGGTCGTTTGATCGCACTTTGCTTTCCCATCCTGACGACGTCAGTTTTCTAAAAACTGAGGTGGCTTTTTTCTAGAGGTACATTTAGGCTCAGCTGGCATCAGATAATAGATGGCATACAAAGTGCACTCACTCCATCACCATTTTCTCCCCTCCTCTCAACAGAGACACCTGAGTCTTGTTTGATTTTCGCAGTGTGTACATTTTTATTAAATTATAGTTCCAGGCCAATTACTCCATTGGCCTCTTTTATTTATTGTAAACTCTTTAAAACTTGTTTATCAACATCACAGTATTCAAATACTCACACGTATATACATAGTCATTCTATTTACAGCCCTTTCTCCAACGGGGCTTTGCTTGACCTTCGGGCTGTGCCAGCAGGCCACAACCAAGTTAGCCTGCACTCTTTAAGTTAACCGCCTTCCGGTCAACAGAGCCGCAGGTAAATAATCTGCCACCACTTGTGGCAACCAACGGCTTCCAGGGTAGGGTTAGAGAATCCAGGGCCACCAGCAGGTCAGCCCCAAATCTCCTGCCAGTCCAGAGCCCATGATGATTTTAAGACCTCTTCTAGGGTAAAAAATGGCACTGACCAAAGGAGTCCCTGTGATACCTCTTGTCCAGGACCCCGCTTAAATGAAGCCCTAATTCAGGGATGGGTGGGTGGGTGGGATTTGACTTCCTATGCGACGTCCGACTCTTGGGAAGCCGAAGTGGACAAAGAGGTGCTGGCTTTTCAAGCCTCACGCTCTCAAACTGCTTCCGGGTCACTCTAACCCTTTTTCCCTGACGCACTTCCTGTTTTGTTACCGCTATCCCTTCCGGGTCGCACGACCCGGAAGGGACCCCCTTCCCCTTTGGCTGCCACTAACGGGGCCACGCCCCTTATGTGGGGTGGCCCCCTGCATAGATGGCATACAAAGTGCACTCACCCCATCACCATTTTCTCCCCCCCCCTCTCAACAGAGACACCTGAGTCTTGTTTGATTTTTGCAGTTTGTACATTTTTATTAAATTATAGTCCCAGGCCAATTACTCCATTGGCCTCTTTTATTTATTGTAAACTCTTTAAAACGTGTTTATCAACATCACAGTATTCAAATACTCACACGTATATACATAGTCATTCTATTTACAGCCCGTTCTCCAACGGAGCTTTGCTTGACCTTCGGGCTGTGCCAGCAGGCCACAACCAAGTTAGCCTGCTCTCTTTAAGTTAACCGCTCTCCGGTCAACAGAGCCAAGGTAAATAATCTGCCACCACTTGTGGCAACCAACGGCTTTCAGGGTAGGGCTAGAGAATCCAGGGCCACCAAGATAAAGAACGTTAGCGAAGAATGCCGCAAAATTAGAGCATGCTCCAAATGTTTACCGGGGACCGTGCATAAGCGAGTCAATAATGTAGCAACATACCGCAAGCACAATAAACAAACCTCTTCAGGTGCGGTAGAGAGCACAATCGTGTATAAAGAATGGCCGGTGTGAATAATAGAATGGGACTGACATTTTAATGAAAGGTTAAAACAAAAACTTTAATTTCTTTGTCAAGATGACATGCACAACAGATTGTTGGCCCAAGTGAAAAATAAAAAAAGAAGGACCTAAGAGTGGAGAGTAATATATTGGACGAAAGAGGAAGCTACTCCCAAGTAAGACAAGTGCCTTATACTGTTCTGACCATATTGAAATAAGTTGTGACAAACAAATTAGGTAATGGAACCTAATATATATCTTGCAGGGCGAAATTCAAACCTTCATCATTTAAAAAAAAAAAAAGGAACGAGCTTCAGAAACAATTAATAAACATGTGTGAGAACACTGAGTAAGTGTCCAACAGATTTGTCATGACAATGATTGCACAAAAATCCCAGACTCATCTACTTACACAACCTATTTGAATATGTCTAGGTACACATGAATAATAGAAGAAAAGTACTAAACGAGAGCGAGCTAATTTGAAGAATACAAGGTACACAAATTGTTGTCTTAGAATCCACCATACTTAGAGGAAAAGGGTTGAAATAGAGTTCTAATTCATGTTGCTGTTTTTTTTACCCCTTCCCTTTTTGTTTTTTTAAAGCATACAGATGACACTGTGGTCCAGCCCTGACGATAATCCCCTAACTTAGAGGGGGATTGGAAACGCGTCAGATTTTTCCATGTCTGTTTACAAGGGACTCACATTAAGTGGAACTCCTGTGAGGGTGTAATAAAATAAAGTATACCCCCAGAGAGAACCAAAAAAAGTTTTACTTCCCCGTAGCGAGTCTGTCTTTGTGTGTTATAAAGCAAAAAAGTGAAAATAGTCTTAGCACAGGCAGGCTGTTTGTTTATAGTATTGACTGGTGTAATGATAAAAACCACAAAAGAGCTGTTGCAGTGATATGGTTTTAATGTTTTTGTCATTTATTTTCGTGCACACTTTTGTTATTGGATAAGAAAATTATGTTCTGAAGAATTAAATGTGTAACCTCGAATGCATTAAGTATGATTAACTGTTGATTAAAGGTTATTGCAACAAGGTACAATTGTTAAAGTAAGATACAATGACTAAATGTATTGTATTTTAAATCTGCTGAATAAATAAGCAGGATATTGAACTGGAGGCCAGGTAATTTCTATTTTATAGTCGCAAGCCCACTAGTGGCATTTAATTTACAGGTCCTGGGTACGTAAAGTGCACTTTACTAGGGACTTACAGGAAAATGAAATATGCCAATTGTGGATAAGCCAATAATACAGGGTCTTAACTATAGAGCATATGCACTTTAGCACATTTAACATTGGTCAAGTGCCCAGAATCCTAAAGCCAGCTAAAAATGCAGTCAGCAAAAACAGGTGGTCAGAAGGATAAAATCAGGGGAACCACATCAAGGCTGCCTGGTCTAACAGTGATTTACACAATTTGTCACACACCATGTTGCATCCCACTGCACAAATCAAATCAAATCATTCATTTAGTGCAACATATCACCCGAAAGTCTGATGGCGCTTTGCGGAGGCTCAAAAGCTTGGTTTAGGCAGAGGCTGCTTACGAATTGAACAACCAGGTTTTTAGCTCCCTACGGAAACAATTATGATCTGAGGTGACGCGTAAATGTAAGGGTAATTTATTCCAGAGGGCAGGAGCGAGAAAGGAGAAAGATCTCCCCCCCCATTCTCGTGGCACAAATTTTGGTGGGTGTTAAAAGGAATTTACTGCTGGATCTTAAAGTCCTGCATGGGAGGTACCAGGTGAGTTTCTTTCTCCAGTATGCGGGGCCTTTGCCATGTAAATTCTTATGGGCTAAGCAAAGAATTTTAAAATGGATCCACTTCCATTTTAGCCAATGAAGGAGCTGAAGGGGTTCTTGGAGGGAGATTCGACACCAGTCCAGCAGCAGTGTTCTGCAGCACCTGAAGTCGAGTAAGAAGATCTTCATTTATTGAAGACACTAGAAGAGCCAACTTCAGGGTTAGCAACAGTACCACTCTGTTCATTCCTGAAAGAGAGCAGAAGATCACATTCCAGAATGTACAGACTAGTGGACAATATCAAGCTACATGAATAAATTCCCATTCGAGGGCATTACATCTACGACAACTAGAACCAACCGTGATGCTACACCTGAACAGAGGGGGAGCGATATAACTGGAGCAGGAATTGAAAATGAATAAGGGACAATCTACTTTTAGGGGATAGGGGATAGGATTCCTGTCTGTGCACAGCAATATGCCTATTCTTTATTTGTAATCACCTCATCTATATTCATCTCCCACTTTAATTTGGAATAGAATCAGGCCGTAGGGGCCTTGGTCTGCATTGTAGTGTGAAGCTTGGTCACATGATTATCAATGCCAATGCTTTATCAGCAGGTTGATCTTTGGGGAATGACGGGAAGTATTCTTTATAAAATGCCCAGAGTCTGAGATATATGAGCATGTTGAAAGCATAGTGGCTGTTGCATAGCAATTAGGAAAAGTCCATTGGAGTATATATCTCTCACCGTTTGCAGTCCCCTTGCCATTAGCTTATAGAGCAATGAGGAATCCTCTGTTTTATTCATCAGGTGCTGTTCTAGTGTATAAAGGATAGGGTGTTCCACCCATTTGCAGAGCCTGTCACATGCAATTTGTGTACAAGTAATTTAGTAAGTTTTGGTATGATCATACATAGGCCATCGACCAATCATTGGATCTAGGGAATGAGGGAGTGCTGTGTGATGTTCAGTTGCTACATGTGCCATGTGTGGGGAGAATGCAATAAGTTGTGCACAAAGTGTGCCTAAGCACAATTATAGTAAAGCTCAAATTCCGGTGCAGAAAGTCCAACCTGTTCATGGTGCAGTAGCAATAATTCTCAACTATTCCTAGGCTGCCTGCAAGGCCAGACAAGAGAGAAGATGTGGGATCCCAGTAATTTGAAGAACTGTTGGTTTAGGGCAATGGGCACATTATAAAACAATCACAATAGCTGGGGTAGTATAACAATTTTCATTAGGGCCAGTAGACTCATTACAGAAAGGTGGGGGGGTGCCTCCACCTATTCGTCAATCCATTTTAAAGCTACCGCATAGTTTTCAGCTATGACAGCCTATTTGTAATGGTTGATCCAAACACCAAGGTATTTTACCAAAGCTGTGCATCAGGGCAGAGGGAATTCCATGTCGCAAACTGGAGTACTAGGAGTTAACAGGAAAATTGTTCATTTATTCCAGTTAATAGTTAGTCCCAATATTGTTTTGAATAAGGCAAATTCTCTAATGACCTGGCTTAGTTTCTGGGCTGGGTTGCACAAATAAGAAGAGATGTAGTCAGAGTACAGGGACTATATACAATTCTGTGAGGTGCAGATCTAACCACTACCTGCAAGCAGCTGCCTAATGTCACATGCCAGGGGGGTCTGATGCCAGGGCATAACATAATGTAGCTAGCAGGTACCCGTACTGAGTGCTTCTTACAATGGAAATAGGGTTCAAAAGGAGGCGGTTCAATCAGATTCTCTCAGTTGATCTATGGTATAACAGTTGGATTCAAGTAATTAAGTTAGCTGAATAGCCCATTCTGGACAAGACATGAAACAATAAAATTCCACTCTCTAAGGAGTCAAACACTTTAGTGGCATCTAGAAAGACCTCCACTGTGTTAAACTCTGCATTAAGTTGGTACATGACAGTGAATAAGGATCTAAGATTATGAGAAATTGATCTGCCTGGAATGAAACCAGCCTGATCTGGGATGACAAGATCAGGCAATAGTAGTAATAGCAGATTAGCAAATACTTCGGCAAGAATTTTGGCATCTACATTAATAAGGGACAAGGGACCATATGAGTCACATAGCAAAGAAGATTTGCTCAGATTGAGGTGTGTTATGAGAGTTGCCTCCTTAAACGAGAGTAACTACCCTGAACATATTTATGAGTAACTGATTGATATGTGTTTCTGAGTGTCTATGCATTTTATTTGGCCTTACCATCCCTTCCTGCCCCTACCCTAGCTTACAGAAGTGGAAAACTAATATACTGGTAGGTTATCTCTCATCATTTGTGCAGTGATGGTTTTAAATTGTGATTGTATAGAGAAAGAGCATAAAATAACCCTCTTTGGAAGAACACCTAAAGTGTGAAACTCCCTCTGACCGAACAAAAGTGACTCATGCCTCCCACTCTTTCTTGGTTTATGAACTGCCTGTAACATGGTCAACCATGCCACTTTCCTGAAAACCCTAAAGCACAAGGTAGGACTAAATCATGCATTTATAAGTGGATTATGGTTGTACCTAGAAAATTGGAGCCAGTATGTAAAAATGGCTAATTTCTTAACTATCCTCATTTTGAACCAGCAAGGATGCCTTCTGGTTCTATTCTCTTTACTACTCTCTTCAACCCTGTCATGGAACGTCTAGCCTCTGCTCCAAGAAGCTCTAATATCTTATATCACTTCACCGAAGAAAATTCCCACCTCTATCTGAAAATCCCTCATCTCAAAGATGTTGAATTATTGGCCCAAGTACGTAAAGACATTAAAGTCTGATTGTCAGATGACCATGTAAATTGTAAACAATTTCAAATTGAGTTCCTCTTGTTATCTAAGCATTGCTGCCCTAGTTTTATTCAAATATGGCTAATTTCAGTTATGATGCTTAACTTTAACCCACTGATTGTTCATACCACCAAATATCTGGCCTTCTACTGAGATAAAACACATTAAAATTCAAGCACAGTTGTATGTCTGACCAACGCATGCCTTTATAACACAGTCCGAGCCACAAATATGCTTTACAAAAACAACAAGTGATGGACTGAATGTGGATCAATGTCACACACTCCCCCAGTCAAAAGATCTGGGCCCAAATCCATCGTTTTTTTGCACTCCACACCACCCTGGGTTAGACAATGGCGATATGCAAATCAGCTCTGACCCTGTTGCCCCATGGGAACAGTCCAGTCCGAACTACAAAAGCCATGTCCTTCCCAGAACAGAATCAAGCATCCGAGGACCGGACCGGTTTCGAGGTAACACCTCTCATCAGCCCGGCTAGCTTGACTCCAAGTGGTGTGGAGTGCCTGGGACCCACGTCTGGGCATCCCCAGCGCACTTAGGGCGGCAATTGCAAAAACAACAAGTGATGGACTGAATGTGGATCAATGTCACACACTCCCCCAGTCAAAAGATCTGGGCCCAAATCCATTTTTTTTTGCACTCCACACCACCCTGGGTTAGACAATGGCGATATGCAAAGCAGCTCTGACCCTGTTGCCCCATGGGAACAGTCCAGTCTGAACTACAAAAGCCATGTCCTTCCCAGAACAGAATCAAGCATCCGAGGACCGGACCGGTTTCGAGGTAACACCTCTCATCAGCCCGGCTAGCTTGACTCCAAGTGGTGTGGAGTGCCTGGGACCCACGTCTGGACAAATATGTTTTACATCACAATCCTTTACCACGCAAGTCATTACAACTATACTATACTTTAACAGCATTTGAAAAGCTACCTCCGGAGAGGGTCCTGGCGCTGGGGGCCACCAGGAAGATTAAGCGAGCTATTGCCCAGAGTCACAAGGTGCTGTGCTAACATGCCGCCGTTGCCGGGGATCGAACCGCAAGCCCCCATGTTCCAGAGAATGCCACCCTGGCCGCTGCACCACACCTATTCCTTTTGGGAAAGCGCTAGACTTTGGAATAGTATAATTTACTATTCCAACTCTAGTCTGCACAACATTAGGGAAAAGTGTTGGACTTAAAGTCTAACATCAGTCCAACAACGCTTTCCTCAGGCAAGTTGTTGTAACGTATTGCGTGGTAAAGGCATGCATTGTAAAGATGCATTCATTGTTCGGACCGCATTGAAAAGGCACAGCACGGTTCGAGATGCGTTGTACAGGTTTCCCTTCAAACACACATCAACAGAATGACATAGGGTGCATAACTTTAAGGCAGACTTCTCTGTGAAATCAAAGATTCCATTCCGAATGCAGACATCAGGTTAGTTACTCGATCTCGCCTGCCTATGAGCTTCTGTGTACCCTTCAATTCTATGCCTCTGCGGGCCGATCTAAAGGGGGATTGTGAATCCTTAGGCCTGTGCTTTTTTAGGACCCACAAATTGAATAGAAAATTCACTTTTACATTTTAAATCAAATCCTCCTAATGTATTAATGACGAGTGAGCTAGCGCAGCTAATATTGCTAGATCTAGCCAGATGCTCTATCTTCCAAGCTTTCTCTTTCCCATGTAGATCCTCTTGTTAAAAGTTTGAAGCACGTCCTCATCTGATGAATGGTCCAACTACAGTTTGTTGACCTTTATCCCTAAAAAAATGTCTGACATGTCTGATCCTCGACTGTTGTCTTTCTTCACCACAACTTTATATTAACTATCACTACTAACCTGTACTGTTCTTTGTGTTCTTCATGACCTAACTCTCCGCTCCTATATATATCCAGCCTTCCTTCTTTTCCTGTTCCTCCTTCCCCTCTTCCTTGCTCTTGCTCAAACCTTTTACTGCTCGCCTCATCTTACCGTCTGTTGTTTTGCTTCTTTTACCTCCTTTGCCATTCTGGTCCAAACCCTATTCAGCTGTTTTCTCTCACTACTTAATTTTATAACTTTCTCCTCAGTCTGCTACATAACCCAAAGCCTTCTTGACATAAACTTAAGAAAGTTCAACCACATCATATAGTCTGGGCTCTACAAAATGGCTTGCCATAAAAGTGAGAAGCACATCAAAACCAACATGCATCAGTCATGAACGCACGCTTTTGGGAACTCACAACCTCCTGCATCATAAATTGACACTCTTGGGTGGTCAATAGACTCATTGGGGCAGGGACAACCTCCTCCTTGAAACACCAGGAATTAAGAAGACAAATGAGCTAAACAATTTTGTCTAATACCATTCCAATGGACAGCAAAACAACTGCATCCTAGCAAGTGTCTAAAGAAGAGGTGAAACCATGCTACTTCAGTGCCACTTCCAGCTGTGAAACACCTCTCTTGAGTGTCTGTAAGCTTAATGTACTTGACAATGCTTTGATCTCATTGTTTACTATTCACTCTGAAAATGTCATCACCAGTTGTAAATGTTTTACATCACTATATTATAAAACATATTATAGTGTTTCAGTAAATATTTGATTAAAATTGTCTTATATTTTTCTATCTGCTGTACAAAACTATTCGTAGGTAAGATGCTCT
Organism: Lissotriton vulgaris; assembly: GCF_964263255.1. Classification (NCBI taxonomy): domain Eukaryota; kingdom Metazoa; phylum Chordata; class Amphibia; order Caudata; family Salamandridae; genus Lissotriton; species Lissotriton vulgaris. Next base: position 350,362 of record NW_028241693.1, on the reverse strand, counting down.
GCAACATATTGCGTCGGATCCGTGCTACACAGAACAGCTAGTAAATACACAAATGTGTGTAAAAATCATATTGCAGACGCCTGTAGTTGTCTTCTAAAACTGTGCTCGAGGGGGCATGATGTTTAGTAAAACCTCGTGGCTCTAAAAATGGCGGCGCCCTTCTTTTGTTCAAAGCAAACGATTATTTGCAGACAATACATGCTAGCTCTTCAAACAATATGTTTGATAGCGAAAAAATGCAGTATCATCAGTTTTGAAATACTGACGCGCGAGATTCTGCTTTTATCTCATATTATCAAATGCATAAATGGACTGTGGATTGTTATTTGCCTGACAGGGTTGTACAGGGATCTACGGCGTCAAGTGAAGAAAAACAACAGAAGTGGCAGTGACGCTAATTATTTTTCCTCCAGGAACTTACACAGTAATATGATACCCAAATCGCTGCAATTTATAGAGAGAACCCATCTCAGCCTCAAGCATAAGGACTGAAAAGCTGTTTTTAAATTCAACTGACAGCTTGAAAACCTTAGTTCGGGTTACACACCAAGCCGTGCCATTCTTACCTCTCAGTGGCATTACAATTTTAAACTACTGTGTCAACGAGTTCAATTAACTAGGGAGAGAAACATTTATATTTTTTGTCAGCTCTAAACACATCGCCACCAAAAGACTTCAACGACACTTGTACTGGTCATGCCGGTGCCCCTGATCTCCCGTGTGTGTTGTAGAAACAGTTCAACGTCAGTGTGTGTGCTCCAGTGCACTGAACAGGATAAATAAGTGCAATTCTGCGCCCTGTATTGGACCCTTGTGCAAACCGGGGGGGGGGGGGGGGGGGGGCATATTATCAAGGGGGTTTATCTCCGCTTTTTTGGCTTTAAAAGCCAAGAAATCGGAGTTAAAATTATCTTCCTATTACCTAGATGTCGCTAACACCAGTTAGCGACAGCTAGTAGGAGATAGCGACCATCTTGGGCCCCGCTTTGCATGTCAGTGATATTTATCACTAATGACATGCAAAGTGGGCGTGCCAAGATGTTAGCGACTGGAAACAGTCGCTAACATCGCTATCTCCTATTACCTACTTTTGGAGATATTTGCGCTAAGCGCGAATATCTCCAAAAGCTAACACCTGCCCAGAGCAGTTCTTAGCCATGTTATCCAATGGTAGGTGGATAACATGGCTAAGAGCATTAGCTCGGTAATGCATGAATATCGCGGACTTTTCAGCAATATTCATGCATTTCGGCCGATTTTTATCGCTTAGGAGATAAACCTTGATAATAGCAAGGTTCCTAAGCGATAAAAATCGCCGCAGCTCGGCGATAAAAATATCCCCGCTAAACCAACATAGCGATAATTATCGCTAGCTGTTGGTAATATGCCCCCATATTTTTGCTCATTTGTCTTAGCTAAGCATAGTTTGACTTGCTAACAACGTGTTCATCATTTTAGGAGCCCGGTTATGAGGGAAGGGGTTCCCAAGACTAAACGTTTGCCTAATTACATTTAGAAAACATCACAAAAACACATAACAACAAAAGTATAGCGGATTTGGCAGGCATTTAGGGGCATATTTATCAATGGGTTATGCCGCCCTTGTGCCACACCAGGGGGGGCAAGGGCGACACAACTAATAAAGTCAGATTTATCAAGTCACACAAATTTCACCTTGTGTTGCCCAGTAGGCCTTGATGTGTGAGTGTATGAATGGGTGTATGAGTGGCGTTCTTTGTCTCTGAGTGTGTGTTTGAGTGGCTGAATGGATGTGTGACTGGTTGTGTAGTGATGTAAGTTGGTGTGCAAGTAAGTGGGTCTGTGAGTAGGTGTATTTATGTTTTTTGACTGGAATCTGGACCTGTGGATCCATTGCAGATTCACACGGGGCCCACACTGAGTTCTGCGGTGGATCCTCACGTGTACAATTTCGTGCCCATGACGGGTCCCTCACATACCCCTGCATCAGTCCCATTGGATCAGGATACCTCTATCTTGACCCCTTATATCCTAGTTACACTTTAACCCCTCCCCCTTGGTAACCATCTCCCGATTGCGCAAATGGCAGCCGCAACTTTTCTCTCAGATTGCGGCCAGCCAATCACGACACTGCTGTTGGTGCGTGGATACACAGATACATCAGCAACTCTAGATATATGAACAGATTTTCACAAAATTACAAAAAACATTCTTTCTGGACCAAGACCTAATTTTTGTTTCCAAATTTGGTGTAGTTCCATTGAGTGGTTTAGGCTGTACTTGTATCTAATATCCCTATGGTAAATTGCATGGTTAAAGCACGTTTTGAGACCCCTCTTTTTCTCGGCTCGCATGATATAACTACCCCGAAACTTTCCAGACAGCAGCTGAAGTGACTGGCATACTAGTCCTGAAAATTTCAGAACGTTTCGGCAAATGGTGCCAAAGTTACTAGCAAAACAAAAAATGCTTTTCCTATGTAAACTAGGTCCAAACTATAACTATCTCCCATGCATCTCATAGGTTGTAGCACGCCCTGTTCCATAACGGAACGGAAATGAACTCTTCGATGAAGCATGTCACTTAGGGGTACCCCTGTTTGGGTGAGAGTTCTTTAACAGTGGCGTAACAAAACTTGAGGGGGCCCCCCTGCAAACTACATGGAGTGGGCCCCCTCCCATTCTCCGTGCCAGTCTAGAGCTCTCAGGCCAGCGACCCGCCGTACTGCAGGGGATGCGGGGTTATTGTTACGCCACTGTCACCAATACAGCTGTTATAAGTAACACTGGATGGTGGAGTTAAAGGTTGTGCTTAGTCTGCCCGCAGGCTATCATGGGTGGTGTTCCATTCATTACAGGGTCCCTGCCATCAGTAGGCCAGGGAAGATTGCGCAATTTTAGGTGGGTTTCCTGATGCAAACTACAGTCATGATATACAACATTGGGCCCACTCATCGTTCAGTTTTGACAAAAGTGCACCCACTGCTCCTTCTCGTTTACGTTTTAAACCATTAGACAATGCGACAATGCAGTATTTCAAAAGCAGATGTAACGACAAAGAGCATTTTGATAATCCATTTTTATTAGTAGACAATAGCAATCTTAAGAGGCATTGTAGAGCTTCATACGCACTGTGACCCCAATTCATCACAGTCTCTCTCTCGCTCTCTCTCTCTCAGTCAGTCTCTCTCTCTGTCATTCAGTCTCTCTCTTCAGTCAGTCTCTATCTGTCAGTCAGTCTCTCTCGCTGGCGGTCAGGTTCTCTCTCTCAGTCAGTCTCTCTCCGTCAGTCAGTCTCTCTCTCTCTCTCTGTCAGTCTCTCTCTCTCTCTGTCAGTCTCTCTCTCTCAGTCGGTCTCTCTCTCTCAGTCAGTCTCTGCCTCTCCCTGTCATTCTCTCTCTGTCATTCTCTCTCTCTCTGTCATTCAGTCAGTCTCTATCTGTCAGTCAGTCTCTCTCGCTGGCGGTCAGGTTCTCTCTCTCAGTCAGTCTCTCTCCGTCAGTAAGCCTTTATCTCTCTCTCTCTCTCAGTCTCTCTCTCTCTGTCAGTCTCTCTCTCTCTGTCAGTCTCTCTCTCTCTCTCTCTCTCTCTCTCTCTCTCTCACTCTGTCAATCTCTCTCTCTCTGTCAGTCTCTCTTGCAGTCAATCAGTCTCTCTCTGTCAGTCTCTGTCTCTATCTGTCCGTCAGTACCTCTCTACCACAGTCAGTCAGGCAGTCTCTGTCAGTCATTCTCTCTCTCTCTCTCTGTCAGTCAGTCTCACTCTCTCTGTCAGCCAGTCTCTCTCTCTGTCAGTCTCTCTCTCTCAGTCAGTCTCTCAGCCAGTCAGTCTCTCAGCCAGTCAGTCTCTCAGTCAGTCAGTCTCTCAGTCAGTCAGTATTCAGTCTCAGAGTCAGTCAGTCTCCCCTCTCTCTCTCCACTCTCTCTCTACTCTGTCCACTCTATATCCACTGTCTCACTCTCTCTCCACTGTCTCTCTCTACTGTCTCTCCACTCTCTCTCTACTCTCTCCACCCTCTCTACTGTCTCTCCACTCTCTCTCCACTGTCACTCTCTCTCCACTCTCTCTCTCCAACCTCTCCTCTCTCGATCCACTGTCTCTCTCCACTTTCTGTCTCTCCACTCTTGCTCTCTCCGCTCTCTCTGTCCAACCTCTCCACTCTCTCTCTCTCTCTCCAACCTCTCCAATCTCTCCACTCTCTCTCTCCACTTTCTGTCTCTCCACTCTCTCTCTCCACGCTCTCTATCTACTCTCTTTCCATATGTCTCTCTCTCTCTCCACTCTCTCTCATTTCAGAATCCACTCTCTCTCTACTCTCTCTCCACTCTCTCCACTGTCTCTCCACTCTCTCTCTCTCCACTGTCACCCTCCACTCTCTCTCCACTCTCTCTCCACTATCTCTCTCTTTAGTGTCTCTCTCCACTTTCTGTCTCTCCACTCTCACTCCACTCTCTCTCTCTCTCAACTCTCTCCACCGTCTCTCTACTCTCTCTCTCTCTCTCCACTCTCTACTCTCTCCCTCCCTCCGGTCTCGCTCCACTCTCTCACTCTCTCTCCACAGTCTCTCCCCTCTCTCTCCACTTTCTCTCTCCCCTCTCACTCTCCACTCTCTCTCTCTCCACTCTCTCCACTCTCTCTCTCTCCACTCTCTCTCTCTCCACTCTCTCTCTCCACTCTCTCTCTCTCCACTCTCTCTCCCTCCACTCTCTCCCTCCACACTCTCTCTCTACCTCTCTCCACTCTCTCTCCACACTGTTTCCCTCCACTCTCTCTCCACTCTCTCTCCACTGTCTCTCTACTGTCTCTCCACTCTCTCTCTCCACTCTCTCCCTCCTCTCTCTCTCTCCACTCTCTCTCTCCACTCTCTCTCTCCACTCTCTCCCTCCACTCTCTCCCTCCACTCTCTCCCTCCACTCTCTCCCTCCACTCTCTCCCTCCACTCTCTCTCCACTGCCTCCACTCTCTCTCTCTCTCCAATCTCTCTCTCCACTCTCTCTCTCCACTCTCTCTCTCTCCACTCTCTCTCTCCACTCTCTCTCTCCACTGTCTCTCTCCACTGTCTCTCTCCACTTTCTATCTCTCCACTTGCCTCTCTCTCTCTCCACTCTCTCTCTCTTGCTCTCTGGGGGGCATGGGTAAATTACCGGCAAGGTACGCAGGCCATTATGTTGCACCCTCATTCTGGTTAATTATAATGTTTAGAGGAACAACAGTTGTTGCATAAATATGATAATTTTAGGACGTCAATCACCTTGACATAAACCATTGCTTGCTAAATGAGATAATAGATATTTCAATATATATGTATATCTATATATGTCATTCAGGCATGTGATTTATTTTTGAACACTCACTTTTTGTAAAACCCTTTATAAATACAACTATCAAAAGCAATGTTGAGTAACAGTGACTCAAAAGGCAGCATTGTTCTTATATAAATAACTTTTTGAAAGCACACTGTCGTCGGGAAACATTTTAAATTCGTAAGCACAATACAATACCTCACAAATATCTATGTATTCTCAGATGGAAAATCCCTGATGGGAAATCCATCTGGCTACTTACTAATGTTTTTACTCGGGTCAGCTACAGAGTGTGAGATTTAAAAGGAAGTGCACTGGAAAATACAACCCCAATAACCAGTTGCAGTATTGCAGTGTTCCCCAGGAAAACATCAGGTGTCAAAAAACCAATATGGTAGCTACTACGTCTAGCAGAAACTTTTTGCAATCAGCCAACAGGGATTTTCACTAGGGTTGTGAAAAGGCACCATCAGGGTTCAATCAATTCAGAGCAGAGAGCATGGAGGCCACGGGCTCTAAAACACACACAAATTAAGCTTGTATTAATTATTCTACCTTGTCCAAAGTCACGTGCATGTGCTATATAGCTCAAGGTTAGGGGGTGGTCAGGACACCAACTGTAAACACTTTACCACCCCAGGGTCTTTCAACTGCAGCTATCAGGGTATTTTGAAATGCTTTACATATGCAGGACATTGTAATGCGTGTGCAGACCACCGTGGCCGCCCATCAAATTCTAACTCCACACAATATCTGCTACACGAGCAAATAATAAACACAAGTGTTTGTTCACACTTCCTAAACGGGCCAATCCCAGCTGATGAGGAGGCACAGTTAGGCGAAGCGGCCATGCAGACTTCAAGGTCACAGTGTGCAAATTCCAATAGGGAACTGAAGGACACACTAAGCTAGAGCACTTACTATGAGGGCTACTTGCAATATCGCAACATATAAATGTCACGCTCGACTGGTTTTAGCATCCCCGATTTACACAGTACACAGACCAGGGAATACATTCACGCCTATTTACCTCACATAGCTTCTTCCACCCGCGCTCCCCGATGTACATATGCACCTTATTTTGTTTCAGCAATGCTGTTTTACCAAGATTGGATGCCTATGGATTGCATGACAATGGATTCAGTACATGGTGTAGAATTCATTGAAAAACTGTTACACGGACATTCTGCACATATAGATCGAATGATCCATCCATCCATCGCACATCCTGTCTAAGTTGCTTACATTTATTTGTTGACGTTTTTGTTCGTGTGCTCAGTTTAAAATTGTCACTTCAGTCACACAAGTTTTATATGTCTGGCAAGGAATACAGCGGTACAAAAGGGGGGACTGATTTGCATATAGCCATGTCTGAACTGGGGTGGCAGAGTGAGCTAAAGAACGGTGATGGATTAAACCCAGATCTTTTGACTGGGTGTGAGTGTTTGATTGATTCAGATGCTCCGTCAATCACCACCCCCTTTTGTACCGCTTTTGGCCGCCATAAGTGTTGCAGGGTATGCTCAGACGTGAGTCCCTAGCTCACTTTGCCACTGGATTCAAGCAAGCCGGGCTGAAGACGGCTGGAATGCCAGAAACCGGTCTTCGGAAGCTGGTTTCCGGTCCAGGGAAGACATGGCTTGGCAGTTCGGGCTGGACTGTTCCCATGAGGCACAGGGTCAGACTGATTTGCATATAGCCATGTCTGAACTGGGGTGGCAGAGTGGGCTAAAGTACGGTGATGGATTAAACCCAGATCTTTTGACTGGGTGTGAGTGTTTGATTGATTCAGATGCTCCGTCCATCACCACCCCCTTTTGTACTGGCAATCAACAACACATGCAGCCTAAGAGAATGCTACCAAACACTGAAAAGGTGAATTCCTTGAGTTTTGGCATGGTACAAAGTGGTACACCATCACAAAATGATACATTCCCTTGCTAAGTTAGACAACACTTTGTGGATTGCTGGGCTGAAACCGAGAAATATGTATTCATGCAACAAGCAAACCTTTTAGATGAAGAGAGGAAATATAACTTTAGTGGTATATGCTGTGCGGGAACTAAACATCAGTCAAGGAGCAAGTACATGTCTGCTATCTTAATCGACCCAAAGCGAGGTGACGCCCTCACAATAAAAAATCTTCATTGTTCCAGGAAACGTGTAACACATAGCTTTAAGGGGTATGGAACATCCCGGAAAGTAATGTAGTTATTTCAAGAGAGTGTTTTTGTACAACACAAACAAACAAACTTTACTATCTAAAACAGCAGCCCTTTAGAGCAGAAAGCGGTGCATCATTTTCTTGAAAAACCTCTCAAAACTCGCTACTGTGGTGCTTTAAAATGACCTCTCTGATTCTCGCAGAAAGAAAATGGAATTGTTTTTGTTCGAGAGCTTTACGCTTGCCAATACTTTCAGTAGCTCTAGTGGAAAAGTGTAGCTTTAGTTGACATACATGAGATTCACCCGGGGGGAGGTATCCATCTAAAATATATACAAAGCTGTTCCTCAACTGGTGCCACACTGTGGATCAGGACTTTCAGCCTGAAATGTATCTGCCAGGTTCAAGTGTCTAGCAATTCTGCTTACCTGAGGGCACCAACCATTTTGCTGTCTCGTCCGTTCACTTACGGGCTGCATTGCCCTATGGAAAATGCTCTCTCTGGGGCGGGGCCCCCACCCCCATCCCTTTTCCGTGTTCTGGCGCGCTGTGACTGAAGAGAAACATTGTTTTCTCTTCAGTCCTGGGTCAGCGCTAGGAGGTCGGAGCAGGCTGCGCACAGCAGCAGCTGCTTTAGAGCCTTTCTCTCTCATAGCTCTCTGTAGATGAGCTGAGGGGGCCGGGGGACCCCCTTCATGTACTGGACCCTGGGGGCCCCCCCGCAATGCGTGGGCTGCGGGGGTGTTTGTTAGCCCCTGTTCTTTAAAGCAAAAGGATTCTTTTCTCCTAGGTCTACACGAGGATTCCTAGATTGATCCAATCGAGTTGGGTTCTATAGTTTGTGTAAAGTATATTTAGCTTCCTCAAACAACCAAATAGTTAAACCAAAAAAAGTTAAACATAGCATTTCCTCTTTCTTTCCATACTGGTAAAAACATTTTCATAATGATCTTGCAGAGTTTAGTGCGTTAAACAACAAAATCTGCATGTTATTCCACAATAACTTTAACTAGGTGTTTTTTTTGCACCTCATAAATAAAATAACCCCATGGTATCGGTATTTTTCAAGAGCGATATATAACGCCTAACTTGTAATTAAGCCCTTTATGAGAGAAAATACATACAGATCTTGAGCAAACGGATGTGAAAGGTAAAACAAGCTAATCAAACGAAGAGAGTGAGACAGAAAAAAAGTGGGACAAAGAACATGCATGCAGTAGCAAAAGGCAGAAATAAATGGAGACAGAGATAGAAAAAGGAAAAAGCAAAATAAGTGGTGAGTGTCTGATAGTGATTGTGTACCCGGCATTTATTTACTAGTTTTCTTTAAAGTTTTCTTCAGTATGTGGTGGCTTGGGGTTCTTTGTTAAAATGGTATCATTACACCTTACTCACGCTATTCCCATTGTTTCAACTGCTTTTTATTTTAAAGGCCAAATTTGTTATTCCTATTGATGAAAGATGGTGTGTATGCATTCCTGCTGAAATTACTTCAATTATTTCTAACAAGCCTGAAGTGACTCAGGATTTCGAATATCTAAATTGTCACTATAAAGACTATAGGATATATGTTTTCTGGTTCATCTAATATATTGTATGGTTTATGGGACGGTAGCGTGTGGCGCTATTTCGGTAGCGTGTGTGTGGTGGCAGCTCCGCTGCTTTTAATTTCCCGTTTTTGCTATTTTATTTAAAGTTTGCTTTGGGCACTTTCCCTCGTTTTTAAAAGTCTGGCCCACATACCCCCACCTCTGCCATCCTTTACTCGCACTCTAATCGGTAAACTCACCGCGCTTTGCGGGTCCTTCGCCCTGTCTCGAGGCGGCCATCTTTGGTGAGTGGGATTCAGTGTGCTAGAAGTCCTTTGTCTGTCTTGCTCGCTGAGAACTTAGGCAGGCAAGTTTGGCAGCGCGTTCTTTCCAGCGTGTGGCGCTATTTCGGTAGCGTGTGTGTGGTGGCAGCTCCGCTGCTTTTAATTTCCCGTTTTTGCTATTTTAATTTCCCGTTTTTGCTATTTTATTTAAAGTTTGCTTTGGGCACTTTCCCTCGTTTTTAAAAGCCTGGCCCACATACCTCCACCTCTGCCATCCTTTACTCGCACTCTAATCGGTAAACTCACCGCGCTTTGCGGGTCCTTTGCCCTGTCTCGAGGCGGCCATCTTTGGTGAGTGGGATTCAGTGTGCTAGAAGTCCTTTGTCTGTCTTGCTCGCTGAGTACTTAGGCAGGCAAGTTTGGCAGCGCGTTCTTTCCAGCGTGTGGCGCTATTTTGGTAGCGTGTGTGTGGTGGCAGCTCCGCTGCTTTTAATTTCCCGTTTTTGCTATTTTATTTAAAGTTTGCTTTGGGCACTTTCCCTCGTTTTTAAAAGCCTGGCCCACATACTCCCACCTCTGCCATCCTTTACTCGCACTCTAATCGGTAAACTCACCGCGCTTTGCGGGTCCTTCGCCCTGTCTCGAGGCGGCCATCTTTGGTGAGTGGGATTCAGTGTGCTAGAAGTCCTTTGTCTGTCTTGCTCGCTGAGTACTTAGGCAGCCATGTTGACGCGCAGCGGTCACGCGCAGCGGGGACGCCGTAATGACGCCGGAGTTACGCTAGAGTTCAGCCCGTCTGTGCCCGTCCGGGCCCAGACGGGCCTAGGGCCTGTTATTATGCCCATTTCCTCGGCGCCACCTACCAATAGGTACCAATATGGGAGGGAGGCTCTTATTTCCTATCGCCCGTCCCACCCTACCACATGCAGTTTTGCACAGGAGGTAACTACTCCATTTCTACCGTGCAGAGCCTGCATTACCGGTCATAATTCTGTTGCTGTGAAGTCTGCTCTTTCTATGGCGCTATTGAATTGCCGGTCACTGCCGAGTCACGCCATTGAGATTAACTCGCTCATTCTGGACCACGAGCTTGATGTGTTGTTTCTCACTGAGACCTGGCTCTCCCCCAGCTCGGGCCCTGATATGGTCAGAGCACTCCCTCCAGGTTATCTCATATCCCACCTTGACAGACCTGTGGGGAGGGGAGGAGGAGTTGCTATCCTTTTTAGAGACACGCTTGCTTGTAAGGTTCAGAACGGAGGGGTGGCTGATTGTGAGAGTTGTCAGTTCTCCCTCCGTCTGTCATCTACTGTGTCTCTGACGGGCCTGCTGATTTATCGCCCTCCTGGCTCTTTGGGAAATTTCCCCAATTCTCTCCTAGAAACTACCACACTTCTTGCTTCCTCAACTACCAACTTTGTTGCTCTTGGGGATTTTAACATCCATCTTGATGACCCCTCTAACGCCCCGGGAGTAGATCTGTTGGATGATCTCAAAGCGTTTGGGATCACTCTGGCCAACCCGGGGGCGACCCATGAGAAGGGCCACTTGCTGGACCCCATATTCTCTAACCTGGACCACTTTAATTCATCTCCGGCGCTGCCCCTGCCCTGGACAGACCACTTTTTGGTGTCCGCAGTGTGGCAATTTGATAATCTAGCTGCAATGGTTCCAAGGGTTCACACCTTGGAAAGAGCTTGGTCGAGGCTCCCGGTTGACACCTGGGCCGCACATCTGGAGGCAACGCGGCCCCCTCTTGGATCTAACCCGTTAGTCGCGGAAGCGAATTTACACATCTGGCAAACGGATTCGTTAGATATCCTCCTACCCAAAAGGAAACAACTTATGAAGGGGAAGAGAGTGGGTTCGGCGCCCTGGTATACGTCCGAATTGAGAACCTTAAGGAAGGGATGCAAGAGGCTAGAGCGGTCCTGGAGGAAAGACTGGAGTGAAACGAAGCGGAAGGAATATCGGGAGGCTCTGAGTACTTACAAATCCGCCATTCGGGAGGCAAAATCTGGATTCTTTGAAGAGAGAATAGGCTCTGCGGCCAACTCTTCTAAAGAGTCATTCAGGGTTATTAAGGAACTACTGAACACCCCCGAACCTCAGATCATCCACGAGGACCCACGCAAAAAATGCACAGAACTGGCTTCCTTTTTTAAAACAAAAATTGACAACATACTGGCTTCCCTTCCCCGGCAAGGTGAGGTATCTTCCTCGGGTGACAACCCCAGTTCTCATCTGAGGATGCGATCAGTGGAGCTGGCCTCCTTTGGTACTGTCACTATGGAGGAAGTTCTCTCGATTTTGAGGACCATGAAGAGTGGCTCCCCGAAAGACCTGGCACCGATTAAATACCTAAAACAGGTGGCCTCTACCATCGGCGGCCCAGTGACGGACCTTATAAACTTGTCCCTCACTCAAGGGGTAGTACCCCCCAGTTGGAAAGGGGCAGTCGTGAAGGCTCTTTTAAAGAAGCCTAACCTGGACCCCGCCGACCTCGCCAACTTTAGGCCCATCTCCCTGCTGCCGGGCCTTAGTAAGGTCGCTGAGAAGTTGGTGAACAGCCGCCTGTCGGACTTCTTGGAGGCCAACTCCCTCTTAGGTGATTCCCAAACGGGTTTCCGTCCCGGTCAGGGGACCGACACCGCCCTGCTGGCGGTTGTGGAGAATGCTAGGAGCATTTTGGATTCGGGGGGATCAGTGGCAGTGATCCTCCTGAACCTCAGTGCTGGACCATCAGGTGCTTCTCCAACGGCTGGCTGGGATGGGGATCACCGGTTCGGCCCTCAAGTGGTTTGCTTCCTTCTTCGAAGGTCGTACATTTGAGGTGTGGGAAGGCCATGAAAAATCATCTTCAATCCCTCTCCAGTGTGGTGTGCCACAGGGCTCTTCATTGAGCCCTACTTTATTCAACGTCTATATGGCCCCCCTGGAGAGTGTGGTACTGCCGCTGGGTATTAAAATCATCAGTTATACTGATGATACTCAGTTGGTGGTAGGCCTCTCCCAGTCGGCTCACCATCCTGACCGGCTGCACTCGTGTTTGGAGAAGATCTACACATGGATGTGCAGCTCAGCACTAAAGCTCATCGGCTCCAAGACGGAGCTGATGCTGCTGGGAAACTCCTCTCCATCTCTGTTCCCCAGCAGCTGGCCCGACTGCCTTGGACCTGTACCCACTCCCAAGCAGGAGATTAAGAGCCTCGGGGTCTGGCTTGAGCAGGACCTGTCGTTTAAAACCCATGCCAAAAAGACTGCTGGCGTGTGTTTTGGCCTGCTCGGCTCGGAAAATTCTACCGCTGCTCCCAGCGGCCACTAGGAGACTTCTCATCCAGGGACTCATCATCTCGCGGCTGGACTTCAGCAACGCGTTGTTCCTGGGTGCTCCAGAATCTACCATGAACAAACTGGAGCAAGTGCAGAATGCGGCCGCCAGGCTCCTGACGGGTCTCCCCAGACATCAATCTGCTCGCCCTGCGCTGAAGGCGCTGCATTGGCTCCCTGTGAGGGACAGGGTGAAGTTCAAGTCACTTTGTATCGCTCATAAAGTCCTGCAGGGGGCAGGCCCACCTATTCTGGGGGAGATGGTTCAGCCCTATGAGGCCCCCCGTTCTCTCCGGTCTGACCACCAACATCTTTTGCAGGTAGGGAGGGTGAAGAAGGCAAGAACTGATGGCAGAAGGTTCTCGATAAATGTAATAAAACACGAGGGGGGCATGTGTGGGAAATGTTTAATGACCTGGCATTGTTACAGTCCCTACAACTACTGAAAAAACAAAGTGTAACAATGGGTCAACGAAAAAGTGATGCAGCTATCTAGATGACTGTATGTGCGTTTTGGAAGAACACAATCCCTGAATCCGAAGTATTCTTGGTGAAAAATTGTTCCCATCAGATACCCGTCCTGTACCGCCCTACATCACTTGGGATCCTTCACCCGAAGGAAGTGGAACGAACCACTTAGGATTAGGTAGATTGTGGCCTAATCAAAGTGTGAAGGAATGTAAGGTGTGTGGATAAACTAATATGTTGGTATCAGGGGGTATAAAGAAATATCAAAAAGCAGTGCATTAAGTGCTCGCTGTAGCGTGTGAAAGTGAGAAAGTTAATATTGGGTTGTGGGAGTGGAGAAAGTGTTTATTGGGTTCCTACCCACACCCAAGGTTAAAAAACAGTGCAAGTAGTATTAACAATTAACTACTGAGATTTTATCTTGGTCGACATGTTTCTGCAGTATTCATTGGTTCAAAGGATACCAGTCTGCTTCATCAGGACCTTGTTGTTAAAAAAGTGCTACTGCTGATATTAAAGTGTATAGTGTGTATAAAAAAATCATATCACCTGAGAAACACCGATGGAAAAGATCCAGTCAGTAAACAGTAGACAAACACACATGTAAATGCAAAATACATACAGTTAGTGACGAAAGCTGCAAATGCACAGAGATAGTCTCGTGATATTCAATTGTATGCCAAACATTTCATGGTCATTGGTTGTAACAGTAATCAACTCGTTGAACCAGGTACATATATCCTGGGTATAGCCAAAGTTTTAAACACTCACCCATGTTCTGGGGAATGGACTCCCCACCTCACCCGGCAACAGCTCAGGTACAAATGGAGCACCGCTCTAATGAATGTAAACAAAAAAGAAGAATTGAAAGAGGAAGAGTTCGCTAGAACTCAGTCTGAAAACACATTCCCTCTGCCATTGAGGGTTTATGACCAGGAATCAAGGAACGTTGTCTAATGTTGGTAATGCCCTGTATGTATTCAGCCATGGGCTAAAGGGAGATCTTATGAATTCTCTTTATGTGGTTAATATAGCAGGGCGTGTTGTATCTCTAAATGAATCAAACTGCTTAGCGCGGTATGTGGGCGATCTTATAGAAGGGTCCGCCCGCTTGGCGCATTGTTTAGGCGGTCTCAGTCTCAACCATCAAGTGACCAGCATTTCAAAATCGCCTTCGTGCCTGTCCTGCATCTACTGTTTCTTACAGATACCACCTATTTTAAGTATTCAGCATAAAAGGCCGAGCGTGGTCTATAATAGAGTCAGCGCCCTCGCAATCTCAACCATCAAACAACAAACATTGCAAACTTGCCTTCGTGCCTGTCCTGCATCTAATATTTCTTGCAGAGACCTCCCGTTTTAAGTATTCAGCAAAAAGGCCGAGCGTGATCTCTAATAAAGTCAGCACCCTCACATATTGTCTCCGTTGCCGCCCTGTCCCGCTTACCTGTCCGTCGGTACTCCGCGCCTTCCTCTAGGCTGACTGTGGGAGGTACCGACTGGACAGGAAGCGGGATATTTAAGCTGAGTCTGATAGGTCAGCGGATCAACGCGTGTGCAGCGTGAGCACGCGCGTCTCCGAACGCGTTGCAACACCCGTAGTGCACGGGAAATGTAGTCTGTATTGATCGGCCCCTTTTAGAAATGTAGTCCGGAAATGTGTTCCGGAGGTTTATACGGGATAATTTCCTCGCCGTCTTATTCATAAAAGAATAGACACGTGGGCTCGGTTTAAAAACAAATATTTGGACTACAATATACAGTGGAGATGTTGTCTATATTTATCTGCCCCTTTTACATGTAGTCGCATGCGATTAGAGTGCGCGCTAGAACTACCAAATTGATGGGATTTGTAGTTTATTGGTAATTCTACCCTGTTTGCTTGTAAACCACGTTATCACAATGGGCCTGCCTCTAAATGAGAGAAAGTATGTATTAGGTGGCAGATGTGTAACCCATGCCAAGGGACTTAGCACTGATAATTTAACACTGATAATTTAACAGACCTCCAGTTTTAATACAATACAGCCCCTAGGTAACGAGTTAGTAGGAATGTATGGGTGGTCAGAGTGTTGAAGAAACAACAATGGCTCTATGCACAATGTTTTATAGAGCAGTGTGCTTGGTAAATATGGAACTGATATTCCATGCAACGTGGCTTCTAGAAACCTACAGTTTTAATACAATCCAGCCCCTAGGTAAAGAGTTGGTAGGAATGAACGGGTGGTCAGTATGTTAAAGACACAACAGTGGTACTATGCACTATGTTTTTTAGAGTAGTGTGGTTGGTAAGTATGGGACTGATATTCTATGTAACGTGACTTATAGAGACATCCACGGGATGTCTTCATTTAAACCTGTGATGTCGGTTTGGAGTTTGTGCACCCATCTCTGTTCTCTACGATGTAGAAATGTGCTTACATCTGTAATATGTTTAGGGATCATGGGCTGTTCAAGCACAGTCCATTGTAGATCTGTTGGTGCATGTTGTGCCTCCAAGAAGTGTTTTGTCATGCGAGTTGCTTGTTTCCCGCAACGTATTGAGCTCTTGTGCTCTGAGATCCTTGTCTTCACCTTTCTAGTGATCATACCCACATACTTTTTCTCACAGGGACAGCTGATTAGATAAATGAGGTTAGAACTGTTACAGTTCGTGAACCTCCGCTGTTCCCAAGGATGTTCTGTACCAATATCGAGAGTAGTGGATTTTCGGGTCTGAGGGCATGCTGCACATTGTCCGCAAGGGTGATGCCCAGTTACAGCTGGCATATCCCACAAGGTGCCTGTATTTCTAGGGATTTCGGTCTTTGGTCTAGTATGGACCAGTTTGTCCCTAAGATTTGGTCCCCTTTTGAAGGCAAATAGGGGAACGGGCAGTGTGTCATTTCCTGTATTCAAAATGTCCCAGTGTTTTTTAATGATACTAGTTATTTGGTTGGACCTTGTACCAAATGTTGTCACACATGTCATTCTTTCTGTTTTCTCTTTTGGTGGCGCTGTTTCCAATAGACTCGCTCTGTTGTTATTTTGTGCTCTTTTCTTGGAACGGTTTATCAGTGGTTTTGGATAATCTTTCTCTAAGAGATCTTTTCTTAGGTTGTTTGCATGGATTTCAAACGATTTTCTATCCGAACAGTTTCTATGTATGCGCAGAAACTGCCCGTATGGCAGATTGTCCCGAAGGGACTTCGGGTGGCAGCTATGATAATTCAGTAGAGAGTTTCGAGCCATGGGCTTTTGGTAAAGCTCAGACTTGAGTCCCTCCACTGTGCCAATGATCATCAGGTCCAGGAAGGCCAGTCTATGTGTGTTAAATTCCATGGTAAATTTCAGGTACCGATTTCTTTGGTTCAACCATTCATAGAATTCCCTCAGTTGGGTTTCTGTCCCACGCCACACCACCAGGATGTCATCGATGTAGCGTTTCCATGCTCGCAGACACGGTAGATGGGGGTTGGTGTCTGCGAGCACGTGCTGTTGCTCAAATTGATGTACATACAGATTCGCGAGACTAGGGGCAAAAACGCTGCCCATACTAGTCCCGCTGATCTGCAGATACAAGGAGTCCTCAAAGGCGAAGAAATTCTCCGTCATGGCCAGAGTTGCCAGGTTCATAATTAGTCTGACTGGAGTAATGGAGTTTAATTCCCGTGACAGTAATAGGTCTTCTATTACTTGTAGGGTCTCCGTCTGGGGTATGGAAGTATATAAACTGGCCTAACACGGTAGGGTTAAATGTTGAAGGTTTCTTCAAACCAGTGTTGCTGGTAGCAGCTTCTTGTGAATTTCCAGTAGTTTTACCTGCAAACAGAAAATGCAGCCTGATTTTGCGATAGAGCTTACTGAGTTCAATTTGGGCCTGAAAAGGATCCGTCGGATTTGTTACAACAAAGCCCAAGCCTTTGTTTAGCACTTGCTCTTGGGTTTCTGTAAGTTGCTGGGAGCTCAGGTTAATAACTAGACTGGTGCCGCTGTGGTTGTCGGTTGTTCCTGCGGGATCTTCTTCCCACTCCTCAGATCCATGGTCTGGGGTGGTATATTCCAGCGGACCTGTCCTACTCGGGGAGTTCTTTGACGACCCCGGCTCCTCCTGCCCCCCCCTAAAAAAGGCTGTTGGTTATGGTCTCCATAGAATGGCGGTGGGCCATAGGGGTTCATCATGGGCGGGAAAGGTGCTTGTCCCCATGGTGAAGGTTGCCACCACGGTGGAAATTGTGGTTGGAGGAAAGCTGGATTGAATCCTCTCCATCCTCTCCTATTCCCACCTCTACCTCTTTGTTTAAAAGAAGATTGACTGGTGTTCGACTTATCCGAGTCACTAGAAGCTCCATCGGAGCTAGAGCTCCCATAGTTGGAACTACCTTTGTTTCCAGTTTTTTGATTAGTGGGACAGAAGGTATCGCTGGTATAGGGATACACCTTCTCCATAGAGAATTTTGCGAGATCTTTTTTGAACTTCTCTAGTTTGGTAAAAAGTATCGTATCTCTGAACTCTTTGCTAGACTTATTCCCATCATCCTGGTGCTTGGTGAATATTTTGCTTGATGAGATTGTTGTCTTGATCTGGCCTTCCAGGACCTGAATCTCTATCAATATTTTATCAGCAGTTTTTTTAGCCATTTTGATAATTAGACATAGCCAATCACGCGTGCACTTCCACGCTATTAGTGACCAATCGTGGAGGAAAGTTTTATCGTATAGGAACAGACGAGGAGTGTTTCCTACTATGAGGCCTATGGGTGCACAGTTGTTCCTCAAATAATCGGCCATGATGATGCCGTGTACGCACACTCTAGCGTGATTCTTTTTCAAAATGAATACCTTCGCCCATCCATCTTCTGAGCCAGTTGAGGTGGCGGGTGTTGGAGTAAGCATGTCAAGCATACTAGGATTGTCTGCAAGTAAAGTCTGGATTTCATCCTCATCAAAGGCTAATCCCAAATTGGTAGCCATGATAGTAAAAGTGTTTTCTAGGACTATGTGTAACAACCACTTAGGATTAGGTAAATAAACACTTTCCCCATTTCCACAACCCAATATTAACTTTCTCACTTTCACACGCTACAGCGAGCACTTAATGCACTGCTTTTTGATATTTCTTTATACCCCCTGATACCAACATAATAGTTTATCCACACACCTTACATTCCTTCACACTTTGATTAGGCCACAATCTACCTAATCCTAAGTGGTTCGTTCCACTTCCTTTGGGTGAAGGATCCCAAGTGATGTAGGGCGGTACAGGACGGGTATCAGATGGGAACAATTTTTCACCAAGAATACTTCGGATTCAGGGATTGTGTTCTTCCAAAACGCACATACAGTCATCTAGATAGCTGCATCACTTTTTCGTTGACCCATTGTTACACTTTGTTTTTTCAGTAGTTGTAGGGACTGTAACAATGCCAGGTCATTAAACATTTCCCACACATGCCCCCCTCGTGTTTTATTGTTCTAGTGTAGTCAGCTGACTACGGGCAGGATAAACTATCCGACTCACGGATGTGGTTCGGATTGCTTTTGATTGAGTAGAGGAGCTTGTGGAACATAGTCCTAGAAAACACTTTTACTATCATGGCTACCAATTTGGGATTAGCCTTTGATGAGGATGAAATCCAGACTTTACTTGCAGACAATCCTAGTATGCTTGACATGCTTACTCCAACACCCGCCACCTCACCTGGCTCAGAAGATGGATGGGCGAAGGTATTAATTTTGAAAAAGAATCACGCTAGAGTGTGCGTACACGGCATCATCATGGCCGATTATTTGAGGAACAACTGTGTACCCATAGGCCTCATAGTAGGAAACACTCCTCGTCTGTTCCTAGACGATAAAACTTTCCTCCACGATTGGTCACTAATAGCGTGGAAGTGCACGCGTGATTGGCTATGTCTAATTATCAAAACGGCTAAAAAAACTGCTGATAAAATATTGATAGAGATTCAGGTCCTGGAAGGCCAGATCAAGACAACAATCTCATCAAGCAAAATATTCACCAAGCACCAGGATGATGGGAATAAGTCTAGCAAAGAGTTCAGAGATACGATACTTTTTACCAAACTAGAGAAGTTCAAAAAAGATCTCGCAAAATTCTCTATGGAGAAGGTGTATCCCTATACCAGCGATACCTTCTGTCCCACTAATCAAAAAACTGGAAACAAAGGTAGTTCCAACTATGGGAGCTCTAGCTCCGATGGAGCTTCTAGTGACTCGGATGGGTCGAACACCAGTCAATCTTCTTTTAAACTAAGAGGTAGAGGTGGGAATAGGAGAGGATGGAGAGGATTCAATCCAGCTTTCCCCCAACCACAATTTCCACCGTGGTGGCAACCTTCACCATGGGGACAAGCACCTTTCCCGCCCATGATGAGCCCCTATGGCCCACCGCCATTCTATGGAGACCATAACCAACAGCCTTTTTTAGGGGGGGCAGGAGGAGCCGGGGTCGTCAAAGAACTCCCCGAGTAGGACAGGTCCGCTGGAATATACCACCCCAGACCATGGATCTGAGGAGTGGGAAGAAGATCCTGCAGGAACAACCGACAACCACAGCGGCACCAGTCTAGTTATTAACCTGAGCTCCCAGCAACGTACAGAAACCCAAGAGCAAGTGCTAAACAAAGGCTTGGGCTTTGTTGTAACAAATCCGACGGATCCTTTTCAGGCCCAAATTGAACTCAGTAAGCTCTATCGCAAAATCAGGCTGCATTTTCTGTTTGCAGGTAAAACTACTGGAAATTCACAAGAAGCTGCTACCAGCAACACTGGTTTGAAGAAACCTTCAACATTTAACCCTACCGTGTTAGGCCAACCCTCCAAGGTGCTAACGTTTGAAGAAGCGGTCAACCATGATATAAAGGAGCTCTTCTCCAACAAACAGAAGACGTTCTCCAACCTGACTAGAGTTGAAAAAACTGCCATCAAAGATCTTACTGAGAATCCCCTTATTGTGATCAAACCAGCAGACAAGGGGGGTGGGGTAGTCATTCTGGATGTGGACACATATCGGAATGAGTGCCTTCGTCAACTCAGCGATGTCCGGTCCTATAAAAAACTTAAGGAGGACCCGACGACCAGACTAACCAACACCATAGCTCACATCGTTGAGGAAGCTTTAGCTGAAGGTTGGCTAACCCCAAAAGAGGGCCAATATCTACGGGTATCAAATCCGATTACCCCATACTTCTATCAGCTCCCGAAAATACACAAGGCCCAACATCCACCACCTGGCCGACCCATAATATCGGGGATAGGTTCGATATTAGAACCTCTGTCGACCTTCGTCGACGTGTTTTTACAGCCTATGGTGCGGGAGATGCCCTCTTACTTAAAAGACACCAAAGATGTGTTAAGACTGTTGCCTGACATGGAATATGACATCGAGACAGATCTATTGGTGTCTTTCGATGTCGAAAGTTTATATACTTCCATACCCCAGACGGAGACCCTACAAGTAATAGAAGACCTGTTACTGTCACGGGAATTAAACTCCATTACTCCAGTCAGACTAATTATGAACCTGGCAACTCTGGCCATGACGGAGAATTTCTTCGCCTTTGAGGACTCCTTGTATCTGCAGATCAGCGGGACTAGTATGGGCAGCGTTTTTGCCCCTAGTCTTGCGAATCTGTATGTACATCAATTTGAGCAACAGCACGTGCTCGCAGACACCAACCCCCATCTACCGTGTCTGCGAGCATGGAAACGCTACATCGATGACATCCTGGTGGTGTGGCGTGGGACAGAAACCCAACTGAGAGAATTCTATGAATGGTTGAACCAAAGAAATCGGTACCTGAAATTTACCATGGAATTTAACACACATAGACTGGCCTTCCTGGACCTGATGATCATTGGCACAGTGGAGGGACTCAAGTCTGAGCTTTACCAAAAGCCCATGGCTCGAAACTCTCTACTGAATTATCATAGCTGCCACCCGAAGTCCCTTCGGGACAATCTGCCATACGGGCAGTTTCTGCGCATACATAGAAACTGTTCGGATAGAAAATCGTTTGAAATCCATGCAAACAACCTAAGAAAAGATCTCTTAGAGAAAGATTATCCAAAACCACTGATAAACCGTTCCAAGAAAAGAGCACAAAATAACAACAGAGCGAGTCTATTGGAAACAGCGCCGCCAAAAGAGAAAACAGAAAGAATGACATGTGTGACAACATTTGGTACAAGGTCCAACCAAATAACTAGTATCATTAAAAAACACTGGGGCATTTTGAATACAGGAAATGACACACTGCCCTTTCCCCTATTTGCCTTCAAAAGGGGACCAAATCTTAGGGACAAACTGGTCCATACTAGACCAAAGACCGAAATCCCTAGAAATACAGGCACCTTGTGGGATATGCCAGCTGTAACTGGACATCACCCTTGCAGACAATGTGCAGCATGCCCTCAGACCCGAAAATCCACTACTCTCGATATTGGTACAGAACATCCTTGGGAACAGCGGAGGTTCACGAACTGTAACAGTTCTAACCTCATTTATCTAATTAGCTGTCCCTGTGAGAAAAAGTATGTGGGTATGACCACTAGAAAGGTGAAGACAAGGATCTCAGAGCACAAGAGCTCAATACGTTGCGGGAAACAAGCAACTCGCATGACAAAACACTTCTTGGAGGCACAACATGCACCAACAGATCTACAATGGACTGTGCTTGAACAGCCCATGATCCCTAAACATATTACAGATGTAAGCACATTTCT
Source organism: Lissotriton vulgaris (assembly GCF_964263255.1). NCBI lineage: Eukaryota > Metazoa > Chordata > Amphibia > Caudata > Salamandridae > Lissotriton > Lissotriton vulgaris. The sequence continues at coordinate 328,582 of NW_028241693.1, read as the reverse complement.
ACATCGTAGAGAACAGAGATGGGTGCACAAACTCCAAACCGACATCACAGGTTTAAATGAAGACATCCCGTGGATGTCTCTATAAGTCACGTTACATAGAATATCAGTCCCATACTTACCAACCACACTACTCTAAAAAACATAGTGCATAGTACCACTGTTGTGTCTTTAACATACTGACCACCCGTTCATTCCTACCAACTCTTTACCTAGGGGCTGGATTGTATTAAAACTGTAGGTTTCTAGAAGCCACGTTGCATGGAATATCAGTTCCATATTTACCAAGCACACTGCTCTATAAAACATTGTGCATAGAGCCATTGTTGTTTCTTCAACACTCTGACCACCCATACATTCCTACTAACTCGTTACCTAGGGGCTGTATTGTATTAAAACTGGAGGTCTGTTAAATTATCAGTGTTAAATTATCAGTGCTAAGTCCCTTGGCATGGGTTACACATCTGCCACCTAATACATACTTTCTCTCATTTAGAGGCAGGCCCATTGTGATAACGTGGTTTACAAGCAAACAGGGTAGAATTACCAATAAACTACAAATCCCATCAATTTGGTAGTTCTAGCGCGCACTCTAATCGCACGCGACTACATGTAAAAGGGGCAGATAAATATAGACAACATCTCCACTGTATATTGTAGTCCAAATATTTGTTTTTAAACCGAGCCCACGTGTCTATTCTTTTATGAATAAGACGGCGAGGAAATTATCCCATATAAACCTCCGGAACACATTTCCGGACTACATTTCTAAAAGGGGCCGATCAATACAGACTACATTTCCCGTGCACTACGGGTGTTGCAACGCGTTCGGAGACGCGCGTGCTCACGCTGCACAAGCGTTGATCCGCTGACCTATCAGACTCAGGTTAAATATCCCGCTTCCTGTCCAGTCGGTACCTCCCACAGTCAGCCTAGAGGAAGGCGCGGAGTACCGACGGACAGGTAAGCGGGACAGGGCGGCAACGGAGACAATATGTGAGGGTGCTGACTTTATTAGAGATCACGCTCTGCCTTTTTGCTGAATACTTAAAACGGGAGGTCTCTGCAAGAAATATTAGATGCAGGACAGGCACGAAGGCAAGTTTGCAATGTTTGTTGTTTGATGGTTGAGATTGCGAGGGCGCTGACTCTATTATAGACCACGCTCGGCCTTTTATGCTGAATACTTAAAATAGGTGGTATCTGTAAGAAACAGTAGATGCAGGACAGGCAGGAAGGCGATTTTGAAATGCTGGTCACTTGATGGTTGAGACTGAGACCGCCTAAACAATGCGCCAAGCGGGCGGACCCTTCTATAAGATCGCCCACATACCGCGCTAAGCAGTTTGATTCATTTAGAGATACAACACGCCCTGCTATATTAACCACATAAAGAGAATTCATAAGATCTCCCTTTAGCCCATGGCTGAATACATACAGGGCATTACCAACATTAGACAACGTTCCTTGATTCCTGGTCATAAACCCTCAGTGGCAGAGGGAATGTGTTTTCAGACTGAGTTCTAGCGAACTCTTCCTCTTTCAATTCTTCTTTTTTGTTCACATTCATTAGAGCGGTGCTCCATTTGTACCTGAGCTGTTGCCGGGAGAGGTGGAGAGTCCATTCCCCAGAACATGGGTGAGTGTTTAAAACTTTGGCTATACCTAGGATATATGTACCTGGTTCAACGAGTTGATTACTGTTACAACCAATGACCATGAAATGTTTGGCATACAATTGAATATCACAAGACTATCTCTGTGCATTTGCAGCTTTTGTCACTAACTGTATGTATTTTGCATTTACATGTGTGTTCGTCTACTGTTTACTGACTGGATCTTTTCCATCGGTGTTTCTCAGGTGATATGATTTTTTATACACACTATACACTTTAATATCAGCAGTAGCACTTTTTTAACAACAAGGTCCTGATGAAGCAGACTGGTATCCTTTGAACCAATGAATACTGCAGAAACATGTCGACCAAGATAAAATCTCAGTAGTTATTTGTTAATACTACTTGCACTGTTTTTTAACCTTGGGTGTGGGTAGGAACCCAATAAACACTTTCTCCACTCCCACAACCCAATATTAACTTTCTCACTTTCACACGCTACAGCGAGCACTTAATGCACTTCTTTTTGATATTTCTGTATACCCCCTGATACCAACATAATAGTTTATCCACACACCTTACATTCCTTCACACTTTGATTAGGCCACAATCTACCTAGTCCTAAGTGGTTCGTTCCACTTCCTTCGGGTGAAGGATCCCAAGTGATGTAGGGCGGTACAGGACGGGTATCTGATGGGAACAATTTTTCACCAAGAATACTTCGGATTCAGGGATTGTGTTCTTCCAAAACGCACATACAGTCATTTAGATAGCTGCATCACTTTTTCGTTGACCCATTGTTACACTTTGTTTTTTCTCGATAAATGTAGCCACTTTGTGGAACTCTCTTCCCCTACACCTACGTTCGGAAGCTAGTCTTCTTCGGTTCCGCAAACTTTTAAAAACTTTTCTGTTTTCTGCTTAACCCCCGCATTACTCTGGTAGTTTCATTCTCTGGTAAGCGATGGGATGCCTCTTGGTAACCAGGCGCTATATAAAACTCAGAATAATAATAATAATAAATTCAGATTTCTGTTTGGCAGCATGCCGTTTGGTTTAATGGCGCCCTCCCACAAGTTATTACAGTGGTCAGACAAGGACCATTTTCCATTCCAGGCGCTACTTGGCCTATGTTGGCTGCTTACACTCTGCATCCCCAGGCGAGTGTTTTGACAGCCGTTCAATTGCAACCCCTGTGTGCTTCTTCGGTAGCAGTTATCAGGGGTCTGGTTCACTACATTACTCGCAAACTCCCGGGTGGGGTCCAGGCTGGTGCAGCGCATCCAGGTGGCGGTGGAGGACTCAAACTTGGTCCCGTCATGGTTAATGTGGTCATGGGTAAGCGTCCCAAGGATAAGCAAGAAATGCCTTTTTGGCTTGTTGAGAAATTCGACCAACTGGAGGCAGTGTTCCCAAATACTAGTCCTGTTGAGAAACACAGGATTCTTATTGTGAGTTTGCAGAAAGACTTAGGGCTAGATCTAGGTAAATCAGATTTACCGATTCATAAATACCAAATTTTACCGATTCGGTATTCATGAATCGGTAAATCTGATGCAAGTAATTATTCGGTAACAAATACCGAATTGGTAGGAATCAGTATTTACCGAATCGGTAAAAATACCGAATTGCCAAGGGGGACAGGGTGTCACTTTGACACCCTGTTGCACCCCTGTTTCTATACCGAATTGCCAAGGGGGAGAGGGTGTCACTTTGACACCCTGTTGCACCCCCTGTTTCTGGCTTGTGTGCCATGTGACACACAGACATGCCCTTAGGGCATGTCTGTGGGCCACATTGCACAGGTGTGCATGTACACAGGTATTCGTTATTTACCATGCAATAGTATTACATGGTAAATAGCGAATTCTTAGGGGCCTGCGGCACTGTTTGCAGTGCCACCTACATATTAATTTACAGAATCAGTAAATTTACCGATTCAGTATTTTACAGATTCTGTAAATCAAAGGCCCCCTACATTACAAAACCCAAATACCGGTATTTGGTCTCCTACATCTGGCCCTTAGTGCCTGACGTAACTTGGTGTACAACTTAGGGGGTGATTTTTGCAGCAGTCTACACTCAGTGCTTTGGCACCCCGTCAATGACTGTTTTGCCTACTGGGATCAAGCGTGTTCAGGATGAGCACGGATCAGAGGCAGCAGTGAAGTTGGGAATGCTCCTTGTGGGATCATTTGATATGGTACGTGATCTCGTCCTTGCTAATGTCAAGGGGGATGCTGTAAGCTTCCAGGTCTCTTATGCTCTGACCGAGGTACCTGACGCCGATAAACCCTGTCAGTTGCCGAAAATTATTATTGAGGCTTATAAAACTGTGGACCGTAATAGTTTAGGTGTTAAACCTTTCGCGTAGAAAGAAAAGCAACAGCAAGCTCAGCAAGGGTCATCTGATAAGGATGACAGCCCGAAAGTTCAGAAACAAAATTGGAGTAAGAACAAAAAGCAGGGGAAGCAGCAGCAGCAGAAACAGGGCTCCCGTCCCGCTTCGCCTACACCTGCCCCTGTTGAGAGTAAATATGATTTGCGCAACTGCAGTACTATTAAGTCACCTGATAGGTTTCAGGTTCCTGAACAACGTTCTCCTCGCTCTTTGCAGGAAACATCGGTAACAGCCACCGGTGGAGGAGGCAGCGGCAGAGGTCAAAGTGCCCAACAGAGCCGTGAGCAGCCTCGTAAGGCTGACGAAAAAGGCAAGTAGGACAAGTCACCGAGTCAAAGACCCCAATTTCAAAAGAAGAAAGTTGCTGCTGTAACAGCGGTGTTAGAAACGGGACCCTGGCCGGCCAAGACTCGCGTCGAGGTCAGTCAGGGATCGCCATTTCTAAGGGTCAGGGCAAGGGAGTCACACACCGAGATAACCCCTCTCTCGCCCTCTAGGTAACGTGGCGCGAGCAGTCAAGGCTAAACTTGGAGGCTATGTAGGTTAAGTGTTTGCGCGCGCACCCAGCAACAACACCCAAGGCCCACCACAAAGGAAAACTCCACACAAGTTTATAGAAGAATAGCCTTTGTATTATATCAAAAACACATTAGATAAAACATACATTTAGTTACACTGTGCCAACAGGCACGGGCAGAATTTACAAGGGGGATATTTACAAGACAGGGCCACCTGGACCACTGTCAGGAATCATCACTTTTTAGGAATAGTAATTAGCACATAGAATACTTTTAGAATCAAATAGAACATGTATCACAATTTAGCACACAACCAGTAATTACTGGTAAAGCATAAGAACCTCCTACGCAACCCTAACCACCTTAGGCAACTATTGCGCAGGGAACAAAAGACCTCAACTAGCAACACCTGTACTAGGAGAAAAGCAACCACCTAGGAATCACCAGCATCTAGGGGTATAAGCATAGGAACATTACACATGATGCATTAACATTCAGCGGTGTAGGGAAGGAAGTCACATGACGGATCCAAACACATTCAGAGGTGCGAGCACAAGACAACACATGATGCAGTACCTACATTCAGCGGTGTATGCAAGGAAAGACACATGATGCTTCAGAACACATTCAGCGGTGTAGGGAAAGAAGACACATGATGTATCCAAACACATTCAGAGGTGCGAGCACAAGACAACACATGATGCAGTACCTACATTCAGCGGTGTATGCAAGGAAAGACACATGATGCTTCAGGACACATTCAGAGGTGCGAACACAAGCAATTGCGCAAAACTTCCTATGAGCCACAACCTGTGGCAGTCCCTGTGTCCAAAGTCAGGGGCAGGCTATAATAAGCCAAAAAGTACACCCAGCCTAAACGTAGCAACTGTCCACTAAGTGCTGGACAGTTGTAAATAACAAGGATGCCAACGTTGGAGCCTCGTGGGCTCAAGAACCAGGTGGGCAAGGAGCCTTTCAGGGGCTCGCCAAACAAATCTGCAACTTAGAGCTTCAGCGCTCTAAAACTATGAGATGCCCCCTCGAGCCTTCTGTGGGCTTGCAAAATCACCATGGGCGCAAGAGCCTCTCAGGGCTCGTGACCAGGTAATGCCCCTGAGCCTCGCAGGCTCTGAACACCGGAGGGGGGGGGGGCGCGGGCACCGACAATGTGCCCCGACAAGGTAGAGCCTCACTGGCTCTAAACAAATGCCCCCTGAAGCGTTGGAGCGGCCCTCTGCCAACTGGGGCCGCTCGGCGTGCAACTAGGAACTGCCCCCAGAATCACGGAGCCCCCACCAGCCCTCCTTCACTTACCGGGCGGTTCGTGGAGGACTCCGGTCCTTTCTCCTGGGCGGCGGCAGTCCGAGGAGAGCTCCCGCTCCTCGGGGCTCTAGGCACACTTCTCCCCTCTCTCCTAGGCTCTCCCTCGCTTTGGGAGCCCAGGGGGGGGAAAGGACAGACGCCGGCTTCTTCTCCTGCAGGAGCGCGGGGTGGCCTCCCGTCAGCTTCCTGTTGTCCCGCCACAGCTTGCCTGACTTCCGGGTCGCGGCTGCAGGACCCAATCGCAGCGCGGCCCGGGGGATACGAGGCGGGCACTTCCGGGTCGCACTAGGCAGCGGCCCGGCAACGGTACAAATCCTCCTGGGCTGCGGCGGTGATTCTCCCAGGCACGAAGTCGAGGTGGGCACTCGATCCTGGGCAAAAACAGCGGCAATGTCCCGGGCAGGGTGGGCACCTGCCAGGGGACAAATAAAATCGGCAATGAGCGGCAGATGAGCGGGGTGAGCTCCCGCGCCGCAAATGGGCAAACCAGGGGGATCCCCACGCCGGGGAATCCCTCGAAGCTGCAATAAACAGCCAAATGCCGGGTGGGCACCGGCCAAAGTACCCAGAGCGCTCCTAAGCGCAGACGGACAGAATAAAGCGCTCCTAAGCGCTAGAGGCCAAGCAAAGCGCTTCCAGGCGCTAGGGGAGAAAGTAAGCACTTTCAGGTGCTTGGCAAAAGTCCAGCAAGGTCCTTAGGTAGGCAGGGGGGCAAGGCTGGGCCAGGGGCCAGCTCACTGGCCCTCCAGGCAGGGAGGCAGTCCAAGTGGCGGTTCCTCCTGGCCCCAGCTGCAGCAGCAGCCCCCTCAAGATCCTAGAAGAGAACAATTTCAGTGGGGACACAGCCCCATTTTTATACACTGAAATCCTTTGTCACAATGTGCAGGGTGGGGGAGAAACCAGTTGCAACTGGTTCTGGAGCACTCTTGATGGGCCAACCACCCCTTTCATTCACTGGGGAGGCTAGGGTCGTTAGACACACCACAGGGGGGCGGAGCCAGCATTGTGTGGGGAAAACCCAGCCCATCCAGGACACAGGTACACTCCTCCCACACATCACTCATGCTAATCTCCCTCTCACCACCGGGCAGACCCATCCAGACTTCCTGGAGCCTGGCATGCCAGCCAGCTCCAGCCAATCACGCTCCAGCACCCTCACTGCACACATATCTCAATGTCCAGAAGTAGCACTTCCCAACTAGACACACACATGCCGCAGACACCATCTTGCAGCATTCACTCTCACGAGTTCAGGCATACCAAACTCGAGCCTGCACTCCCCACGCATCAGGAACTACTAGGGACACACACATTCCCCATGCATTCCTATGGGAGGGCAGGCCAGCCATACTACACGCACGCACTTTCACTCTGGGACCCAGGGAAAAAGTGCGCCAAGCCAGAAATCATGAACACCAGGTCGCCATCAAAAGCAAAAAGTTCAGGGGTGAACCAGCCATAAGGGCCCGGGTCCAACACAACCCCCTTCCAGCCAAAACGCAGGGTAGACCGATCACCACCGTGATGGGCTTCCCTGCTTTGGGCGAAAGAACAAGGACACGGGCCCGCCACTGCCGGGACACCGTCCTGTTCCACGCCACTGTGAACCCCTGGGATTCCTTCTCAAACCACTATCTGGAACAACTGGGCTACCCCACTGGTACTCCTCAGCTGTCCCCGGCCAGGACCAGGCCCTGGGCCACCCAGGTACCACTGGTTCCTGCCTACTCACCGAGTGGGGGGTAGTAACCCCTGGCACATAGTGTCCATTCTCCACTCTCCCTGTCTGCAAGACAGGACTAGACTGCCACCGGTTCACCAGCCTTTGGTCTACAACCTCAGGCGGACCAGGAGTCTCAGGGAAGGCTCTCCTCCCCCTACCTCTTCTTCTAGGGTTCCTCCACCTCCTGCGAGGTGTACCCCTAGAACGCCATTCCAACCCAGGGTTTAACCCCTCAGGTTGCGCCGGGGTCAGAGGCGGGCTCTCCCACCCTCTGCACCCCCTTCCAGAGTTCTGCACCCTCCCAACTGGAGAGGTACCCCTGGAAGAAGCACTGGCGAGGACTCTGTTTACAGAAGTCTCACCCTTCAGGTCAGGCCGATCCTGAACCTGGCCTCCCAACCTTCGGTCTAAACCTCTAGGCGGGATAATTGCCTGGCACTCCAGGACTTCTGGGGACTCACTCACCATCCCCCTGAGGCTAACACATAACTCATGTGCTGTGTGACTGTCTGTCTGGCGCAGATCTCCCGTCTCCTGTCCACCTGACAGTGCGGGAAGATCCCCCAGAACAGAAGTGGTGTCACCATGGTCACTTACCGGGAACTTCGCCCAACTGGGTAGTCCCTGACCCACTGGTTCTCCCACTGGGGAACTCCCCCAATCACTCCTCACTTCGGACTTCCGTGCCCCCCCAACTGGAGTGGCACTGCCGGACACTAGAACCACTGGATCACTATTTAAAGATACTCCAGGTTCTCTAGACACTAGGGCATCACCCTCAAGGGGTCTGACAGGACAGCCTAGATCCCTAACCTGGTGTTCCCTCAAGAAACCATCCAGGTTCTGAGACTGGGTTTCGGGCACCTGGGAACACTCAGTCCCCCACTCACTCTTACTCCACTGAGACAAGACGTGAGCCCCTACACCCCTCTCGCTACACTGGGACCTAGCTGGGCTACTCTGAGCCTCTTCCACCACACTGGTCTGGAAGATACCTAACCCACTACTCTCGGGTTCACTCACCCATGACGTGTCAGAACCACTGGCACCTTCCCAGCGGTCTGCTTCCTTTGCAATTTCCCAAGGACTCACATAGTCACCTCTTAACAGGTGTTTGCGCAACTCTGGCACAAAACAATTGAGCAACTGCTCTCTGATAACAAGGTTGAGTAGTCCATCAAAATCAGGTTCCCCATGAACCTCTAACCAATCAATCAGGGTATCATGACAATCATCCACATAATCTCCCCAATCCTGGTGAGGTAGTCTCCTACTGCCTCTGAACTTCAACCTTTATGTGTCCTCTCGGGAACAAGGTACCACTCTTTGGAAACGGGGCATGGCACTTCCCGCACCAAACTCTCTCTTGCTGCCACCACTGGATCCAACCCTCCCTGGGGAATCCAGAAAACTATGACTGCGGTCAGGGGATAACCTACCCTCTAGGGCTATCTTCTCCCTGGCCAAGGCCCTCTCAGCCTCTGCAGTCCGCTCATTCACACCCAGCTGCGCCATCTCTCTGACATGCTCTAACCTGAGCTTCTCCATGGCCAACTGGTGCTCCCTCTCTTCTCTCCTATCCACCCACTCCTCTGGGGACAGGGAAAGGGAAGGGGTGCTACATCTGACACTGGACCCAGCAAGGGACTCCCTATCTAGGGGGTACTCGCTTTCTGCTGGCGCCCATCCACTGTCATCCTCACTCTCCACATCAGATTCTTCAGGGCTCCCCTCAGACCCACCACCCTCATGGTGTGCGGTCCGGGCCCTCTCCCTCTCACTGTGCTCACGCTCCCAGTCACTCTTCTGCCACAGGATCATGTTATCCCTAAGCTTGGACTGGGTGTCTGACTCACTCACTGGGATGTCTCTCTCCTTACATAACCGTACCAACTCATGCATACTGTACTTAAACAGACCACAGAGGTTAAAAGGAGATTCCATCTTGACAGGATGCTCACAGACACGTGCAACACAGGGGACTTTAACTGTCAGAGCTGAAGCAAGAGCACACGGTTCAAAAGTATTTCAGCAAGCTCCCTACTAAAGAGAACTCACACTAATCTGTCCAGGCAACACACCATTCATCCACGCACACCCTCCCCTCGGACCGGTAAGGCAGTTTTTACCACCCCTGATTTCTCAACCTGACCACACGTGACACAGGTACCAAACTCTGGGAGCAGGGCAGGGGACAAATGTACTGGACACTCTTTGGGAAAGAAATACTAGAACTTCAAAGGACAATAATCCCCAACATGTAATTATCTAAAATGCAGAGCTTTGTAGTGTGGCCTGTTGCCACTGTAGTACAACGCAAACACAAATCCGGATCCACACCGCCTGCCACCAATGTTAGAAACGGGACCCTGGCCGGCCAAGACTCGCGTCGAGGTCAGTCAGGGATCGCCATTTCTAAGGGTCAGGGCAAGGGAGTCACACACCGAGATAACCCCTCTCTCGCCCTCTAGGTAACGTGGCGCGAGCAGTCAAGGCTAAACTTGGAGGCTATGTAGGTTAAGTGTTTGCGCGCGCACCCAGCAACAACACCCAAGGCCCACCACAAAGGAAAACTCCACACAAGTTTATAGAAGAATAGCCTTTGTATTATATCAAAAACACATTAGATAAAACATACATTTAGTTACACTGTGCCAACAGGCACGGGCAGAATTTACAAGGGGGATATTTACAAGACAGGGCCACCTGGACCACTGTCAGGAATCATCACTTTTTAGGAATAGTAATTAGCACATAGAATACTTTTAGAATCAAATAGAACATGTATCACAATTTAGCACACAACCAGTAATTACTGGTAAAGCATAAGAACCTCCTACGCAACCCTAACCACCTTAGGCAACTATTGCGCAGGGAACAAAAGACCTCAACTAGCAACACCTGTACTAGGAGAAAAGCAACCACCTAGGAATCACCAGCATCTAGGGGTATAAGCATAGGAACATTACACATGATGCATTAACATTCAGCGGTGTAGGGAAGGAAGTCACATGACGGATCCAAACACATTCAGAGGTGCAAGCACAAGACAACACATGATGCAGTACCTACATTCAGCGGTGTATGCAAGGAAAGACACATGATGCTTCAGAACACATTCAGCGGTGTAGGGAAAGAAGACACATGATGTATCCAAACACATTCAGAGGTGCGAGCACAAGACAACACATGATGCAGTACCTACATTCAGCGGTGTATGCAAGGAAAGACACATGATGCTTCAGGACACATTCAGAGGTGCGAACACAAGCAATTGCGCAAAACTTCCTATGAGCCACAACCTGTGAAAGTCCCTGTGTCCAAAGTCAGGGGCAGGCTATAATAAGCCAAAAAGTACACCCAGCCTAAACGTAGCAACTGTCCACTAAGTGCTGGACAGTTGTAAATAACAAGGATGCCAACGTTGGAGCCTCGTGGGCTCAAGAACCAGGTGGGCAAGGAGCCTTTCAGGGGCTCGCCAAACAAATCTGCAACTTAGAGCTTCAGCGCTCTAAAACTATGAGATGCCCCCTCGAGCCTTCTGTGGGCTTGCAAAATCACCATGGGCGCAAGAGCCTCTCAGGGCTCGTGACCAGGTAATGCCCCTGAGCCTCGCAGGCTCTGAACACCGGAGGGGGGGGGGCGCGGGCACCGACAATGTGCCCCGACAAGGTAGAGCCTCACTGGCTCTAAACAAATGCCCCCTGAAGCGTTGGAGCGGCCCTCTGCCAACTGGGGCCGCTCGGCGTGCAACTAGGAACTGCCCCCAGAATCACGGAGCCCCCACCAGCCCTCCTTCACTTACCGGGCGGTTCGTGGAGGACTCCGGTCCTTTCTCCTGGGCGGCGGCAGTCCGAGGAGAGCTCCCGCTCCTCGGGGCTCTAGGCACACTTCTCCCCTCTCTCCTAGGCTCTCCCTCGCTTTGGGAGCCCAGGGGGGGGAAAGGACAGACGCCGGCTTCTTCTCCTGCAGGAGCGCGGGGTGGCCTCCCGTCAGCTTCCTGTTGTCCCGCCACAGCTTGCCTGACTTCCGGGTCGCGGCTGCAGGACCCAATCGCAGCGCGGCCCGGGGGATACGAGGCGGGCACTTCCGGGTCGCACTAGGCAGCGGCCCGGCAACGGTACAAATCCTCCTGGGCTGCGGCGGTGATTCTCCCAGGCACGAAGTCGAGGTGGGCACTCGATCCTGGGCAAAAACAGCGGCAATGTCCCGGGCAGGGTGGGCACCTGCCAGGGGACAAATAAAATCGGCAATGAGCGGCAGATGAGCGGGGTGAGCTCCCGCGCCGCAAATGGGCAAACCAGGGGGATCCCCACGCCGGGGAATCCCTCGAAGCTGCAATAAACAGCCAAATGCCGGGTGGGCACCGGCCAAAGTACCCAGAGCGCTCCTAAGCGCAGACGGACAGAATAAAGCGCTCCTAAGCGCTAGAGGCCAAGCAAAGCGCTTCCAGGCGCTAGGGGAGAAAGTAAGCATTTTCAGGTGCTTGGCAAAAGTCCAGCAAGGTCCTTAGGTAGGCAGGGGGGCAAGGCTGGGCCAGGGGCCAGCTCACTGGCCCTCCAGGCAGGGAGGCAGTCCAAGTGGCGGTTCCTCCTGGCCCCAGCTGCAGCAGCAGCCCCCTCAAGATCCTAGAAGAGAACAATTTCAGTGGGGACACAGCCCCATTTTTATACACTGAAATCCTTTGTCACAATGTGCAGGGTGGGGGAGAAACCAGTTGCAACTGGTTCTGGAGCACTCTTGATGGGCCAACCACCCCTTTCATTCACTGGGGAGGCTAGGGTCGTTAGACACACCACAGGGGGGCGGAGCCAGCATTGTGTGGGGAAAACCCAGCCCATCCAGGACACAGGTACACTCCTCCCACACATCACTCATGCTAATCTCCCTCTCACCACCGGGCAGACCCATCCAGACTTCCTGGAGCCTGGCATGCCAGCCAGCTCCAGCCAATCACGCTCCAGCACCCTCACTGCACACATATCTCAATGTCCAGAAGTAGCACTTCCCAACTAGACACACACATGCCGCAGACACCATCTTGCAGCATTCACTCTCACGAGTTCAGGCATACCAAACTCGAGCCTGCACTCCCCACGCATCAGGAACTACTAGGGACACACACATTCCCCATGCATTCCTATGGGAGGGCAGGCCAGCCATACTACACGCACGCACTTTCACTCTGGGACCCAGGGAAAAAGTGCGCCAAGCCAGAAATCATGAACACCAGGTCGCCATCAAAAGCAAAAAGTTCAGGGGTGAACCAGCCATAAGGGCCCGGGTCCAACAAGCGGGATATGCCACAGATAGTGAGAACGCAGCTTCGGAATCTGATATGGGCTCTGACCCTGCTGGACAGCGAGGTGGAGATTACCATCAATCGAGAGGCGCTGCGTCCACTACTGAAAGGGACAGCAACTGACACCTTCGTTGTTGTTTAAACAGCTGCACGAGAGTGGCTCCCCCTGACGGGCTTTATGAAATAGTCCTTGTGATTGAAGGTGACATAGAACGTACCATTAAAGGGGTATTTTGGGAAAATCTAACAACTACTTATGACATTTTGTTGGGGGATGTCGACTGGCTCCCACCGTTTGTCTTGGCCGCTCCGCAAGGGGAGGAGGTGATCCTCCCCACTTTCGCGCACACTGTGCCGAAAGAGCAGGCACTACAGCTTGCCAGCGCCATTCTAAGTGGAGCTGAGGGCAGAAGGGCACAAAAGTGGGACAGAGGGACAGAGGGCAGAAGGGAACAAAAAATGAGTGAGGCAGAGGGCAGAAGGGCACATAAACGAGTGGTACAGAGGGCAGATGGGCATAAAAAACGAGAGGGTGGCAGTGATTAACCAGCAAAAAAAAAACTCAGCGAAAACGCAAAGCGCCTCGCGAACACCCGCGAACACGCAAAGTGCCCCGCGAATACCCGCGAACTCGCAAAAAATAAAAAAATCCGCAAATTCGTGGATTGCAAATTCGTAAAATCCGCCCATGCTTAGTTTACATATCTCATAAGCCACTTGCGTGTGTTTATTTGGATCACTGTGGCCCTTTCTCCTCTGATACTGCGTATAAGAACATCTTAGTAGCAGGTGACTCTTGCACGCGCTTTGTGTGGCAGTGGCCTCAAAGAAGCACTGATGCCAGAACTGGCATAAGCATGTGGCACCTTCCATTCGGTCCAGGGTCCAGCGTTCACCTCTAAGGTGTACAAGGATGCCATGGGTTCATTGGGGGTTCAAGTCACATTTTCGTCTCCATACAGGCTTGAGGGCAATAGTGTTGTGGAGCGCATGAACCGTGACTTAAAGCAATCATTGACAGCAAAGGTGTTAGGTGCTGGCAGGGAATGGCTCACCCACTTGCATAGCGTACAACGTGCACTTAATAATCTCCCTAGAAGGTCTATAGGTATGCGGACCCCATACAAAATGCTCTTTGGCATCAAAATGTTTGTTACGGACCTTGACGGTCTAGACATGGGGGCAGTAGCCGTATCCTTTGACGTAGACAAACATTCTAATGTTTTACATAATCTACAAAAGACCAGAGAGTCTTGCAAAGGAACACTTGCCCTCCACCTCTGAAGCTGCGTTGCAGATTCCGGTAGTCGGCTGGTGACCCCAGGTTGAAGAACTGGTCCGAGAGAAGATCAACAACAAGAAAGAATTTGGTCCTTCCTATCGAGCTCCAGTTGCCGTGCTTGGTGTGCAGGGTACAAGGACAGTCATTTTACCTCCTCTCCCTGGGCGAAAGGGGACCAGGTACATTTCAATTGACCATGTCAAACCACACAGGGTGGCCAATACTGTATAGTATGACGCCTGCGGTTTTGTGCCCAGCATTGGTGCAACACTCTGTTTTGGCCCCGGATCCTGCCTTCAGGCCTGATGTTGCCATTGAAATGAGTCCACTTACGAATCCCCCATTGGAATAATTTTACCAGTACACCCCTGAGTGAAATTCAGGCACTGTTTAGTAATTCCAATTTTAATGTTTCCAGCATTAATCCCGAAGGCTGGTTGCTATGGCAAAAAAGTGCAGATTCCTGCCAGCACCGCTTCTGGGTCTAACCCCTGGATACACAGCGGTTAGAGTTGATCCCCGTTTTCAAACACACCATTCAGTCACCACCTATTCTGTAGGCAAATTGTGCCAGAGTTGGCTCCGACATTCATCCATAGTGTCTGTTAAATCGCAAATGCCCAAACTCACTGAAACTGTTGATTTAAATGATTTTGTGAAGGGCCCTGCGGGTGGCAGATCAAAAAGATGGATATATGCTGCTTACAATGAAGTTTGGAATCTGTCTCAAATTGAAGCTGGTTCTAGGCTTAGAGCTATAGATCAGGCCAATTTAGAAAAAAGTGCTTGCTGTTGTAGATAATAGCATTAACACCCTTTCTTCCCGAATTTACACTTTAGATAATATTGTGTCATCTGTGGTTGATATTGTACAAGAAGATGTTGCAGTGTTATATCATGGGCAAAATCAATTGCGTTCTGTTATGCAGTTTACCTGGACTTTGCAGACACTTAAAAATGGTCGTGTTCCATGGGATTACATGAACACAAGCTTGTTATTTCTGCCTTTTAATTTGACTTTGAAACAGCAATTTATGTCAATAAAAGATGCCACGTTTTCCCTGTTGCATATTGAAAAATTAGAACCATTGCCTTTTTGTGTAGCAGAGGCGAATTCAGATGTTTGGCTTATCCATGAGTTAATAACCCTACCTTTCTCTCTTTTCAAATTCGAGAATTGCATGAAACACTATGCTATAGGCAGGTTTGAGCCCCTGGGTGGTGCATTCCTTCACGAGGTTTGTAACCTCCCCTTCACTTACCGCTGTTTGAGCGATGGTTATGAGGTACAGACGTAAATGCTTTATTAAACATGGACCTGCCTTTGCACTTCGGTGCTTTGATCCACACAATCCTGAATGCCTCGTCGACTACTGGCTCTAAAGCTCAAGAGACCTTCTATAGTTTTATAATACATAGTTCCTAGATAGGGAGGGTGCTTTAAATTGGCGCTTTTATCACCTGTTTGCACTATCATTGTAACATGATTCCTCCTTTTGTATTTTATGGAATTGTAACCATGCTGTCCGTATTATTATTATCCATATGTATGCTGATGTTGATTAAAATACTGCGTTTGAGATCACGTTGTTAAAATAAACATTTTAACCTTACAGTGCCTCTATTTTCCTCCTGTTGTGGACTGGTATGAGTGTATAAGAAAAGTGTTCTCACTTCCCACCATTCCTGAGATGGTCCTAAGTCGTATGTTCTAGGTTGTCTAATCATTGGTTTTCTTTGCTATAGGACGAAGAGCTAATGAGACACTGATTGCTAGTCTGGGAGGGGGTTTTGGGTACTGAGGTGAGTTTTGGCACACCCTAATTCACTGTTGTCCTAAGTCTCTGT
The DNA here is from genome assembly GCF_964263255.1 of Lissotriton vulgaris. Classification (NCBI taxonomy): domain Eukaryota; kingdom Metazoa; phylum Chordata; class Amphibia; order Caudata; family Salamandridae; genus Lissotriton; species Lissotriton vulgaris. Next base: position 312,572 of record NW_028241693.1, on the reverse strand, counting down.
GCACAGTTCTGTGTTTGCGCAGAATCCCTGTTACAGTATGATGATATTATTTCATCATTTGAATTATATTGTCCCAAAGGAAATGTCAGTTGCTATTTCCATTTTAGACTTAGCCTTATAGCGGCATATTGTTTTTGGTTAGATACTTACATATCTTTTTTATATATTAAATTTTTGTAGTGTTGCCTGTCTCTGACTCAATGAAACGCAAAAAGGTGAAATTTAGAATCCAATCTGTGTTGCAATGGCAGAGAAGCGTCGCCCCACTGCCTGGCTCAGAGCCAGCAAATGAAAAATAAAACGATGTTCTTGCATTGTTTTATATTCCATTTGTTGGCTCTGAGCCAGCGCTGTAGGAAGGGGCGGGCTGAGGCATGGGAGGGGTAGGAGGAGTGCTACATGCACTACCTAATTGCTCATGTCTGTTTGGCCGGACATCTCAGGCCGACCAAAACACACATGCAAACTTAGGTTTCTCCAGCCCAGCTGCATTGAGCAGCTGGGCTGGAGAAACCCCCACAGACTTCCTGGCCTGAGTGGAGCATCGTTCCTGCCTGCTCAGGCCAATCCAGTACAGGATTGGTTGAGAGTCTATTCCGAAGGGCTGATGGGACCCAGGAAGAGGGGAGGAGGCGCAACTCTGGAGGCGGCCAGCAGCTAAAGGTAAGTTTTTAAATTAATTATATATTTCTAACACTAGCGCAACCCCCCTGTGCACCCCTTGCGCAATTCTTCCACCTGCCCTACCACCCTTTATTTGTGGTGGCCGCCACTGCATTGATGGGAGGGTCCCGGCCTGATACTCTTCTTCATTTATGGGCCTCAGGATTGTGGGTAAGTGAAGAAGACTATCAGATTGGGGCCCTCCCTTCATCAGTTAGATTTTAAGTCTCCCCTTTTTGTAGTTCACCAAGTCAGGGACAAGCAATACTACGAAAATATATCAGAAAGTAGCACTAGACTATAATAGAGATGATACAGTTGTGCCTGCCTGGAAATATCAAAATACTTTTAGGTGAAGTCACATGTATGCTCCATCCTTCAGCTTAAGCTATTTCTGATGCCAAATGAATTCACACAGGTGGAAAAAGTCTTGGTTCCCTCGAAAGATGATTATGGAAACTCACTATTTACTGGTGATCCTAGCATTCTAATCTACCTCACATTAGAACAATTATACACTTGGTTACAAGACTCATCTCTAACTTCACAAATTATGATCCTATTAGTTTGATGATAAAAGATCACCACTGGCTCCTTTTTGAAGTCAGAATAAAGTTTAAGATCACATGCCTCACCTACAATGCTATACATCAAAAGACCCGAATTCGGCAGACATCAATCAAAAACCAAGAGAAAACAGTATTAAAAGAGAATACACAATTCACTCAGTAAAACCAAGAGATTTTCATCACTTTTCTGACGGTTTTCTCCATTTCCCTACTTTGCGGTTGGCCCGCTCAACTTAGATGCTGGTGGGTCAATGGAAGATAGTCCGTCCGAGTGCCTTTGTCTCCGCCAGAATTTGTACCCTGCGTCAACTGAGTCATAGGCAAAAGCAACTGTTGGAGGGAGTTCAGCCAAGATTTCTGCTGGGCCAATCACGATGTGCCTTTCTGTCTAGATAATGAGGTACAAGCTACCTTTTTTCTGTCTTCCACTTTCGTTTCATTCTTGAAACCGATTGTCCAGATTCTACCTTTGATGCAACTACCTGACCACGAAGCAAATCAACTCCATTGTCGTTGGGATCTAAGGTATGCTTCTGTTTTACTTGTTTTAGTCTGAATCGTGTGTTAACACTTGCTTTGGCCTTGTGTAGCAATACATTGCTCTTACATGCAATTGTATTCTTATGTGTTATGCATTAATATTTATTTTACAGTGTATCAAGGTAAAATAAACACACCTGTACTGACACTCAAAAATATTTGTTGTTGTGGGTGTCGTTCTTGTGGTGCCTGTCAGTGTACATTCATTAGTGTGTGTATGTTGTTTGTGTGCTATGCTATATGCAAAAAAGGGGCATGACACATTACCAACATCTCATTTTGAAGCAAACACAACATGTATGTTTAGTGATTCATTAAATAGTATTACTTTCCTGTCTCCTCTCCACCAGGGGCTCACTCCATCAGGAAATCGCCACTAGGACAACAACAGCAAAAGTCTGAAATCTAAATAGGGTCGGGACAAAACAGCCAGACTGATGGCGACCTTGTACTGTTAGCCACCACATGATTCCACCACGTTGAAGGAGGTGTGCGGCTTACACAACGGTAAACAGTCTGTTAATACAGCCGGCGGTTCAGCTAGCCCTAATCTAAATACAGGGGTGTTACTCCGTTGGCTCAACGGAGTACTTGTAACTGCTGCCACTGAGGGACGATGGGAGTCCCGCCAAGATCTAAATCAGGCCCTTAGTTCCTGAAGAGCAGGCCTTTCAGCCTTGTCTGCTGCTGTGAAAATATTTTAGAAATTTGTTGTCTGTATGGATTAAACTTCCTGAATTCAAATTGATTGTCCATAAAAAATGGAAACATGTCCCTGCTTGAGCCTTTAACTTCTGAATATGAATTCCATGCTGCATTGGCCAACTCCTTATTCCTCCCACATCCAATTGATTACCACCTCCTGTTCACCTTTGTCTAGCAGACTCTTTGCTCCAGATTCAACACTTTATCTTCTCTGTATAATGTTTATTCTGATGATGTTTACTCCTGTCAGATCCCTCCCAGCCAAATTTGGCCTCTCTCTTGGCCATTTATAACTAGATGGGATCACTTCCTCTTCACTTGTATCCATTTAACTCTTCCAACCCTTCATTATATATATCCATGCCAACCACCCCCATCAAATATGTGTCCATGACAACCACACCCCACCCTTCCACCCATCTGTTATCCACACTCACATATCTCCCTCCTCTACTGTCAACAATTACTTATACATTACTTTAGAATGCTTAATGTACCTGGTTTGTGGAGTTTGGTTGAAATAACACTGAGACACCTCAGTTCTCAGGATCTCCATGAAAATGTATTTTTGTTCTACCCTTAGGTTAAGGTTAAATGAGTTTTAAAGTGAGGTTCTCTGTACTTAGAGTGATCCGCCCCATGATTCTTCCAACACAGAGATCTAAAGTGTTGATCCCGGTACTCATAGAGATCTAGCCCATGATTATTCCATCTGAAGGCTTGTTGAGATATCAGGTTTGACATTGCTGTATACAGGATACTGTTGAAATGTAGAGGGTTGGCACCTTCTGTACGTACCTAGGGCATCTGCCCAACTAATCCTTGTGTAAGATTCAAAGGTCTCTAACCATCTTTCCTAAATCCACAGGGAGTCAGAAGAATGCTTTCAAGGCAGTTTTGTCCGGTAATGCTGCTGGAGATTTAGGTAAAAATATTAAATGGCAGAGAGTGATTGGTGAAAACTGACCATTCCTTAGTGCATGAATGGACTAACACCCAAGTCTAGTCCAGAATAAATGGGACAGTATAAATTAAGAGGACATAACAATGATGCACTTGCCAGAAAAGTTATTGATTAAGATGAAAGTTCAAGGAGCATTGGAGGTGTATAAACTCATCCTGGGAGAGACATGATTGAACATTGTGCTCTCCTCTACAGGAGTGTTATGTGCCCGGGTTGGGCCCAAGTAACTGAGCTACACATTTTGCTTACATTGTCCTAATTTTGCACAATAACATTTCTGTTGTGACCTTTTACACATATTTGCGTGTGGGACAATGCTGGATTAGTTTCTCTGAAACTACATTATTTACAGAGCTAGCTTCACACAATATTATCACTATGACTCGAACACCACGTACAAGGCCTCTTGAAGCACTTTGTACAAATGTTGTTCTTTCTTCATCCATAGAGCAAAAGAGCTGTCTACATATCCATAACATTGCTAATCTATAGGAACATCACAAGGATGCCTTCTATTTTAAAATAATGTGCATCCCAAAAGATTAGCAGAGGAGGCTCTTCAGCTGACACGGAGGGTCCCTTCATGCTGAGCCTTCACCAAGCAGTGGTCTGACATCTCTGTGAGCGGTGTTCAGTTCATGGCCAAGACGGGGTCCTACATTCTCTCCCGCCAGATACTGGGCTTTGATCGTCCCTTAGAGGTATTCTTGGTTTTATACCTACACACACTCAGGGACACGCAGACTAGAGTTCGCAGAGTAGGAGTATGCCAGATTACTGCCTTTTATCATATGCCTGCATATATACATTATATTAGCACCATGGCAGAACAGTATCTACTATTTACTCTTTTGGTGTTTGTAATCCCTTTCATCTGCTTCTGTCTACTGATTATCGCAGCACATGTATTCTATACAAGAATAACTTTGGTTCAATAAATATATTGAAAACTTCCCACTGTGTATTCTCTTTAAATTTCTCTGAGCACAAGTAAGCATGAGTGACTGAGCAAAAGTTTCTGATCCGTTACCACGATCCTTCTGGGGTCAGGGTTGTCATGTTGAGTGGTTCCCAGAAACTATTCGCTCCCCGGTAAGGTAGGGGGCTTATTGTGGCACTGTGAGCTAGCTGGTCTCTAGGTCCACATATCCTGTGAGGGCACCCGGAATCAGTCTAGGCACTGCACCCAAAGTTTATGTTGTCCAACACACGCACAGGTACTACGGATCAGTGGAAACTACACAAAAGTAGATGACTAAATAACCATGCTCCAAGAAGGATGCACAACATACACTTGTGCACCCTGCGTGGAGCATAGTTAGGCTTAGAATAATTGGGGGAGATAACACCTTTAGGGTGCATGTGGATATCCACAAGTTTATGACTGAACTCCACCTGTTGTACCCCAGGGGACATAAATATTCCTCCAAATACAACTAAACTTACATTGTTCATAATCCAGCCTACCATTGGTGTTTCTCTGCTACCAGGTTCCATCTGTGGTAGTAGGATCCTAATTCTCAGAATCATGGTGTGATACAGGCCAAAAGGATTGCTTGAGCCATAAAAGACATGAGACTTCAGAGTAGGTCCTGAATAACTGCATAAACTACAATATACCGTATGTTCGAGGAGAACCCTCCTCCTGGTCCACAAGCAACAATTCAACAAAGTTTTAAAGTTGGTCTCAGTTTAACAACTATGAGATTCTTTGACAATAAGTGCTGAAATTGAACAAGCGTAGCTGGGTTTTATCTTTCTCAATAGGTGTAATTTGTGAATCAGGCTTGACAATAGCAATTTTATTTGAAACAAAGTGGATGTAAACTGGATTAACTTTAGAAAACAGCCCTCTCATCGAAGGATTTGACAGTGAGTGGGTTGCACTGCTTTCAGAGCTGGTGTGCGCTTAGGGAATCAATGGCAATTTTCTTTCTCCTGTCACGGCATTGTGGCTTTGGAACAAGCACTTTACAATTACAATCTCAGAAGAACAGAAATTTCCAAGTAAAAGCAGTGTAGTAGAGAATATCTGCCTTTATTCATTTCTATATGCAACAATATACATGCATATATTTAATTATGAACAGTGTACAACCCAAAGCAGCATTGTGAAGCAGAATAACAGTACTGATTTCCCCTCATAAGGTTTTGGCCAGGGAGAAATAATCCCACAAACTCACTGAATACCGCCACAACTTGCACTGATACAATGCTTACAGCAGTCATTTTGCCATAGTGTAGACCTGTAAACCGGGGACAGGTGGTAAATACCTTTACCCTTTCCCATCAATCACAATGTACCCTGGGGAGCCACTCAGCCTGGCATCAATATACCAGTCCAGGGTAAGATGCCTGAGGAGCCACTCAGCCTAGAATCAATGTGCCAGTCCAGGGTGGGGTGGTCACAGGAACACTATAAATCTAGGGAAAGGGACAGGGCTGCAAAATGCCTTGCCTCTTGGCATTGCCCTTCACTTTTGATTCAAAATACCAATTTGCTCATTCTCACAGGTCAGTTGTGCTTCTCTTTGCCCTGCACCTCATCTGTATTTGTCTCACTATCTCTTTTAATCAAGTCAGAAATCATACCTTATTTTATGATTAGGGCACGGTGCTCAGGGTAACTATGAAGGCTCTTTTACCAGTTAGAAATATTATAGGCTGTTTAGCAAACATTATAGATTATATACCTTTGAAAAAAGCACCTCACACATGGTTCAAATTGACACTGAAATACAATCCTATGGGGTTGAGCTTGAAGATGTGAAATGAGAACTAATAATGTACTTGATTGGGGGCATTGTCTGAGACTTGTGGGGCTCTGGGGGCTGTGTGAGAATGTCTGTGCCTGTTTTTGTATCACCAATATCAAGGGACTTTTGTCAACTATTGTCTTGCAAATATATGTGGGCCAGTCAGGCCTAGATGTGTTATCAAAATGCAATAAAATTTGTTGTGAGAAAACTAAAAATCACCTCACAGTTTTTCTGTTTAAAATTATGAATTCCCCCTCCCATCACGTAAAGCTGAAATCTATATTGTTTTTCTGTAATGTTCCCAGACATAAAACATACCCGCAGATTTTTTTTTGAGACAGCAATTTATATTGATTTGAAAATGTCTGATGGTTCTGAATATTTTTTCAAGAGTTTGAAATTATTAAATAAACAACATTATTATGGGATTTCAGTAAAGGTTTTTAAGGATCCTATGTATTTAAATAGATGTTTGCAATCAATCAACCAGAATTTCTAAAGTGTACTAATCACCATGGGGTATACAGGCACTCTTTGAAAGAGAACTGAGTTATCAGTTGCGGCTTACAAATAACTGTTTCATATACTTTACCCCCCCCCCAAAAAAAAAATTTAAGAAACCTATTTTTCTTTTTTCATAACATTTACAATGTTTAAAAATGTTTTTATCTCCCCTCTTATCACTCCTAAAACACCCCAGTCAATACAGACTTTATACATTCGTGAATTGTTTAACATGATAGAGCTCTCATATTCAACCTCAAAATAAGTTCTAGCTAACTTCCATTAATAAGTAAAATAATAAAAATTCAATCAAACTAAACAAACACGCCCAAATTAAAAAAAAACAAATCCTCACACTTTTCAAAAAAGTTTTTTGAAATGTAACAGTCCAACTTTTAAATAGCCTTGCTAACTGTTTTAATTGTCTCATTTGGCACAAACAATTCTGAATAGTTTACAGTGCCGCTCTCACACATTGTTTTATAAAACCTTCAATACCTTAGGCATGTTACCTTCCAAATATGTGTTTGAAGGTCCCTACAACAGAGCATTTCATTAACAAATTTCAATATTTTAGGAATACCTAACCAATATTTGAAACATCCTTTATTTCATAACCAAATGACACATGTTTAACCAACATGTCCATGATTTTCTCAAGCCTCATCCTTGTTGATCAACATGTAGTTTTCATACTTCTATTTTTATTAATGTATGTATCTACTTCTTAACTGAGTTCTGGCAAAAATTACTTTGGACTGAAAGCTCGAAAGAAAGAATGTGACTGATCTCTGGGAGTTGATTACTCGAATCCCTGAAGAAATAAAACATCTGAATGTATTTCCTGGTAATATCAAATTGTACTGTAACTGTGATGAAGGTATTTCTATCGCTTTACTTTCTTGCATTAAAAATAAAAATACCAATCCCTGCTACAAATGTGCACTCTGCATAACCGTTCTATCAAAGGCAAACACCATTTGAACCTGATTTTCAGTCTGTTGAAGTAAAACATCTGTGGATGCCAGCAATAAATGTTTACATATTTTAAGTCAACATCATGAGCATCAATGCAGGACTTCTCAACAATGCTTTACCTCTACCTCTCTGTTCCTTTAACCCCTTGTATGCTGATGACGGAACCGCTCCGTCATCAGCTGCTGTGGCGCTGTGCTGATGACGGAGCGGTTCCGTCATGGCCCGCCCGCCACTCATGCGCGACGCGAATTCCGCGCTGCGCTGAGCTTTCTATTGAGCGGGCGGGCCATGACGGAACCGCTCCGTCATAAGCACAGCACAAACGACGCTGGTGACGGAGTGGTTCTGTCACCAGTATGCGCCCGCCGCTCTTCCGCCCCGCCCCCTTAGCACTGCGGCGGAATAGCCAACGCAGTGAAGGGGTTAATACATGCTTCACCAACGACCAGCTCATGAGCTACAGGCAGCTCTCCAGCTACCTGCGAGTAGCTCTCCTGTGGCAAGTCCAGCTTAAAAAAACAGAAGCTTTTGCAAGATCAACTAATATATGGATATCAAAATTAAAATGATTGTGTTTCATATGGAAATTTCTGTATTTTCAGAGCTCATCAGCTGATGTTAGGCAAAAAATTGTTGGAGTTCCATAATATGTATAAATCTGATATGGAATAAAAATCATATGGTGCTGGCATGACTTATTACTAACATTATTACCTTGGTGCCAGGGGCAGTGCACCTATGGCTGTTCTCTATTTCCCGTGACATGGCCTACCAATTTGGCAAAGCCTTTTTTACATTATTCCTGGCAACCCGTAAGTATTTACTGCAGGTAAACGTGCATTGGGTGGTCGCTAATGAAATCTCGTTTGATGTGGTCACCATATTAATAACCTTAGTAGCTCGGGGAGAATTTCATTGAACGTAAGAAGCTCTTATTAGAGAAAAGGTTGGAAACTCCTGATTTAGTATTTGGTTTCACACATAGGCAGATAGAAACTGTGCAGCATTTAGAACATGGTGGAGGCTATGACATGGCACTGCCTCGGCGCCCGGCCTGCAGACTAGGAACATAAGGCTCTCCGGGTCTCTTACATGGTGAACTAACTGCAGTACAAACATATTTTAGAGGAAGTCTATCTGAATTTTAGGAAGTGCTAATGGAGCCTTTCCTCAGTAAAAATACCCCAGACCTCCACCTGGGGCTTCCTAGAGCCTCTTCTGCACAATTCTCCCTGCAAACCATATGGTGATATTCTCCTGCACTTACCTGCTGTGACCTCAGAATTAAACTTTGCAAAAGCTTCCACCTCTTTATTCAGGGTATTGGGAAGGGATGAGGTTCTGGTGAAGTGGAGGTTGGCCAACTAATATCAGGGCTGTCAATAGCTCTACATGTAACCACCTCCAGACAAGGTGTAGACCCAATCATTGGTGCACCACCAATGCCATACTCATGGCACCTATATTATTTTTATGGAAATTCCCACAAAAATAATGTGTATCTTTATCTCTTTATGAAAGATGTACCATTACTGTAGTGGATTTAGGCCTGATATTCTATTTCTTCTGAGCCAATTGTGTTTTATTATCATTCTATAATACGGGAGATTATTATATGAAAATACTCCATATATGAAATATATGATGTAGCACCATGGGGCATCCTGCTGACCAAAGCTGTGAAAATGTTCTCTGATTAAAGCTCTTTATCTTTATATGCTTCATTTGCTCATACATATTGTGGGGAAGTGTTTCTTTTTGCATTGTAACCCATTTTTTCCACTGGCTGTTTTGGAGAAATATATTCTAGCGGACTGAGAGGGTGCTATACAACTCCCACTGCAAGTGCACAGCCCATTAAAACTTGATAACTGTTGCTGCTTCTAATTGGCAAATCTGGCACCTAAGTAAAACCTCAGTAACATAGTGAAAATGCAGTAGAGGCAAAAAGATCAGTTTTCCCAAGTGGGCTGCCACTCACAAGTGTGACTTTAAAAGCCTGGCTTCACGGCGGTCAAAGTAGGCCTGCCAAGTGTCAGTCAGTACATGTCACAGTAAACTATCTCTAGGTATAAAAGCACACCTTTTACATTGATTACATCAACACCAGGAAGTGCCTTTGAGCCAAAAAGTATCTTGATGCATAATGTGTAAATGTAAGGCATGATAAACATGGTATTAGCATGCCTCTCCATGTACAAGATTCAAAGTAACATATCACTGTTTAGGCTGGAGTAGTCTTTTCCCATTGTAAAGGTCTACTTAGTGTCATGACCCATCTATTACCAAGTGCAGGTCATCGAGGTCAAGCTACCCTTCTCCCCTTGCTTGCCAGCTCAGCTCCAGTGTTTAGAAAAGTGAAGCAAACCCTTGTTCAAGGGAAAACGGTGCTCTGGAGCAAAGAATGAAGAAAGATACTTGCTCCAGCTAGTAGAGTGCTGGAAGGCATGTAGTGTAATAACACACCGGAGGATTCATAGTATGAACAGGATGTTCTGATCTGATGTTTCTGATCGAAAAGTTCTTAGAATGTATTGTTACAAAGAAGACGAAGCGCAGGTAAGTTTAGAACCCTTCTTTATTCGTCTTCACACCACCACAGTTTCCACTCAGCTGGAGTGCACTGTGAAATGTTGGCAAACAGAGCTAGGGCAGTGCCAACTGGGAAAGGAACGGAGGGGGTACGGAAGGTACCATTGAGAGGAGATTACAACAGCCCTTGCATACAGAGGAAAAAGGAAAAGGAGAAAGAAGGTGTGAGGAGAGAGAGAGGAGGAAGTAGGGAACTGAGCGGGAGAAAAAAGGACAGAGAAGAACTAATGAAATACAAACGCTAGAACTTTCACTTAACACAATAATCTCTAACCCGCACAGGAGTGGACTTGGTTCTCAGAGATCTCCTGGACATGGGAAACTCTGATTTGCTCTCTAGATTGTGATCAACATCACCTACTTGATCGTGATGAATGATTCTGTCCATGCTCCTGGTTTGTCCATTCTCTAGTTGGAGAACATTTTTTCCTAGTTTGGATATTCTGCAAGGATCAGAGAACCTGGACGCTTCTCTTCAGCGTGGTTTGGGCAGGTCCACGCGGACCCATTCTCTTTCTTTGAACACATGCGATTTGGCGTGCTAGGTTTGGTCATATCTGTCTTTGTATTTGATCTGGTGTTGTAAAACAGAGCTAGGGCAGTACCAACTGGGAAAGGAAGTGAGGGAGTACGGGAGGTACCATTGAGAGGAGATTACAACAGTTATGATGGGACTAAAGCAGGAGTTGAGAAAGGATGCAGTGCTAGATTGCTGGCTCAGGTCGTTTCCATGATGCTTCTTAACCCCTTCTATGCTCATGACGAGCTCAGCTCGTCATGAGTTACGCCTCTCGTACACTCATGACGAGCTGAGCTCGTCATGTAACGCAGGTTTTTCAAAAACCCAGCGCACAGCGGGAAAACTGCTAGCGCGCAAGGTGTTAAAATCTACCCTGAATCGCACCTTAGATTTGTTCCATCTTTATTTACTTAACAGAACCAGTGGAAATTGCACTGCATTTTGGACTAAGTGGAGTAACTGCTACTTCCCTGCCCAAAGGTAGCGTACACGATAAGGAGGCAGGCTTTAACACATATACCCATTAACTTGAGCACATATTTGAGAAGTATATTGTTTAGTGCAAAACGAGTATTAGCATTAATGGTTTGAGACAACAGTACTGTATAATGTTATTTCTAGACATGAGTACTTGTCTATATTATATCAGATTGCAGTTCTAGTACAACACTGCATTGAGACAATGCTTCTCCCTGTTACAATAATATAAAAAATTAAACACAATTAATAAAACATAACATATTGATACATGAAAACTCAGTAACATAAAAAAAACAAAATCCACATCAACACAAATGTATAACTACCCACCAAAAGAACGCAACAAATTACGAAACATCAACATTTCAAAACAACAACACAAAGGCAGTGAACACACAACACACCAAAACAACAGCACATCATTAAAGTATCAACATAAAACAAGACCTCAACAAGAAAATTAACCACAAAACAACAAAAATGCACATCCACTAGGCAATACAGTACATCAACTTCAACATATCATAATACCACAAAATAACAATGCACCAACTTAAGGCAGCACCACAACAATACCACTGTGTTGCATTAAGCTTGTGTTGGTAAGGTGTATTGTGGCTAGCTTATAAGTGTCATGCTTCCAGGCATGCTATGCCAAGAAGGGCAGTGGCCACACTATATTGGTTCATTTTGATACTCCTAGGAGCAGGAGACCCAGATGGGTCAATGAGCTGGCAGCCAAATATTTTATTGAGTGGAGTGGAACACTATGGTGGTAGTGTACTATTCTACACACCTCAATATTCCTCCTGTCCAGTGTCTATGAACTGGATTTCTTGTCTTCCTTGCATGGCTTAATGAGTGGGATGTGATTTGTCACACAGTGACTAGAGTGAATGCATGTACTGGGGTTGTCCATGAGTCAGTAGCGAGGACATTTTGAATAGGGCTAAGTGCTAGCTATGCCCAAGTGTATTGGCCCCTATTAGATAGGAATTACTTGTTTATTGTGTGTGAGCCGTATTAAAAATGTCTCGTTAAGGACCCTGGTGGATTAAATATGGTGCTTCCCAACTGTCAAATATCCAATACATTTTGCTGGTTCCTGCTTTTGGGCTTGATTGCTGTTTGCTTCTTCAAGCACTATTCCTATGGTAAATAACCAACTCTTCCATTGTGCTCAACTTATTCTCTACTTTTCCTGTATGGCTACCCTATTGCCCTGCACCTCCTGTATTGTCCCAGATAACCACCATTTCACCAAGGTTCCATCTTTAGACCTGTAGGATACTAGATCGGGTAAGTTTGGCATGGTAGTTGCTACCCATGAGCACATTCTGACCTATTCTCCCCAGCAACCATCCATACATTGTAGATGCTGTTCAATGTGCTTCATTCATCCCATGGATGTCAATTCACCAAAATGCCAGGGGTAGCGGAAGTGACATTGCATGCCATTTGACCTTTGCGTTGACTCACCACACACACACATGTGTACACTTACCTACATATTCACACACTCTCACACCCAAGCATGCATACAACATACATTTAACAGCACTTTTTTACATACCTTAGCGTCCAGATAGGGTCATATTCCAACAAATGTACTCCATTTTTATTACACTAATAGTGAATATTATTATTCACTATTTGCATAATAAAATAATTGACAGAAAGCAGGCAAGTGGAGCTCCAACCAGCGTCCATTAGGAAGAGTTACCCCAGTGTTCCAGGCACTTGTTTTGCCAAATCTGAGGCCAGGGGTCGCACAAGCAGTGCCATGGGTAGCAAGGGGCAAGCCAGAGGTCACAGCGGAGATTGCTGACGACCCCTATGACATCCATGATTCATCCTTGCATTATTTCTTGGCCTGGCCTGCGCAATACACTGCTTCTTGGCCCTCATCCTTCCTGTGGTGAGGAGGGAGGGCTACTGAGATAGAACCTTCTGGTGTGGTTGATCACTGCATCATGGGAGACTAGCGAGTAACATGGCGTGTTGCATTACCCACTCTCATATTGCAGCTAACAAACAGCACGTCTGTGAGGAGTGGACACCCTCTTGTTTTCTGATACTGGAGAAAGCTGTGAAGTTATCTGTATTCAACCTCTTGCCCCAGATCTGCATTAATAGAAAGCCCTAGATAATAAGAAGATTGTCTTTAGAAATGCGCGTGCAGGTATACATCTTCATCTGTTCAGCATTGCACTGCAACTACCAGAGGCATAACACAAGCTGGTGTATCCCCTGACGCACTAGGAGGCCTCAACCTTCAGGGGACCCCAATTCATCCTAAAGTCTATGAATATCCACTCGTCACAACCTATAGAGGAGTCTCATCCTTTCGCTTCATCCATTGACACCTACTGGTAATGGCCCTCAAAATACAACTTCCTCTGCACCGGAACAGAGATGAAGCTTATGAGTCTCAGATGGACATACATACATGCTATCTACTGCTCAGCTAGCGTGTCTTTGGTATGGAATGTTGGTGCATGATGATGCTGCAGAATGTTGGATGTGAGAGAGTCAGTTGAAGGATGGGCTGAGCAGCAGGTAGGCTGCTCCTGGTGGGCCTCCTAATTACATCTTGGACCTTAACGTCTTAATAAAGCAACTTATCTTTTCTACACTTGGACTGCTGGCATTCATCTTTGATTACAACACAAACATGCATAAATACATACATACATAGGGCCCGATTCACAGAACTAACTTAAGACAAAATCCTAAACTTACTACCACTTTCGTATTCACAGAAGGCAATTACTCATTTTGGTATTCACAGAAGACACTTACAGCTAGATTCATTATTGTCCCGTTTTGCGAGTCCTTAATAGCGATTATTAAGGAATCGCTATTAAGGACTGAGGAAATAGAAATTTTACGTGGCCAGTGTGTCCCCTACATGTACCCCATGTATGTCCATGTCACCATGCAACTCCCTTCTCATGCCTGTATTATAATGCCTCCGCATTTCCATCCAATGTTAGCATGTCAGTTACCAGGCCCTCCATGAAAGAAACGTTAATTCTGCACTGAGGCCTATGTTGCCCATGTATTTACATGGTGCACGTTTAAAAGTCGAGATGAACCCGTTTTGTGGCTCAGCCGAGTCAGGACCCGAATTCAGGCTCCATGCCTCCTGTGTCTCTGAAAACTGCAGTTTAGTTATGTATCCCTGACCTCTCACATACTTCCTGCTCAGCCGAGAGGTGCCCAGTCCGGCCTGCCAAGACAGTATTTTGCTTACAGTTATCTGCCCTGCTCCACAGAAACACATTCCTGCTTAATGAAAAAGGTAAACATAATTCGCCTGCAGAAGATAGGGCCTAGCCTTTCTGTCTCCATTCAAGTGATTTACAGAACTCGCATCCATAGAAGGCCCATGGCCCCACGCAATGCACGAAGAAATATATGCACACACTAACATTTAGTGATGAGCAGCCTTTGCTCGAGCGACCTTTAATTCAGATAATACATCCTCCAACTCAAGATATCAGATAATACCAGAAGTGCAGGTCGTCCTGACATTCAAGGCTTCTCTACTAGTACAAAAGTCAGCTCCTCCAGCTTCCCCCAGATACACATCAATTCCACGTCATGACCAAGTTTACGCACACAAGTAGGGTAAAGGTTCCAGCTGACCATTCAGACCCCCTCCATGTATCCACCCACCTATGACACACCTATGACTCATCAAGTGAACACCCACATGTACGCCTTCTTACACGCCCTTTTCATGCCCATGTGCTCTTATCTCTCACCTTCGCATGCTCCGCCTGGAGCGCTCCGCCTTCTCTATGCAAGTTAATGTATGTTTAAAGTATAAATAATGTACTCTGTGAATAAAGTTCAGATGACGATCCTTCCTGATCCCTAGTGGTGATGGAACCCGATTCCCCCTTAACTCGAGTTACTGAATAAAGCCCTTCTGAATCGGACACCACGGACTCTGCCTCTCATTATATGCATGATCCTTGTTAATGTATAGAAATTCCGACAGGGTAATTATTTTATTTACCACATAATCTGACGCCCGAACAGGGACCAGTCCCCTTCCCCACGCGCCGGAGATGTAGGTCCAGCCCCCTGCCCCCTTCTACAGCCGTGACGGACTTCAAGTGTACACGACAGCAGGACTTCCTGCCTACTCCCTCAGGCCCACGGAGGAGACGGAGACTGCGACCAGGCATCCACACGAGGCGGTGAGGATTGCGGACCATCCTAACCAGAGCCCAAGCCGAGAGAGCAAGGTCCGAGGTATCCCGAGGCCCACCTGTTCCAAGGCGCATGCGCAGCAGCAGCAGCAGTAACAGTCACGCAGTATCAAGTTTCCGAGGCCTTCAAGTTCTGCTTCCCGGTGAGTACCGTTATTGGGAACGCATAGAAACGGGTTCATTTATTTGAGCCCGGTAAAGACGTGTCTGGGTACACAGGCACGGTAGAGATGTGTCTCTTTATGAGACCGGTATGGTTGTACTGTTTTGCAGTACATAAAGTTAACAGTTTTTTCAGGTTCATGTTTTTCCTATGTACTAGTTAGAATGTATCTGTTTTTAATGTTTTAGTGTTATAGTGTGAATGGTTGTTTTCAGTCTATTTTTTGTGTATATTGTGTATTTGTTAAGTTAGTTCCAATATGCCACTGTTTTCGAAATTACGTCAGATAGGGACCAGGAAAGGGATACTCGAAGAGTCAGTCCCTGTCCCGCCTAGAGACACTCCTGGTCATTTTATGTATCAGAAGCATGGGCTAGATGCCATACTGTTTTTAGACTTATGGGTAGATTACACGAAGGATCTAGGAGAGAACTATAGATGGCCTGCCTCAGGAACATGGGATGCTGAATGCATTATGAAAGTAGAGGAAGCACTATGGAAAAAGAAAGTGAGACCGGCCCAGAAAGATGCCATTGAGTTATGGCGTAAAGAAGCGCATAGGAGAGCAGAGAAAGAATTCCACAAAGCAGAGAGAAGTAAAGAGGCAGCAGAAAAAGCCAGAGAAAAAGAACTGCGGGAAGAGGGGGAACGGGTCAAGGCAGAACAAGCAGATAGAGAAAGAAATGCCCTCATTGCAGATATTTATCCCGTCCTCACAGAAGGACTAGCTAAAGTGACCCCCTCAGAAGTACCCAGTAATTTGCCGCCACCACTAATACCGACTAAAGTACGTAGACATAAACAGACAGAAGCTGAGGCTTTTATTTCCTCCTATCTAGAAGAGCCCGCTCCGGATTATGTAAACGCAGAATTCCCTCCTCCTGTCAGCAATTCTTCCTCCCCCCCGCCCCCATCACAGGATCTGCTTACACAACTGCGGCTTCCGCAGGCCGTGAAAAACGACGTAGGACAAGGGGCAATGGGAGGGGGGCCACCCGGAACGCCACGAGCACCGCTGGGGTTAGGGTTACAACTAACGCCACAAATGACAGCATCACCCTATAAGCATAATGTAACGATTTCACATTGTATATACGATCCAGTACCAGGTGTGGGTGCCATGCTCATGTTCTCACTAAGATTAAGACACGCTGTCGACTATTTGATCAGATTACCAGGCATGAAGGAAAATTTAGATAAAATATACCATTTCATTAGAACAGGGGAGGGACCCGGGAGTATAGAAGAGGCCATGGAACAAAGAAAGGTGGAGGTTCAACGCATGATTTTACATTTTTTGATTAACTGTCTGATCAGGGAACAAGACCAACCAGACAAAGGGGTACACAGAGGTCTGACTGATTGGAGTGACAACATAGCTGCCGGTAAACATGATAAAGTGGGACAGACAGAACGTATGTACAGGAAAATACGAAAATAAATATTAAACTTACACAGGAAAGAGTCTGACGAGAAAGAGGATTCAGCATCAGAAGATGCTGAGCACGAAACAGAGGAAATGGGTAAAATAAATTACGTAGGCAAAGCACGACCGTTTGACAGGCCCATATGCCTCGACTACCGCAAACAGGGACCTCCTATAAAAGAAAGATATTCCCTCGAAAATCTATTCCAAGCTACTGAGGACGCACTGAAGAGACGAGTAGAGTGCGATAGACCCCACACCCTACACGAACAGGAATTAGCCCGGTCAGCCGTTCAATGGGTGTCTAATTCTAACATATATAACAGTGACGTAGTGGCTCAGAACTTTTTGAGCCTTCCACAGAACGAACAGCGTTTGGCTGGTATTTACATGGTTCAACATTTGATCACGTTGTACGAGAGTCAATATTCTGATCCCGGTCCCTTGTATAAATTATTGGACGATATACTACTAGATAGATGAATAGGCCTAGGTACCGAATTAATTAATGTCATTCTGGACCAACGACATAAGTACTTAACTTTTCTGACCACGTGCATGATTCCTGCCCCACACCACGACAGAAAGAGCTTACACAGAGACAGACAGAACCCCCTACGAGAGGTACATCCCGTTAAAAATACAGCGGGTGAGCTTCAGCGAGTATACGTTTACACACCCTTGACGAAAATAGAAATACTGGAAATGAAAAAGATGCTGCCCTGCCATGATAAAGACCCGGGGGGGTTCCACCGTGAATTAAAAGACATTCTCCGCATAGGGGATTACACGTACGCTGACATCATTAAATTATTGAAAGTATTGTTACCTGCTGGTATTTACGAAAAGCTTAAAGAGAAAGACTGGGAGGTGGGAGAGAAAAAGATAAGTTGGGCAGAATTGGAAACTGAGGATAAAGGTCGGCACCCTGGTGTTGGTCTTGGGGACAAAGCTAAAGAACTACCTGAACTCCTGATACAGGTTTTGCCGAGACTATTGACTACTAAAAAGGAAGATTGGGATGCTATTTCAGCCTGTAAACAGAAACCAGACGAGGACACCAGTGATTTTTATTCTAGATTCGATAAATGTTTTTCCATTATTAGTGGCCTTAAGCCAAGTAGTGAATCATATTCACATCTTTTTGTGAGCAAATTAGTAGAGAATTCCTTATCCCCGATCAAGAATAGAGTACTGAAGGTTGAGAGTACCTGGCAAGCAAATAGCCCTTCCCAAATGTTGCAAATGTTACAATACCACCAGAACAGAATTAGAGAGGAACAGGAAAATGAAAAGAGACGCATGAAAGATACGAAAATGAAAGTGCTGGTTGCACAATCGGTACCAGCTAATGGGAATAAAAAGAGCACGACACCTGTTAAAGGGAACTGCAATTATTGCAAACAACCAGGTCACTATGTAAATGAATGTGCCGTCCTGAAACACAATATAGCTAGAGGCAAGACAAAATAAAGAACGCATCCTCCTAGACAGAATAGCACCCCACAGAACACGCAACAGACAGTAGCGAATTTTCCGCCCCCACCAGCAGCTGCCACACAACAAGCCACCCAGCAGATGTACCAGTACACACAGTCAGACTATCCAGAATTCCAACAGTTCTCATGAAACTGCCTAGAGAGGGAGGTTGGCTTGCCCCTTATTGAGGTTCCTGTAGATCAAGAGGGTCCCTATGTACATAGTCGTGTATTGGGAAAAGACAGAACATTTCTGATTGACACAGGGGCGAGCAGAACTACCATCAGTCATGACGAGGTTCCAGGGGTGCCCCTCTCAGGCTCACAGAATGTTTCCCTGGGATTTTCAGGAAAGCCTATTGTTAACGAAGTGTCAAAGCCAGTTTCCCTAGGAGTCGGTCCATTGTCCCGTACCACAGACTTGTTACTTACTAAGTCATGTCCAGAAAATTTACTTGGTATAAAGACATTGAAAGAACTGGGAGCAGTTATTTGTTGTTCTCCGGAAGGAATACGATTGTTTTTACGTGATTTTAAAGGACATTATGTGTTGAAAGATTTCGATCCCAGACTCCAGAATGTACCACAGCATTTATGGGCACAAGGTCCGACTGACGTAGGTTACATGCACATTACGCCACACCGTGTCACTCTCAAACCAGGAGTAGTACTGCCACGCATCCGACAATACAAGTTACCACCTGATGCCGTAGTAGCCTTACTGAAAATTGTTGACGAACTCATTGCACAAGGAGTGGTAGTTGAAACTGACTCGAATGTATGTAATTCACCTGTCATCCCTATCCTTAAACGAACAGACCCTAATGCACCACCAGTCTACAGACTAGTGATCGATCTTCGAGAACTGAATAAATTTATAATACCGCAATACCCAGTGGTCCCAGGCATTTCTTCATTACTGACTGCAATTGATTCTGAGGCGACGTTCTTCACTGTAATTGACCTAAAGAACGCCTTCTTCAGTGTCCCAATCCATCCCGAGAGCCAATACCTCTTCGGTTTCTGTTTAAATGGACGCAGCTTTAAATTTACGAGAGCTCCTCAAGGATTCACAGAAAGTCCTAGTATTTACAGTCAAGCATTAAAAAGACAACTGGACAGTATTCACATGCCTGCCAACACCGCACTGCTCCAATATGTAGACGATATCCTGATCACAGCACGTACAGAACTAGACTGCGAACGTGCATCACTGACAGTCTTATACTTTCTGGCAGACAAGGGGCGCAAAGTGTCCCCTTCGAAGTTGCAATTCTGTGCACAGCAAGTGGTGTACCTTGGACACTTGCTGTCCAAGAGGGGTAGACAGCTGACACAAGACCGTATTCAGTTAATTGCTAACCTTTCACAGCCCAAGACACAAAAGGAAGTACGGGCCTTCATTGGCCTCACTTCTTACTGCAGACAATGGATTCCCCAGTATGCATATCTAGCCAAACCACTCATACAGCTAACAACACAGGAGGCAGCGTCTTCGACTGTCCTTCCCTGGACACAAGAACATACCCTGGCATTTGAAGAATTGAAAAAAGCCCTATGTCGAGCACCAGTTTTAGCGACTCCTTGTTACAGTAAGCCTTTTACGCTTTTTGTCACTGAACGAGATGGAACAGCATTATCTGTCCTTACACAAGATCAAGCAGGAAAACACAAGCCTTGTGCTTATTTTTCTAGTACATTAGATCCAGTGGCCCAGGCTCTGCCTGCGTGCCTGAAATCAGTTGCAGCAACAGCCCTAGCTATAAGACAGAGTGATTCCATAGTGTTAGGACACCCCCTGACAGTACAGGTTCCACATTCAGTGGAAGTTCTCTTGAACAGGACACAGACACAACATCCGACGGTAGCGAGACTGACAGGATATGAACTGACGTTATTCCAGCCACACATAGAGATCAGACGATGCAACATTCTGAACCCTGCTACACTCTTGCCCTCAAGTACAGTGGACACTGCACCACATGACTGTGTGGAAGTAATTAATACAGTAACGAAACCAAGACAAGACCTGACAGACATTGCATTGCCAGACCCTGACCTGACACTTTATGTGGATGGTTCATGCATGAGAACAAGCACAGGAGAGTTAGTGGCCGCATATGCCGTGACCACTGATACTGAAGTCATAGAGACACAAAGAATAGACACACTGTCAGCACAAGCAGCAGAGCTCATCGCTCAGACGCAAGCCTGCATACGAGCCAAGAACTTGAAAGTGAACATATATACAGATTCACAGTATGCCTTCGGGGTCGTTCATGACTTCGGAGTGTTATGGAAGGAGAGAGGTTTCCTGACCTCTCATGGGGCCAAAATTCAGCATGGTCCCCTTATTCAGGCTCTGTTAGAAGCAATACATTTGCCTACAGCCATAGCCATCATGAAATGCAAAGCACACACGAAAGTTACAGACACCATTTCCCAGGGTAACGACCTGGCAGATCGAACAGCTAAACTTACAGCCCAGACACCAACAGACACGACAAAGACAAAAGTATCATCACCAACAAACAACATGACAGTCAGGGATCCCTCACAAGATGTACTCAACATACAGACATATGCCACTCCAGACGAAGTAAAGAAATGGACTGAACAAGGAGGGGTCCAGACTGACCAGGGTTGGATGACAAAAGGCAAAGCTACATGGTTTCTCCCAGATTCTATGGTACAAGTCATCATAAGCACAGCACATAGTCCAGCACACTTAGGAGAAAAGGCAATGCTAGACAGTTTACAGAATATTTGGTTTAACAAGCGCCTGCATGCAGCAGCAAAACAGAAGGTACGCACCTGCATGATCTGTTGCCAGTTCAATCCAGGCAAAGGCATTCCGGTGGAACAAGGTGGATTTCATCCCCCTGACTATCCTTTTGAAGATCTCCAGATGGATTATATCCAGATGGACAGATGTAGAGGATACAAATATGTCCTAGTAGTCGTATGTGCACTATCTAGATGGACAGAAGCATACCCAGTCCCAGATTACACTGCTGTGACCACCGCCAGGCAATTGGTACGAGAGTTCTTTCCACGGTACGGATTGCCCCGTGTCGTGTACTCAGATAACGGTCAGCCATTCTCCTCTGAATTAATGAAACAAGTATCCCTTCTGTTAGGTTACCAGTGGAAATTTCATTGTGTACGACACCCAGAGGCAGCCGGACTTGTTGAGCGACATAACCAGACACTTAAGACAAAGTTAGCGAAAGTCTGTGCAGAAAAAGGCGTGGATTGGATGGTAGCCTTGCCGGTTGCCCTCTTTTACATGCGTATGGTAGCTCATTCCAGAACAGGCCTGTCCCCTTACGAGGTGGCTTTTGGTAGACCACTGAATATGTGGGGTACGCCTATGCCAAAGAAAATTACTGATGTTGACAGTAATATGCTGACAGATTACCTGGCTTCCTTGATGTCTGCACTACTCTCTTGTCGTTCACTGGTTGCCGCCGCTTTCCCCGACAACACCCAAGTTAAAGAACATACCATCGTTCCGGGGGATGTAGTGTTGGTCTGGAATTTTGATCGTTCAAGCCCTCTCGAGCCCCGCTGGCGAACGCCGAAGTTAGTACTGCTTACCACGAGGACTGCCGTCAAGGTCGAGGGAAGAAAAGGCTGGATCCACGCCCAACATATCAAAAAATTCCATGGAAATAACGGAACTGTGATCGAAACTAAAGACTGCCCTGAAATTAATGACTCAAAGCCCCCTTTGCTAGAAAAGACTCCGCAACAAGAGTATAGGTCTAAATTACGGTCTAGTAAGTCAGACAGCGTTTAATTGTTTAAGTCCACTCTGTGGGGAATCGGTTAGACAGGTTCCTGACATGTATAAGATCGTAGACCAGAATAGCAGACAGAGAGATAAGAAAGAGAAATACTGCAAGACTTTGCGCAGCAGATGTATAGTAACTCTGATTATTATGTTTCTTCTTAGTATATCGATTATATGTATCAGCTTGACACTACATGTTTTCTTTCCTCCTATTGCTTCACATATACACTCTTTCTTTAATGACACTGTAGAGCACACATTCAGTGATCTGCCACCCCATGAACTGTCATATCGACTAGCACTGTGCAACAATACTTTTATTCGAATGTTGCACCATTCTCATCAGTCCAGCAATGTAACGAATTGCTGGGTATGTGGCCGACTCCCACCTTATCAGAAAACGAAGGGAGTTCTGCCCCTTTTTCCTTTCCCGTTCTCGCACAATGGTTCGTGCAGAGCATGGTTTGCTTTAATGTCATCACAAGACAGAAAGTTCACAGATTCCCAGAGCGATTGGATCTGGGGAGATTTGAATAAAGTAATGAATAAAGCATGCTTTCCAGACGAAGATGGTCTTCCCCAGAGGAAAGGGACCGATCTAGAAAATGAAGTGTACAAACAAGGAAATGCTTCCCTTAACTTTATGATCTTGAATGTCCAGTCCGAGAAAAATATGGTCCACCGTTCATAACAGTCTTACCAGTAAAAGGTGAATTATGCGTTAGAAAGAAAGGATCAGTGCATTTGGGACACAGTGATTGTAATACTGTAATCGAGTTCAATGATAAAGGAAAGTCTACTTTCAAAGCTTCCCGCCATTCCTATTTCATTTGCTGTCACACAGCCTATATACGTCTGCCCTTAGACTGGGGTGGGACGTGTTATATTGCGTTCCTGCTGCCACCCGTTTTTCTAGCCCCATCCCATTATCATCGAGATTCCCGACTAGTACATGTTAGAAATAAGAGGGAGACTGATTCCCCAGTGATTGATCAGACTGAGACAGCTTTGGAGCAATATACAGATTTCAATAAAGGATTCTTTTTCTTCATAGGTCCCGTCCAAAACAGTAAATTAATACGCAGGTTAACAAGAACTCTTGAAGCAGTAGTAAATGAGACTGCATCTGCTCTGGCGAACTTGACAGAGGAGCAGTCTACAATGAGAATTGTTGTTCTTCAGAACCGCCTTGTTCTTGAAGTCATCCTGGCAGATAGGGGCGTGGCTTGTAGAGTGATCGGCTCCAGTTGTTGCATGTTTATTCCTAATAACGCGCCATCCATGTACGCAGCAATAACAAGACTCCACAAGATAGCTCACGAGATACATCAGAACCCAGGCACATGGACTTGGTCCGGTTGGCTCTGGAGTGTAATATCAGCATGGGGATGGAAAGTATTGTCGTTCCTAGGAATGATACTGCTTGTTATATTTAGTTGCTGTCTCTGTCTGCAATGTGGGCCAGCGATTTGCGGCTTGTGTGCCACTGCCTGTATTCCCCATCCACGTATACAAAAGAAAAAAGACGAGCAAATGATGCTGTATGATCAGATATACGGTATCATGTATATAGATGTGTCCTGAAGGGCACAGTAGGGGACAAGGAGGGAATGAGGAAATAGAAATTTTACGTGGCCAGTGTGTCCCCTACATGTACCCCATGTATGTCCATGTCACCATGCAACTCCCTTCTCATGCCTGTATTATAATGCCTCCGCATTTCCATCCGATGTTAGCATGTCAGTTACCAGGCCCTCCATGAAAGAAACTTTAATTCTGCCCTGAGGCCTATGTTGCCAATGTATTTACATGGTGCACGTTTAAAAGTCGAGATGAACCCGTTTTGTGGCTCAGCCGAGTCAGGACCCGAATTCAGGCTCCATGCCTCCTGTGTCTCTGAAAACTGCAGTTTAGTTATGTATCCCTGACCTCTCACATACTTCCTGCTCAGCCAAGAGGTGCCCAGTCCGGCCTGCCAAGACAGTATTTTGCTTACAGTTATCTGCCCTGCTCCACAGAAACACATTCCTGCTTAATGAAAAAGGTAAACATAATTCGCCTGCAGAAGATAGGGCCTAGCCTTTCTGTCTCCATTCAAGTGATTTACAGAACTCGCATCCATAGAAGGCCCATGGCCCCACGCAATGCACGAAGAAATATATGCACACACTAACATTTATTGATGAGCAGCCTTTGCTCGAGCGACCTTTAATTCAGATAATACATCCTCCAACTCAAGATATCAGATAATAATCGGACACCCCGGACTCTGCCTCTCATTATATGCATGATCCTTGTTAATGTATAGAAATTCCGACAGGGTAATTATTTTATTTACCACACCTCAACAAGAAAATTAACCACAAAACAACAAAAATGCACATCCACTAGGCAATACAGCACACAAACTTCAACATATCATAATACCACAAAATAACAATGCACCAACTTAAGGCAGCACCACAACAATACCACAGTGTTGCATTAAGCTTGTGTTGGTAAGGTGTATTGTGGCTAGCTTATAAGTGTCATGCTTCCAGGCATGCTATGCCAAGAAGGGCAGTGGCCACACTATATTGGTTCATTTTGATACTCCTAGGAGCAGGAGACCCAGATGGGTCAATGAGCTGGCAGCCGAATATTTTATTGAGTGGAGTGGAACACTATGGTGGTAGTGTACTATTCTACACACCTCAATATTCCTCCTGTCCAGTGTCTATGAACTGGATCTCTTGTCTTCCTTGCATGGCTTAATGAGTGGGATGTGATTTGTCACACAGTGACTAGAGTGAATGCATGTACTGGGGTTGTCCATGAGTCAGTAGCGAGGACATTTTGAATAGGGCTAAGTGCTAGCTATGCCCAAGTGTATTGGCCCCTATTAGATAGGAATTACTTGTTTATTGTGTGTGAGCCGTATTAAAAATGTCTCGTTAAGGACCCTGGTGGATTAAATATGGTGCTTCCCAACTGTCAAATATGCAATACATTTTGCTGGTTCCTGCTTTTGGGCTTGATTGCTGTTTGCTTCTTCAAGCACTATTCCTATGGTAAATAACCAACTCTTCCATTGTGCTCAACTTATTCTCTACTTTTCCTGTATGGCTACCCTATTGCCCTGCACCTCCTGTATTGCCCCAGATAACCACCATTTCACCAAGGTTCCATTTTTAGACCTGTAGGATACTAGATCGGGTAAGTTTGGCATGGTAGTTGCTACCCATGAGCACATTCTGACCTATTCTCCCCAGCAACCATCCATACATTGTAGATGCTGTTCAATGTGCTTCATTCATCCCATGGATGTCAATTCACCAAAATGCCAGGGGTAGCGGAAGTGACATTGCATGCCATTTGACCATTGCGTTGACTCACCACACACACACATGTGTACACTTACCTACATATTCACACACTCTCACACCCAAGCATGCATACAACATACATTTAACAGCATTTTACTTACCTTAGCTTCCGGATAGGGTCATATTCCAACAAATGTACTCCATTTTTATTACACTAATAGTGAATATTATAATTCACTATTTGCATAATAAAATAATTGACAGAAAGCAGGCAAGTGGAGCTCCAACCAGCGTCCATTAGGAAGAGCTACCCCAGTGTTCCATGCACTTGTTTTGCCAAATCTGAGGCCAGGGGTCGCACAAGCAGTGCCATGGGTAGCAAGGGGCAAGCCAGAGGTCACAGCGGAGATTGCTGACGACCCCTATGACATCCATGATTCATCCCTGCATTATTTCTTGGCCTAGCCTGCGCAATACACCGCTTCTTGGCCCTCATCCTTCCTGTGGTGAGGAGGGAGGGCTACTGAGACAGAACCTTCTGGTGTGGTTGATCACTGCATCATGGGAGACTAGCGAGGAACATGGCGTGTTGCATTACCCACTCTCATATTGCAGCTAACAAACAGCACGTCTGTGAGGAGTGGACACCCTCTTGTTTTCTGATACTGGAGAAAGCTGTGAAGTTATCTGTATTCAACCTCTTGCCCCAGATCTGCATTAATAGAAAGCCCTAGATAATAAGAAGATTGTCTTTAGTAATGCGCGTGCAGGTATACATCTTCATCTGTTCAGCATTGCACTGCAACTACCAGAGGCATAACACAAGCTGGTGTATCCCCTGACGCACAAGGAGGCCTCAACCTTCAGGGGACCCCAATTCATCCTAAAGTCTATGAATATCCACTCGTCACAACCTATAGAGGAGTCTCATCCTTTCGCTTCATCCATTGACACCTACTGGTAATGGCCCTCAAAATACAACTTCCTCTGCACCGGAACAGAGATGAAGCTTATGAGTCTCAGATGGACATACATACATGCTATCTACTGCTCAGCTAGCGTGTCTTTGGTATGGAATGTTGGTGCGTGATGATGCTGCAGAATGTTGGATGTGAGAGAGTCAGTTGAAGGATGGGCTGAGCAGCAGGTAGGCTGCTCCTGGTGGGCCTCTTAATTACATCTTGGACCTTAACGTCTTAATAAAGCAACTTATCTTTTCTACACTTGGACTGCTGGCATTCATCTTTGATTACAACACACACATGCATAAATACATACATACATAGGGCCCGATTCACAGAACTAACTTAAGACAAAATCCTAAACTTACTACCATTTTCGTATTCACAGAAGGCAATTACTCATTTTGGTATTCACAGAAGACACTTACAGCTAGATTCATTATTGTCCCGTTTTGCGAGTCCTTAATAGCGATTATTAAGGAATCGCTATTAAGGACTTGCAAAACGGGATTCATGTAGGAATCGCTAAATAAATTGCGATTCCTACACATTCCTTATTTGCGATTAGAAAATTGCTAATCGCAAATAAGGAATAACTCCCCATTCATTCCTATGGGCCCCTATGGGCCTAAAGGCCCATAGGAATGAATGGGGGGGTTTATCCTTATTTGCGATTAGCAATTTGCTAATCGCAAATAAGGATGCGATTTCAAGGGTGCCAGGGGTGTCCAAAGGACACCCTGTAGCACCCCTGAAATGAAAATGTAGACTGATGTTGCGCACACACATGTCCAAAGGACATGTGTGTGTGTAACATACAACTGAGAAAAATGCACAAAAGTGCATTTTTCTGTTTTTGCTATTTACCACGAAGTCAGACTTTGCGGTAAATAGCGGCCAAAAATAGCGATTTCGCAATTTTTAAATGCTTCTTGAATTGCATTTAAGCAATCTCTAATTGAGATTCCTTAAATGCAATTATTCGCAAATATGCGATTTCTAGAATTTCGATTTTTGCATTTGGGATGATGAATCCCAAATGCAAAAATAGCGCTCGCAAAGGGCCAGATTCGCAGAATCTGGCCCTTTGCGAGACGTTTTCGGCTTGATGAATCTAACCGTTACTCATTTCGGTATTCACAGAAGTTAGGACTCCTAACTTTAGGACTCCTAAATGCCTTCTGTGAATACCGAAAGTCTTAAAATTAGGATTTTTCTCAGTTTAGTAGTAGTAAAGTTAGGATTCCTAACTTTAGGACCTCTAAATGCCTTCTGTGAATACCGAAATGAGTAAGTGCCTTCTGTGAATACCAAAATGAGTAAGTGCCTTCCGTGAATACCAAAATGGTAGTAAGTTTAGGATTTTTTCTTAAGTTAGTTCTGTGAATCGGGCCCATACATTTCAAGATGACAGCACAAAAACGGAGTCATCTGACGGTGGCCACTGAAAAACAGCTGCTGCAGCTCAGTCGGTTCTTTGCTTGACCACCACCACAATATCCTTACAGTTCTTTCTTTAAACAAGCTTGCTTGCATTTGTGATGCTCTTTTGTAAACAGCACAGGCACATTCACGCTTGTTTATATGCAGAATTGTTTTTTTTTTTAAACTTCTACTATGAGTCATGTGCTGCGCATTTGCTCTTCTGGAGGGGCGACCTCCGCACGGGAACACTGAGTGGCTTTCAAGCTCACACACGTGCTGCCGGCGGTATTGTTCGGCGCAGTGGAGTGGGCGTTTGCGAGCACTTTCAGCGGCCCGATTGATTTTCATGCTGTTCCTTCTGCTGTGAGTTATGTTCAGCCTGCTTTTCAGCCTCGCGGTAAAGCAGTGATTAATGGAATAATGCACTCCTCGCCTTTTATCCCCGCACCTGCACCCCGTGCTCCTGCAGACGTGAAAAGCGAGGATTCTTTGTCTTGCCGACAGTAGGGTGGTTGATGTGGGTGACGCTCTGCTGTGTCTATTTCAAGAACAGGGCCTTCTGTTTGATGGTTACAAGAGAGCAAAATACTCAGGTGAAACATTTTGTAAAGTACCATTTGGCTTAATGAAACAGAAAATCTCCACCTGATTCTGGTTCACATCGGACTAGGTCGTGAACAGAAAAATTATTTTCTTGAATTAATCATGAACACAGCGAGGAAGGAGTGGGTTATAAAGAGTTTATGAAAGAAATGGCTTCTTGTTGTGGAGTAGAAAATAAAATAAATAAATTACTGTTTAGGTATGATATAATGAAAATGAAAGACTTGTATTCAACTTGCTTGAAAATATGGGGCCTCATTCATGAAAAGTGACGCATCGCTGCGTGAAAACAGCGATGCGTCACTTTTTACTGCACCCTCCTTGCAACATGATTGATGCGTCATATTTATAATATGACGCATCATGTCACCAGGAGTTACAGATACGTCAGTATTTCTGACGTATCTGTTGGCGCAAAAGTGACGCATTGCTGGAGTGTGTCACAAAAGTGACGCAACTCCAGCAATGCTTCCTTTCACATGGGGAAAGCCCCATGTGAAAGGGCTTGCGTCAGTCTTACGCCTGCTGTGAGGCAGGCGCAAGATTTTGACGCAACAGCGTCCTAAAAGTGACGCAGTGAAATCTCACTTTGTAAATAGTGTCACTTTGTAAATAGTGAGCATCAGGAGGCATGTTTTACGCCGCCGATGCGTCACAAAAAGTGACGCATCGGAAGCGCAAAACTGACGCAAGGCCTCATAAATGAGGCCCATGATACTTTGAGTACTATGCAGGGAACTGTTGCCATGTTTAAGTCTATTATAAATAAGCAGCCCTTACATACTACCTCACTCGGGTTTGTACTCTGATCATGGAAAACTACCCTCACTTATGTACCACTAACACTGACTAAATATAATTCTGTCCCAAGGTTCCCGTGCCAGCATTTTCTGTAATTACTCATCTCTGGGTTACCCACAGATAAGGAGCTCAGATGTCTTTCTAAATGCTCCTCTGTGAATTAGATTCAAGAAGAGGAAGAATACTTTGATTGCAAATTTTCACAGCTAAGGGTACCCCCAATATTTATTTCTTTTAGGTCTAGAGGAGGGGGAAAGAGCGGAATATACACTGTAAAGAGACCTCTGGACTGACCTATCTGATTTCAACAAATTGCTATATCTCAAAAAAAACGTTTTTCTGAGAAAATGTTTACAGCAAGCATAAAAAATTCAAATCCAGAAAATAAACAAGCAATGATATAAAATAATAATAATAATATCTGTATGATGTATACTGTTCTCATATCCCATTTCCTGTTTCTTCTCCCCCCCTTCCTTTCTGATTTTCTTTTTTCTCAAATAAAATCAAACTTAAAAAAAAACGTTTTTCTACAAGGACACAGCAAAACTATATCAATGCAAACAAGAAACAATATTTATCATTTAGGCTTTATTTATAATTTATTTTTCTTAGTTTTTAGTTCATTTCAGAAAGCCATTTTTTTGTTATTTTTCAAAGTTTTTTACATATACAAAAAAAATCAATTTGTTGAAATCAGATAGGTCAGTCCAGAGGTCTCTTTACAGAATACTTTGAGTGCTCCAAGCAAATATAGGTGATGAAAAAGAGCATATTAGTTCATAAAACAAGTTGAAATTTAACCCAGAATACTGAGAGCTTGGTTTAGAGTTGGGTGTTTATTAAGGCTGCATGAAGTTGCAACGTCAAAGGCATTTCTTTTAACTTTAAGCCACAGGGCTTTTGGCAGGCAGGGCATGGACAATGCACTGCTGCTTTATCATGTGCCAGAAGTGTCTCCTGGTACTTCCAGTACGTCACCGCTGCCACTCAAGGCTAAAGCAAAGTAATGCTAAAGGAAGCCCTGATCTTTAATGGGGAGAACCACTAATAGGCAGTCAAATCCATGCAAACTGTTTATCCTACCCTTTTTCAGAGGAACTTCTAGCTTCGCTGAATCCGTGTTGTCAAGAAATTAAACTTCATCTTGGAAGAAGCTAATAAACTCCCCCCACCCTTGAGAAGTACTGATTTTTTTGCCACCTTAGCCATATATCAATCATTCAATCATCAATCCATCAGGATTTATAAAATGCGGCAAATTACCCTCAAGGGTTTCAAGGCGCTGAAGTTGCTACCTGCTTAGTGGAGAAAGGAGCAAAACCAGGCAAAACCAGGAGAAAGTGACGCATCTAGGTAGATGTGTCACTTTGTAAACCCCTGCGACACATTATACCTGCGCCAGGTATAATGTATGCAAGGGGGGCGTATTGACGCAAGGAAGGGTCGTAGAAGTGACGCAGTGAAATCTATGAGATTTCACTGCGTCACTTTTAGGATGCCGTTGCGTCAAAATCTTGCGCCTGCCTCACAGCAGGCGTAAGACTGACGCAGGCCCCTTCACATGAGGCTTGCCCCATGTGAAAGGATGCATTGCTGGAGTTGCGTCACTTTTGTGACACACTCCAGCAATGCGTCACTTTTGCGCTTACAGATACGTCAGAAATACTGACGTATCTGTAACTCCTTGCGACATGATGCGTCATACATTAAATATGACGCATCAGGAATGTCGCAAGGAGTGCGCACTGAGAAGTGACACATCGCTGCTTTCACGCAGCGATGCGTCATTTCTCATAAATGAGGCCCAATATTTCCCTGAAGCCATTTCTGAGCAAGTGAACGCACAGGATATGACATGATATGGTGAGGCTTGATCAATACACTCATTCTTTACAAGCTGTTGTAAATGTATTTGCCAGAGAGATCCATATGCCCAGGAAGGTATCATACAGGGATACCTCTGTCACCCAGCAATCCTTCTCTAGGCGTTGTGTCATAAAGGCCTTTTGAGGGATTCCGGTTTTTGCAGTCATACCTGAAAGACGGTGTCACAGTTCTGGTGACCTCCTATAAGTATTAGTTAATTATTTGACCACTGCAGTTGAAAGTAACCGATCTATGTAGCAAGTAGTGGGGTAAAGTATCGCTCTTTACCTTGGAACTCTACTTTTTAAGTTTTACAGAATCTCCGATGGGGCTGGTAATGATAAATCTCCATGGGAAAATGTGAGCCAGAATGGGAAATTACAGGGACAATTAAACCCATAATTACCAATTCCCAAGCAATTCCTTATTTCTCATGAAATTCTAAGGGTTCAACTCAGGATCCCAGTTATTTCCACATCCTCAGTATTGACAGAACCTGTGGTATCAGTAATTCTTGGGGTTCGCAATAAAAATCTTGCATCTGGGCCAATCGGAATGAGGCCCTAAATGTTTCATTTGAATGCTTATAACAGAGTATATCCATTACTGTTTTCTTCATGATGAATTGTTTGGTTATTATGTGACACATGCAAAGAAAAATTACTTTCCCCATGTTGATATAACTAAGTATTGTTATATATTAGTACATTACCCCTCAAGTGTGACTTCTATGACCACAGAGCAGTGTGCTTATTATACATCAAAGTGACACTCTACATGTTATGTGTATACAGTGTGCCCCCATAGTGAATAAGTAGCCAAAATCTGTTTTCACTGATTTGAACATTGGTCATGGCCAGTGGCTTGGTGCATTAAACTGACAGCAGTTAGTTGCTTTTGTTTGTTGGTTGCCCTCTAGTCGGAGTAGGGCCGGAGATCTGACACAGGAGTCAGAATGGGCCACATAACCTCTTTGGTCCTGGTGGTGCAGTTTTCATACTAGGATGCTTCCTTGGGTAAGGAAGGATTAATCTCATCTAGCTGTCAGCTTGGAGTGGCTTTGCAGCAAAGTCACCTTTTTATGGGGACACACGTGATTCTTTTGCCTTTTTCTGGATTGTTGCAGGTTTTAGACATTTTTGCATGTGGTACTTGTCTTCAACGCTGCAGTTCTGCTCTGTGCTTTGCCCATAAATGGCATTGTAAAATTGGTTTCACCCAATTGGTGTAGTTAACTCTCAAATAAGGTAAATGTAAATTGGTGCATAAACTGCACTATGGCAATGGAAGTTAAATGTCATATGGAAGTAAAATGTCATATGTGACCTGTAGACTGTATGATCTACGATTGCGGGAAACACAAGAGGAGTGCCGTTATGCTATGGCTGGCCTACAGTTTAAAAGCTGTGCAGTGACACATGAAGAAAAAGCACCTTTGCGCTGTGTAGGAAATCATATTTTTATATATTACTAAGGAAACATAAAGAGTGCTATGTAAACCGACAGGGCTGGGTGCTTAGAATATAAAAACGTGTTACCTTACATTTTGGAAATTGTGTGCTATCACAAAGAATAAATACAGTTGTTTTCTATGTGTATGGTAGGCTAGATTTTCTATATTTAAAAGTCATTCTCAAATTAGTTTGAGAAATCTACATTAATGCTCAAAGTATATTTATTTTAATAATGCCAATGGCAAAGTAACTTATTTAAGTGCAAGCTTTAGGCCTAGTTTGTCACTCCGCCCCACTCAAGAGGCTCAATACACATTCCTGGCTGAGAGTTAACAGCCCTGCTTCCAGAGGATAATACTTGGCCTGTGGACTGAGGAAGAAAGGGGTGTTGTCAACAACTGTTCACTTAGTGGGGATAAGTTATCTGGGAGGGAGGAGGAATACTTGGCAGAACAAATGATAGACTACACACCTCCTCTTTTGACTTCGAGATGCAAATTCGGCTGCCCTCCCATTCGCTCTCAGAATTCCCCCCAGACCTTCTGGCAGTAGAAGGGAGAACCCTTTTTTACCTTGACAGACCTGAATGGCTATTGGAGAGTCAAAGCCCCTGCTGATGGAGGAAGGGGTTAGCCATTTATTAAGTTAGGGTTTCTGGAATTTTTAACAGTAAAGCGAAGTGGAAGTGCTGCCTAAGAAGGTGGGCACCGAGTAAGGAACAGAGAAAATTGGGTGTGGGAAATTCTTCAGTCACTGGCCAGTGTACTGGCCATGAATAGCATTTCATCAGCAACTCCTCAGAACACTCCTAGACCTGGGATGACAACACATGAGGAATGAAGAATCTGCTGGAAGAAATGGGCTTAAATACACCTGGCTGTTGCTAGCACCCAGAGACTCTTCAAGTGCTCTTTAAGTGTCAGGTGGTTAATCTCATGTTTGCCTCTTCAAAGGACTAAAAAGATGAAAAAGGCTCCTGACTCTAAGAAGGTCAAGCCAAACACTGTAGATTAATACCTTCAGGAGTGGTTGCTCATGAGAATCCTACTGTCTAGAAGCCTACACATGAGGTCCTGAATGCTGCAGGAGTGACCAGGAGATACTTCCCCAGCAGATAGAGAAAAAGATGACTTAGTCACTGTTGCAAATTGAACCCTATTTATTTATTTAGGGCTCTCCTGCTGGTATTCTTAAACTCTAACATGGGGAATATGCTATTCAGTGACCAGTATATGTGCCCTGGCCTTTAAAACATGGCTAAACTGGTTTATAATATATCTGATGGGCACACTCTTTTCTATACAGTCATAGTATATGCTGCAGAAATACACCAATGCCATGCAAAGCTGATACATGTGGACTGCAGTACATATTGTTTCATCCACTGACAACTTAGCTCCAGGCCTACCCTGTGCAGCTGGACTACTCCATTTCAGACCTATAGTGTGAACTGTCAAAATAATAACCATTTTAGACAGGTAAAGACCTCCCTTTTAAATATTAATAAGTCTTCCTCTATTGAGGCCTTGCTGCCCACATGGTGGGGTGCATGGTATTTAAAAGTAGAATGTGTATTAAATTAATGTTACCATTTCTCTACAGTGATAAGGCCTCATAAGATATCTTTCACCATGGCATGTACTTATGTAACAAAAGATAGTGCAGATTAAAATATTCATACTACTGTCTCGGGAAGTGGACCAGCTTGAAAAAAAGGAATCACTATTTTTATAGTTATTAAAAATCCAATTCTAGGGTGAATGATTTTTAACAAATAAAAGAAAGGAACTTTCAGAAAGTTACCTTTTTCCTGTATGAGCGTTCAGGAAGCTAATTAGTATCAGTCTCTGACAGCTGATCAGCCTGTACCTGGCCTGAAAGAGGTGCCACTAAGGTGTAAAATTCCTCCCAGGACCTACACAATAGTCAGTATGATGGACTGGTTGATTTGAATGAGCAGGACTTACTAATTTGAGCTCAGGAGACTATTCAGGGTGAGGGCTGTGTGCATCTTGTTGGCACAACAATGTCAAATCCTGCCTGGCATGTCTGTCTGAGCCATAAGTGAAGCTGATGCACCACTGAACTGCATCAAACAGTACCAGAACCCAATTCTTATGTATCTCCTTAGTGGTTGCTGAGCACCCTTTCTTTTATCTACTAGACGTCTGTCTCCTATTTTGTTGAGGGTCCATGGCCTTCTTCAAACTGGATTTTAGTGCTAGATGTGGGACAACACTGATGAGTTTCACAGTTATGTTATGTTATATTGGTTTTTCTATAGCGCACGGCTACTCCATGGAGTGTCCCGGCGCTTTTAATTAACGAACCAGTAACAAAAGAGAAAACACAACACAGTAAAATAACACAGTACATTCCCATACACATCACAGCTCTCAGACCTAAATTAAGTGTAGCTGAAGACTTCAGCCATCTTTGCATTGCACTGGCACACAATATTATGGCCTGTTGGCAGTAGGGCAAACAGGAACTACTGGGAAAGAAGATAGGTTAGTGAGAGAGCGCAATTTGAATGAAACATATGTCCGTACCATATTTACAAGCCTATAGCGTAAGGTTAGCACATGTAACTTTAGTAATAGAAAATGTATCTGTATTTACTCTAGACTGTGCATTAGAATTAGAAAGGCCCGTATACATAGATTGGGCTAATATAGAAATGTGAAAATGCTCAAGAACAGTAGAACGTGCTAAATGGAGTTTATGTACGTATGTAATTAATTAAACGGAGAAAGAGATGAAATGTAAATTGAAGAAATGTGCAGACTATATAGCACTGTGTAAGAACGAGAGTATAATGTTGTATTTTTATGTAACATGAATTCGTTCATAATCAATGATTTGCTAAATCGAATATATATATATGTGTG
Organism: Lissotriton vulgaris; assembly: GCF_964263255.1. NCBI lineage: Eukaryota > Metazoa > Chordata > Amphibia > Caudata > Salamandridae > Lissotriton > Lissotriton vulgaris. The sequence goes on along the minus strand of NW_028241693.1, from coordinate 276,902 downwards.
TTAAAAGTCATACCGCGTAGAGGAGTTTGTAGGAATTTTAGAATGGTGTGATCATATGCTATTTTAACCTAACGGACCAAGAGTTCGCAAGAGTGTAGTCCGCTGCATATAATTTAGTGGGCTCACAGGAATAGGGGGATAGCTTTGATCTGTACGTGCGAGCCAAGAGTCAAAGGTCTTGTTAAATTAAAGTGACAATACTGGACGAAGTTATGGCCTAGTGAGATAAGGGACGCTTGGAATTTGGGGTCCTGTTTCGAAGTGACTGTTTTCGAAGTGACCAAAGGGGTTACAATCACAGTTGTAATGAATAGAGCTCTGTTGAAGTGATAGACTTTGGTCTGAAAGTGTCAACTGGAATGTCATGAGGTTACTAACAAGATGACGAAGATGGCGCCATGAGAAGCAAGGTCAACTTAACAGACGACGTGAAGAGACGAAGCTATGGAAAAAACCAGAAGCGGGACTACGTGAAATGTGTACATGGTGGGCGTCTCAAAGGGGCGTTCCATCCATACTGTGTTTTTGTATTTAGGGACAGCACCCCGGGAAGGAGAAGGCAGAGCAGATGGCCTGAGAACGCAACAGAAGAAGTCAGAGCAGAGCAAGGGAGAGAGCAGTAGGCCGAGGACCCTTAGAGAGCGGATGGGTAGGCAGAAAGGGTACTGCTTCTCGACATAGGTTTCCATCAGAGATTGAGAGAGTTTGAACTTCTTTGGAAGTCAAACTGCTGACACCTTTTTAGGTAAAGGACTTTTCTGAGTAGGGATGTCATCTAGCATAGAGTAGGGACAGATTTAACTTGTTTATTCTTTTTATGTAAATGACGCATCATATTCATTTTGTGTCTATGCTATTCAATTTGCTGATTCTAGAATTGGTTTTGATTGTGTTCGTTTGTAGACTAAGATTCTTTAGGGAATTTATGTTCCTTTTAGTTCCTGTATACTTGTTGAATCTTATCTTGAGAGGATTGTACTTGCAATTAATTTTGGGTTTATATTAAACTTTTTAAACTTTACCAGTCGTAAGTGATTCTTTAGAGTTGCGTCGGTCTATGGGGTTGATTTAACTTATGTGGGTTTGCCTTTTACTCAATGACAGTCAATAATCGATCCAAAAGGACGAATGAGATAAGTATCTAGGTGATCAGATAAGATATCAAAATCTCATTCCCCGCAGTTGGTAGCAGAGAAAGATGGTTGGCTTCTTGAGGAAGGCAACCTAGGTTAGGTCTAGATTACCCCAAGGTCCCTAGTCATCGACGACCAGAAGAAGAATCCCTGCCGAAGAAGGTGCTGATGGTGCGAGAGAGAAAAGCAGCAGAATCGGTCGAGAGTGAGTATAAGGGTCATGCGTTGCCAGATTGCGGTGTTTTGTGTTGTACCTGTGTTGTATTGTCAAGCGGAGTTGAATGCCTGTAGTGTGATTGTGGGAAGGTTGTGAGCGCGCGCAACCGGATAAAATCTTAAGTCCAGAGAAGGGCTTAAGTGGTTCGGGTGTATCGAACACCCAGAGTAATTGTCTACCATTGTAAAGGGGGTCATGAGGTACCATTGATCGCCCGCAGGACCGAGATAGGGGGAATGTCTGAGTGAGTGTATGAGTAACGGACGCTGGTCGGACGTTTACTGTGTGTAAGTAACCTATCAGATAAGGCGAGCGTCTGAACGTGAGAGGAAAGATGTCTCGTCAGTTGAGGTGACAATTACAGTTAGACTATGGACGTACAGTCAAGAAAAGTGATCGCTTGGTCGGAAGTAGTCATTTTTCGGCGTATGAATGAGACGCATGCATGACCGTGAGACGAGCTGAGAAAGGAGGGGAACTGCTGCAGAGGGGACGAGTGACGTCAGCGTAGAGCCGCACTGGGATTGGCTGGTTAGCGTAGAGTCGCGCTGGGATAGGCTGGTCAGCGAGAGCCGCGCAGGGATTGGTGGTTTGTCATCGGGAAGTAAATAAGGAAGAGAATAAGGAAAATCGTAGATTCTAGAAAATGAAGTGTTTTAAACGTTTAAGGGCTATCTTTAAGAGAGATAGAGGAAACTCGTATGCAGGGGAAGAGGCCCCACCGGAAGGCACACCAGCTTATTATATGGCTGTGAATGTTGGGTTACACTCAATACTATGGATCTCCGAGTGGAGTAAGCTAACAGAAGGAAATAAGGAACTGACGTTCCCGAAATACGGGACGTTTAGGTTAGAAGCATTGAATCAGCTGAAAGCGGTAATGCTCGCAACAAGACCTCTACCGAGGCCAACACAGTTCGAAGCCCTCAGTGTATGGTTCAGGGCGGCAAACGACAGGAGCTTGAATAGACGCCAAGAAAGAGTGAGACGATCGGTAAGAGCAGTGCAGGATGCTAAATGGGATGATGAAGCTAAAAAGTGGAGGGTGCAAAAAATAGAAGCAGACAAACTGTACCCAATGCTAGAGGCTACGGGAGAAAAGAAACCTCCAGAAGAGGATGAGGAGAGCGAGACGGAGGAGGATCTGATAGATAGGCTGTTATTGGACAGACCACCTCCGTACAACAGAGAAGCCGAAAGTCCCGAACTACAGCAGGGGGACGGGGCTAGGAAGGGGGAATATACACCGCTCCCCGTAACCGAGTGGGAACCCAAGAAAGGTGAGGAAATACCTCAACTTAGTCCCGTACAGAGAGTAGTAGGAAGATTTGTGGTCCAGAAGGTGCCAGAGACGGAATGTGCAAGGTCGTATCAACTGCCGGATGCTCTACAAGTACCTGTTACCATAGGTCCTATAGTGTCAATCTATAACCCGGAGGGAGCCCAGCAGGAGGAACAGGCACGGTGTGACAGGGAAAGGGCAGAGATGGAAAGTAGGAACAATACGATCAATTCCCAAAGGCAGTTGCTAGGACCAAGGAGTCGGAGTACCCCATTGGGTCCAGTAACGGATCCCTGGATAGAACAGGGGGGTCAGAGAGGACAGATGGATCTGAGGGGACCGAAACCAAAATCCTTTAAGGAGTTAAGAGAGTACTTGAAAGAATGGGATGCTGCCGTAGAGACTCAGAATAAAAGAATAGAAACAGAAACAGAATGGAGAGATCAAGATAACAGGATCCTCTCTCACTGCGGAGCTGGCGAAAGCAGCCCGGAGTGGGAGGGAGGGAGTCAAGGAAGCAAAGGAGATACTTGCCATACCATCGGTGGCAATAGACAATTGTGTGAAGACAAGAGTACAGGATGTGGGGGGATGCCTCGCCCCATCCTTAGTGAGGGAGAACGAAGGACACAGGAGTACCGAGATAGTTTCAGGTGCACTCACCATGCCCCGGACGAAAATGTGCGACATTGGAGTCACGAGGGTATGGGGAGTCGCGAAGGGTCTCGCCATGCATTCGGTGATCCCGGACGGGATCGCGGGAACATGGAGGGCCGTGAGGGACCTTTTCGTTTATTGAGTGACACCAGACAGCAAGGGAATAGCAGTGATTTAGAACAGAACGGAGGATCCTATCTTGCATCTAGAGAGACCGAGCCAAAAAGACAGAATGCAGTGATGGGGAATAGAACGTTGTTCCACCATATCCCTAGGGAAGATGGGAAAGCTTGGGACCTAGAGAGGTGGGAACAAAGAGAAGCAAGGAGGACTCCTCATAACTCACCTGTGCCTAGACGTAGGACTCATAGTGGGGGTGAGAGGGATGTAAACGAACCACCTAGGAGTGAGGTACTGAGAGCTGAGATAAAAGCAAAACGGCTCGATGTAACCAGTTTGAAGTCAGATTTGGATGAAATAATAGACGGCACATTGCCAATGGAAAGGATCGATCTGTATGAACAGGACGAAATACTGTTTATGTCTAAGGATGTTACTTGGAAGGCGAGGTCAGTTCATGAAAAATTATCTGAGTTGGCAAACAGGTATATGATAGACTTATCATGAACTAAAGCTTTACAGAGTAACCATAGGTTAAACTGCACGGATCAGGATCTAGATGAGCGTAGGACGATTGGGCTGAAAATACACATAAAGGAACTGATCTTGAGTATCAGATTGTGGAGGAATTTGGATAAATGGGAGGAAAGATGGTCCAAGAGGGGATCCGTCAGAAGGAGTACACTTGCGGGGTCCCCGGAGGGAGGGCTAATGCGAATGGAAGCTTTCCCTTTGCGAGAAATCGCGAATGGAAACTACGTGCATGTGCCCTGGAGTAGGGGGGATCTAGCAGCATTTACCAATTCTTTCCCAAAGCTAAGGGAGAATCCCGTCGAGTGGTACAAACAGGTAGAGAGGTTCGTGAAGATCTCTAAAGTGCTGTGGGTCGACTTGAACACCCTGTTTGATATTGTAGTACCCGGAGATTTGTGAACGGCATGTAAGCTCAGTGTTGAATGGCCCATTTGTGAACCAGATAGGGATGCCCAGACGAATGGGCCATCAGAGAAAGTCATGGAAAAGTACGAGAGGGTAATGGCATGGTTGAAAGAGAAGGTACCGTTGCAGGACATAGACTGGGTTAAGATAGATCGAACCACTCAGGAACCTAAAGAGACCGTTCACGAGTACTATGAGAGATTGCTGAAAGCATTCAAACAGTACAGTGGATTGGACGTGATGGACCCTAAAGACATAGGACAGTTTGTGTCGAAGTTCGTCCTGGGATTGAGATCAGACATAAGCCTAATGATTCAACAGCATTTGATCTGTTGGCAGAACAAACCTTTAGATGAGATCCTGAGGTATGCGAGATACTGTAGCGATGAAATAGATTCGAAAGCAAAGAAACTTAAGGAGAAGCTGATGTTGGTGCAGATGCAATCAGCTGGAAAGGGTGGACAGCGGCAACAGGGAACAGGAACCCTAGGGAAGAAACAGATCAATCAAAGCAGAGAAGAGGAGGAAAAAACGAGACCTAGGGTAGATATCGCGACACCGAAAAAGACAACGAGGTACCATCAGTGTAACGAGGTGGGACACTGGAGACGCGAGTGTCCCTATAATGTCGAGATGGGGGAATTAGAACAGGAGGAGGATGAGGTTCAGAAAAGCCTGGTAAAGGGAACAGCGCTCCCGAAGGGAAAGTTTATCAAAGGGGGGACTCAGACTCCTCGACCTCAGTTCCCTCAACCGCCTCGCATTGCAAATGGAGGGAAAACCTATAGACAACTGCCACTGTTCGTAGGAGGAGAAGAATGTTACTACGTTGATCCCCTTACGGGACAACGAGTGAATAGAGAAGAGGACTGTACTCTAGGAGCAGCCCTGGAGGTAGATCAGAGAGGACCATACGTAGAGGCTGAGGTGGCTGGATGTCCTACGACCTTTTTGGTGGATACGGGGGCCACTCGATCCACTTTGAGATCGGCGGTAGTTCCAGGTTTGCCAATGTCGGGAGAGACGATCCAGGTAGTAGGAGTCGCAAATAGGAGAATGACGAATCCTCTGACAGAACCAGTGTCGGTGAAAATAGGGAAATATAGTGATGAACACCAGTTTGTGATTTGTGATTCCAGCCCTGTGTGTCTGCTAGGAAGAGATCTGTTGTGTAAACTAAACTGCACCATATATTGCACACCTGAAGGAGTAGAAGTGCAGACTAACGATGATGATGCCGATTTTAAGGTTGTAAACTCGCAGGGATGCGTGGAACTATACCCTACCCTAACGGTGGAGGAGCTTCCACAGAACTTGAAGGAGACAGTGTCAGCTGAGGTGTGGGATTTTACTGGAGAAGAAATAGGACTGATTAAAGGGGTAGAACCGGTAAAGATCATGGTAAAACCCAATGCCGAGTATCCAAGAACACCACAATATAAGTTGACCCCGGAGACGATTGCAGGAATAAAGCCTGTGATCGAATCCATGATTAAACAGGGAATACTGAAGGAGATCGTGGGAAGTCCATGTAACTCCCCGATTATGGGTTTGCAGAAGCCTAGTGGAAAATACAGAATAGTGCAGGATCTTCGAAAGATTAATAATATCGTTGTTTCGTGTTGTCCAGTGGTACCGAATCCATCAGTGATATTATTTCAGATACCGTTCCGAGCTGAATGGTTCACCGTGATAGACTTGTGTCAGGCTTTCTTTTCAATCCCCTTAGATGAGGAAAGCCAATATCTGTTCGCTTTTAAGCTGGAAAATCGCGTTTTAACATGGTGTCGTATTCCCCAGGGGTATACAGAAAGCCCATCGATTTTTAACCAGCTGTTGAAGAAAAATCTTGAAAGTCTAGTACTGCCCATGAACTCGGTTCTGGTCCAGTACATAGACGACCTACTTGTGGCGTCAGAAACTGAGGAAGCTTGCAAAGTAGACACCATCACCTTACTAAATCACTTGGCCGAGAACGGACACAAGGTGTCTCCAAGTAAATTGCAGTATTGTCTGACTGAAGTGCAATACTTGGGCCATAGGATTGAAAAGGGAAAGCGGAAGGTGTCTCCAGACAGAATTGAGGCGATCATGAAAATGAGTGCGCCCAAAACACAAAGAGAAGTCAGGATGTTTCTAGGCATGGTCGGTTATTGTCGGCAGTGGATAGCCAACTTTTCACTGAAGGCAAAACCTTTACAAAAACTGACGCACAAGGGGGTGAGTGATCCGGTACCATGGGACAAGGATTGTTTGATGGCATTTTTGCAGCTGAGGGAGGACTTGTGTCGTGCCCCGGCTTTGGGAATGCCTGATTACGAGAAACCATTCTTGCTTTACTGCTGTGAAAGGGAAGGTTGTGCCTTAGCAGTTTTGGCCCAGATACACGGAAATGCCCGTAGACCAGTTGCATACTTTTCGGCTACCTTAGATCCAGTAGCCGCAGCGTTGCCCGGATGTCTCAAATCCGTTGCTGCAACGGGTGTCAGCATTGAAAGGTGTGAAAATGTGGTTATGGGACATCAGTTAGTGGTGTACGTACCGCATTCTGTGGAATTGTTAATGACGAGGACCAAGACTCAGCATTTGACGAATAGCAGGCTCACACGCTATGAGCAAGTCATATTGGCTGCTGAGAATGTGACCCTAAAAAGATGCTCTGTCTTGAATCCCGCTACTTTAATGCCACTTCCAAATGATATTGATGATGAAATCTGTACAGATCATGACTGCCTTGATGTGACTGAACTATGCACCAAACCAAGACCAGATATCGTAGATGAGCCATTGACTGACCCTGATGAAATATTCTTTGTTGATGGTTCATGCGTAAGAGACGATATCGGTCAGCTGAGAGCAGCATATGCAGTTTGTATAATTACCGGAGTTGTGGAAGCCGCCTGCCTGGAAGGAGTACATTCCGCTCAGGTAGCTGAAATCATTGCTTTGACCTGTGCCTGTTTGGCAGGCAACAAAATTCGAGTCACCATATACACCGATAGCCAGTATGGTTTCGGGGTAGTTCATGACTATGGGCAGTTGTGGTCTCAAAGAGGTTACATGACCTCCTCGGGTTCTCCCATTAGGAATGGAGAATTCGTGAGATTATTGTTAGAGGCATTGCAAGGTCCAGCAGCTATAGCAGTTGTCAAATGTGCCGCGCACACAAAGAATACAGATTTTGTGTCGCAAGGTAATCGATATGCAGATGAAGTCGCACGTTACTGTGCGGAACAGGGGTATTCTCTCACAGAGGTAGAAGTGGGGGGAATACAAGAAAGAACTGAATTGACCATGTTGTTAGATACTGTAGACACGTGGGATGAACTGAAGTGTGTCCAGGAGAATGCACCTGATTTTGAGAAAAAGGCATGGGAAACAGCTGGTTGTACCAAAAGTGAGATGGATTTTTGGATTTCTGCAGATGGGAGAGCAGTTTTACCAAACGAACTTGTTAGTCCAATGGCAAGGAGATTGCATGGACCAGCACACATAGGTAGAGATGCCATGGTGAGAGTATTCAGACAAACGTGGTACAATCCGAAGTTTAGAGTAGCGGCAGAAGCAGTATGTCAGCGTTGTGCGATCTGTCAGCAACTAAACGTAGGGAAAAGAACACCAGTCACATTGAGTCATATAGGGAGGTCTGGAGGGCCTTTCAATAGAATGCAGCTGGATTTTATTGAAATGCCCAAGTGCAATCGACTCAGATATGTCTTAGTGATTGTCTGTATATTTTCCAGATGGGTTGAAGCTTACCCTACACGTAGGTGCGATACACTTACAGTAGCAAAATTGTTGCTTAGAGAACTGATACCGAGGTTTGGGGTGCCAGCCTCTTTGGAATCGGACAGAGGAACTCATTTCAACAGCGAAATAGTGAAGATGCTGTGTTCAGCCTTAAGTATCGACCAGAAGCTCCACTGTAGTTATCGACCAGAAGCCTCGGGGATTGTAGAGCAAATCAACAGCACAATTAAATCCAGACTTGCCAAAGTTTGTTCATCGACATCTCTGAGTTGGCCTGATGCACTTCCATTGGTCCTTATGAGCATACGTAGCACACCAGATAGAAGGACAGGTCTCTCTCCACACGAAGTGCTAATGGGGAGAGCTATGAGACTGCCATCGGTTCCGACTGCAGCATTGTTGAACATCACAGATGATTTGATCTTGGACTACTGCAAGGGACTATCTGATGCCATTCATTCTGTGTCCCTTCAGGTGCAGGCTGCAGAGGTTCCATCAGCTCACGACCTGTGCCATGACCTGTGTCCTGGGGACTGGGTCCTGGTGAAGAAACATGTCAGGAAGAACTGTCTAGATGTGCGCTGGCGTGGACCATTTCAAGTCATACTAGTTACGAACACTGCAGTAAAGTGTGGAGGCTTGCCCAACTGGATACACGCCTCACACACCCGAAGAGTTCCAGCACCTCTGGAAGAAACAGCTCCTCTCTCGGATGAAAATCCAGCGGAAAGCGGAGAAGCCACAGAGAGGGAAAGTCAAGCTGTAGAGGTGATCGAAGAGGCTGAGCCTGTGTCGGAACAGGCTGATGACGGTCAGGACACCAGTGAGACCGAAGTTGCTTCAGAAGAGGAAAGTAGCTGGGAGTTCGGATCAGACACCGAACAAGCTGTAAGTGGTCAAGAAACGAGTCCAAGAACAAGGAGCAGGAGGACAAGGAATGGAGAAGCTAGTTGGCCGGCAAGAAGGAGAAGGTCAACCTTGAGAGCAAATCCAGAGAGAACCCTTGTCCCGATCTCTGAAGATTCAGATCTAGACGAAGGAGCTACGGACTCAGGCTCTGAGAGTCCGAGAAGATCAAGAAGGGTACGTGTGCCCTGCAAAAGATACGCCACCCCTGAGTGGACTTATCTAGCAGCAGATGTCTTGGGGACAGAGATCTGGGAGAGTGAGAGAGGCGCAAGTGACCAATCTCGATCCAATTGTGACAGTGGAGATATGGATGTTGACGCCTAGAATCGAGACTGAGGGGTTACTGACCTTCACACTTCCCGTTCCCCTTACCTAAGTCGGATCAAAGACCTAGTGCTGAATCGATTAGAGTTTCCAACTTTGGGTCATCCAGTACCAGCACAAGAAGAAAAAGTCATTCGTTTAGAACTGTTGGAAAATGCCATTAGAGCTGCAGGTGCTAGAAGCATTGTAAATGCATAAAGACTTTTGTGATTAAGTTATAAAGAAGAAGATAACCTAGCGCCGAGTGGAAAGAAGAATAAAATTAGGGATTACATTTAGAGGACGGAGAAGGGTTAGGGTTGTCTGTGGCTGAAGTAAAAAGACATTGTTGTGAAAAAGAGACTTTTGTTGGTTAAAAGTGCTTCACAGACTGAGAAATCAAATAAAGCAAATAAAGACCTGAGAAAGAAAACTTTTCCTCGAAAAAGAAAGAGCCACATTGTTTGATAACATGGAGAATGGCAACCCAAACCGAAAGGTCAAATGCATAATAGGTACACTAATAGCAGTAGTAATTTTTCTCATTATTACAGTAGTTACCATATCATACATAGTAGGAAATGCAAGTGTAGAGGAGACAACAGATGTAAAGCCTGTAACGACTTTGAAACCTGCTCTTGTTGGGAAGAAGGGGAGAGCAATGTAATCCGTGAAAAGGCGTTACTGGCAAATGAAGCTCGTAGGTTACACGTAGACGAGTCGCAGGGAAATTTTAGATCAAACGCATATGCCAAGTTATTGTACGAGTATATTGATGCCTTGGAGGCCAAAGATTGTTATGTTTGCATGCAATTGCCGGCTTCTGTAGATGAAGGCATCAGATATCATCATCTCCCACTGACATATCGGATAACGTGTAGTTTATTGCTTAGTATATTTTATGGTAGAGAAGGGTTTGAGTACTACTTTTCAAATTATGATTCGGTACTGCCTGAAGTCCCGAATTATAAACAAATGAATAAGTGGGACTATCACAAAAAGGAAGATAGATTAGCAAAATTCTTTCTTCCTTGGGATACATTAGATACTTCATATGCACGACGAAATAATCTGACTTGCAAAGTGTCAGAGATCGAGAAGAAGTTTATTGGACAAGTAGATGACAGGTACAGGAGGCAGAAGATTCTAAAAATGTCAGGACAATGGAAAACAGATTGGACCGAAGAGGAAAAAGCACACAAAAAGAAGGGTAGTAATGGTCCAATAGCTTTGGATAGAACGCAGTAAGGAAAGTTATGTTTAACTCGAAGCAAGACATATTATGAGAGTGTATTTGTAGGTGAAGTTAGTTGTGAACATGCTTTTAGGTTAGAGTACTATACGAAAGATTTCATGAAAGGGATGCAAGCGATTCCTAATGTATATTTTGTATGTGGAAGAAATGCCTATGTAAAGTTGCCTGACAATTGGTATGGTTCATGTTATTTGGCAATTGTCTTCCCCAAAATATATCATGCAAAGGATTTAGAGATCATAGAGGGAAAGGCTTCGACAAGAGGGAAAAGGGAAGTAGGAGATGTTGAAGTTGTTGGAGATGTATTCGGAGCAATGTTTCCTCTTTTAGGTTTGATACTTAATGATGTTAAGATCAGGAGACTAGCTACAGTTGTGGATAGATTGTCTGCAAGTACTGCAAGGTCATTGATGCTAGTAGAAGGAGAGATGCAGTCGATTAGGGCAATGGTTCTTCAGAACCGTCTTGCTTTAGATGTTCTGCTAGCAAAAGAGGGCGGAGTTTGCAAGGCTTTGAAGGTCCAAGAATGTTGTACTTACATTCCAGACAATTCAAAACCACTTGAGAAGGTTATACAGAACATTACTGAGATACATCAAGAAATAGAAGATTTGACAAAAGTAAATGTGTGGGAAAAAGTAGGTCATGGAATGGGAAAAGTTGGAGGTTGGTTTGCCAACCTTGGGAAAAGTGTTGTTTGGTACATTTTGAAACCTGTCTTAATAATATTGATTTGCATAATCACATTGTGGGGTTTAGTGAGACTGTACAAATGGTATAGGTCGAACCGGTTACAAAGGTCCATGAGAGAGCAAGAAAGGAGATTAGCTGCTTTGCAAGATCAGCAGTATAGAAGTTTAAGAGCTCTCGAGACGATAAAAAGAGGGAGCCTTGTAACTAGTTCTGTGTAAAGCGACATTCAAATTGAGGTGTTTGTGATGACCCCTAGAGGTCATCAAAGGGGGGAACTGAGAGAGCGCAATTTGAATGAAACATATGTCCGTACCATATTTACAAGCCTATAGCGTAAGGTTAGCACATGTAACTTTAGTGATAGAAAATGTATCTGTATTTACTCTAGACTGTGCATTAGAATTAGAAAGGCCTGTATACATAGATTGGGCTAATATAGAAATGTGAAAATGCTCAAGAACAGTAGAACGTGCTAAATGGAGTTTATGTACGTATGTAATTAATTAAACGGAGAAAGAGATGAAATGTAAATTGAAGAAATGTGCAGACTATATAGCACTGTGGAGGAACGAGAGTATAATGTTGTATTTTTATGTAACATGAATTCGTTCATAATCAATGATTTGCTAAATCGATTATATATATATATATGTGTGTTAAAAGTCATACCGCGTAGAGGAGTTTGTAGGAATTTTAGAATGGTGTGATCATATGCTATTCAAACCTAACGGACCAAGAGTTCGCAAGAGTGTAGTCCGCTGCATATAATTTAGTGGGCTCACAGGAATAGGGGGATAGCTTTGATCTGTACGTGCGAGCCAAGAGTCAAAGGTCTTGTTAAATTAAAGTGACAATACTGGACGAAGTTATGGCCTAGTGAGATAAGGGACGCTTGGAATTTGGGGTCCTGTTTCGAAGTGACTGTTTTCGAAGTGACCAAATGGGTTACAATCACAGTTGTAATGAATAGAGCTCTGTTGAAGTGATAGACTTTGGTCTGAAAGTGTCAACTGGAATGTCATGAGGTTACTAACAAGATGACGAAGATGGCGCCATGAGAAGCAAGGTCAACTTAACAGACGACGTGAAGAGACGAAGCTATGGAAAAAAACAGAAGCGGGACTACGTGAAATGTGTACATGGTGGGCGTCTCAAAGCGGCGTTCCATCCATACTGTGTTTTTGTATTTAGGGACAGCACCCCGGGAAGGAGAAGGCAGAGCAGATGGCCTGAGAACGCAACAGAAGAAGTCAGAGCAGAGCAAGGGAGAGAGCAGTAGGCCGAGGACCCTTAGAGAGCGGATGGGTAGGCAGAAAGGGAACTGCTTCTCGACATAGGTTTCCATCAGAGATTGAGAGAGTTTGAACTTCTTTGGAAGTCAAACTGCTGACACCTTTTTAGATAAAGGACTTTTCTGAGTAGGGATGTCATCTAGCATAGAGTAGGGACAGATTTAACTTGTTTATTCTTTTTATGTAAATGACGCATCATATTCATTTTGTGTCTATGCTATTCAATTTGCTGATTCTAGAATTGGTTTTGATTGTGTTCGTTTGTAGACTAAGATTCTTTAGGGAATTTATGTTCCTTTTAGTTCCTGTATACTTGTTGAATCTTATCTTGAGAGGATTGTACTTGCAATTAATTTTGGGTTTATATTAAACTTTTTAAACTTTACCAGTCGTAAGTGATTCTTTAGAGTTGCGTCGGTCTATGGGGTTGATTTAACTTATGTGGGTTTGCCTTTTACTCAATGACAGTCAATAATCGATCCAAAAGGACGAATGAGATAAGTATCTAGGTGATCAGATAAGATATCAAAATCTCATTCCCCGCATTAGGGTCTAGAGGCAGTTACTCCATTAGTCAGAGAGGGAATAGGAGTGTCTAAGGGTGTCCCAAAGCTAGAGGCTGGCGAACCCTACAAAGTCACACTCTTACCCAGCAACTCTAAGAACACTTTCTGGATCTGTGGAAGATAAGAATAGGGCTGTACCTGCTGTCAGTGATCTGAAAGTAACCCCGAAGGACTGGACCTGATTCCCCTTGTACCCAGGAAAAGAGGTGGTTTTCCAAAGGTCAGTTGGCTGATCTCCTGTGTGGCTACAGGGGCACAACAAGCTGCAAGAAGCCATTTCCCTGAAGTCCCAAAGTACCCAGCTGACATGGGGCAAATGGACTTAAATGGGACTTTGCCTTTGACATCTGACAGACACCCTGAGAGTCTCAAAGTGGACTCCACTGAGCTCCAGGGGGCATAAGAAGTATACTCCTGTGGATGTTCAGCTTCAAGGACAAAGTTTGGAAACATTTTAAATATTTTCCTTCTGAATCCCAGCTGGACCCTTGGGAAAAAACGCCTACCTGGCAGATCCAAGGCACCAAACTGAATATCAGCTTTGTCCTGCTCAAGGCTCCAAACACCTCCAAAAAATCTCATTCTGCGTTGGGACTTGGGACATGATCAGAAATTAAATTCCAAAGCTCCAGCAGAACGAACCTGTGTCTGGCATCTGTCCTTCGGTTCCACAGCGTTGGCTGCAATTTCAGAGGCAGCCCGCTCAGAGATGGCTTTTCTTCTCAGAAAGTGATAAAGCTCTTTTTGACTTTCAGATTTTCACCAGGACCAATCCACTTGCATCCCACTAGGGCCCCATCGCAGTCGGCCTCAAATTGACCTTACGTCCTGGTCTACCACTTACAGAAACTATTAACAGCACTTTGGGATTTTTGGCACGTGTTCCACCTAAACCCTTGTGGGATTATAAGGTGTTTTGTGCGACCTTTTCCACTGTGTACTTTACACATTGCCATAATTAAGCCTCACTGCTTTGTGTCACATTATCCGGGTCTGAGCACAGGCTTATATTATTTAATTTGTGTGACACCTAGTAGGTGGTAAACAATTAAATATAATGGGAAACCCAATCTACCCTTGAGGGCCTAGGCAAAATCAAATGTACGGGTAAAGAGTGCCTTCAAGGGATTTATTTGTAATATTCAATTATATTGCTTTTAGTATGTACTCAGATGCAAAAATTATTTATAAACTTGCCAATGAATTTCATTTCAGAACCTATTTAAGAATTGTTTTTTGTTCCTTATATAAAATAGGAACCAGTGACACAATCACAACAGAGAAATATATAAAAGACACAGGTGTATATAAAAATAATTTTATATTTTAAAGTTCATTAAGGGTACTACAAAATTAAACACACAATGTAACAAGAGGAAAGCAGATACAATTGTACAGTCCTTCAATGTCACTATTGTAATCACTTTTTCTATCATCAATTATTTTCCAGAAAGAAGTGTTAAGGTCGACGTTTCGGTCTCTTAGCATTCGTCCATGAGACCATCTGCAGGACTATCGGGTATACAACAGATGACCCCTGAAAAATACTTCAAGCGATTCCAAAGGTCGAATACAATTTATGTTCACCACTTCTGGATATAAGTAAGATCAATCTTAGCTCTATCACTTTTATTTTAAATGAGCAATCCACACTGAATAAAGATATTTAGATTCTGGCGCTTCGCGGACGGTGTTTCCCAATTTACTGTCCACGGAGACTTCTCAGTTAGAGAAAGTTTAATCTGCTGTATCGTCGTCTGCGTGGAAAGTTAGCAATCCGACAAAAGATTGCTAACTTTCCGCGCACACGGTGATACACTGTGACGATGCCACTTTTAGAAAGTTCCCTTTTACCTGCCTATAGCTTCTAGCAGCTTTTTCAAAGGTAATTTCTAACTGTCACCTTGCAGCCTGAAGGATTCACCTGGCAGCCTGCTGGCCTCTTGCAGGGAAGTGTGAATGGATCCCAGGAAAGGGAACAAAAGGGCTCTGGTTGGTTTTGCTGGGAGAAGATGTGACCTCCTCTTGACAGGATTACCTGAGAATGTGCCCCCCAAGTGCAAAAGCTTCAAAGGGACATCTACTGTCACAGGCAGATGTGACTCACACCTTGACAGGCCCCTGCCATTGTCCAAGTCACCAGAGTGGCACCAATCCCAGTGGGGACAAAACCTGGTCCAGAACTGGTTTGCAGGGGAGGTTCCTCGTGTTCCTAGAAACACTTCAGGGGTGTGCCCAGAACTGTTATCAGGGAAATAAGTGTTCAACCATGTTGGATTTCGGCAGAGCAGGTCTCTGTGAGATTTCTTAGGGCCAAACTCCAGCAACTTATGTCAAAGGGTGCCCTCTGGAACCTTCTCTGCTTTGGCCAGGGTGTTTCCCCTGCTCACACACTTGTGCCAGGCACAAAAATGGCACGGTGGGTACCTTCTTCAGACCAGGATCTGTGGAACACAAAAGAAAAACTTCTGTAGTTGAACCTGTGAGGAGAAACCTCAAGGGCTAGGCCTGCTCCTCAGTTGTACCCAGGACAGATGAATGAACTCCAAGGGCTAATCCACTAGCCTTCATTTTACCTCCAGGAGCACAAAAGCTGCAAGAAGATCAAATTAAGGCTGAGCTCAGCCGACCAGTTACAACTGGATTTGCCTTGGACCATGCTGGTGGTTTCTGGGAGATTAAGTCCCATGTGGTGCCCAAAATGTCCTGCACGCTTGGCTTATGTTGACTGTACTCCTTCCCCCTTCCAAATTGCAAACTGGACATTTAGAAACCTTTTCTGAAACATTAGGCAAAAGAACCAAAAGAACCAAAGGCCACCACCGTCGAGCTGCAGCCACTGACGTAGAACTACTGGTCTGACTCAACTTGCTAGTTTGCCCCTGCTGAAAAGATCCAGACTTCCAGGAAAGTTTCTAATTCCCAATGTAAAGGACTTCATCAGCACCAGTGCCAAGCAGCACCCTGACAACACCTTCCTGGGCCACAACGTCTTCCACTCGGAGTTTTCTCACCTTCAACGTTAAGAGTCTTGAGCTTCTGCAGGAGCAGAGGATCCCGCCAACGACCCTTGTCCACCCTGCAGTTTGTCTCGCCTATGACTTCATTGATGAGGAATTTTCTTCAGAAAAATGACTGAAGGTAAACTTTCCACAAGCAAGAACCTGGTCCATCTGACCCATGCTCCATCGGGGTAGGCCTTAAATTTTGACTTTGGCCAGGTCTGGCATGACCAGATACCCGCTGTTGGTGCTTTGTGCTTTTTTAGTGCTAGAATTATTTGAAACTTTGAACAATTATATTTCTGGGTCCATCATTGTGGTGTCTACTTGTTCATTGAAATGTTGTCTATTTATCTATGTGGTATTTATTGTGTGGTGTTTTCTAAATTATAATTGTTTTGATAATGATAAATGCTTTACACATTTCTCTCTTGTTAAGCTAGCTGCTCTGTGCTATAGCTACCCAGGGTTTAGCTCAGGTTTAAATTATTGAAACCTAAATGGACCAAGTAAGGAGTAGTGTAATTTTTACTTGAAGAGGACTACCATCAACTTAAACTAAAAATCCACTTTCTCACAAACAGTCAAGCAAGAAGGAACACCTACGCACTGAATAACAATGAGGTAAGTTCTGAACCTTGGAGAACTTCACATGGAAAATATTCAGAGTCATATCTAAATTCACCCAGTTAAAGATATTGAACATTTGTAGTTTAAACAGGTCAGATTTCTTTTAGTACTGTGCCTCTCATCCAAAGCTCATGGGCTAATTTACTGCACAGCAGACCATTTTCCACTGTGTTAAGTGCTGCGGATAAGTCTAACATGACTGGGGCAATTGAATGGCCCCTATCCAGTAGCTCTAGCATTTTTTCTCTGTTATCTACAATGACAATTTCTGTCCCTCTTGGTGGGCAAACCACAGATTGATTGAAAGAATTTATGTTGTTTCCAGATAATCAAGGAACTGCTTGGTGTTAAAGCAGTCAGACTTAGGGTGGTCTTCCCCCAATCTTTTGCCTTCTTCCCTATCATTTTGCTCAATTTGTTTTTGTTGGCCTCTGTGCACTTTACCAATGCTAACCAGTGCAGTGTTTTTGCTCACTCCCCAAAAACATGGTAACATTGGCTTACACTTTATTGGCATAGTTCATTTAGTTGTAATACCCTAGTAAAGTGGTATACCTTCTACTCAGAACTGGTTAATTAAATGCTACAAGTGAGCCCTTAGCACTTATTGTGCCACCCCCTTCAGTAGCCCCTTAAAACATGCCTCAGGCCTGACATTGCATTAAACTGGCAATTCAACCTGGCAAGAATAAAACCCTTGCAAAGCCTCCTTTTTTAGTACATATATGTCACCCCGAAGGTAGGCACTAAACAGCCCATAGGGCAGAGTGCATTGTATTTTTAGATTTTACATGTCCTGGCAGTAAAAAATCACAAATTCGTTTTTAGCTATTGTGGGGAATACCTCTCACATTGGATAACATAGGGTTACCTTATTCCATTTAATAAGCAATAATGTTTGTCTGGAAGCAGGTAGAAATGTCATGAGTTAAAAATCTGAACCCTTCTGCCCTGTGGTTCTCTTCAGATATTAGGTATTGTAAAAAAATTGTAGAATGCAGGAAAGGAGATGGCGAGCTGCATACAAAGAGGAAGAAAGGACAAAATATAAGTAATGTTTAGCTATCTATAAAGCTCTTATTCTGAAGGCTAAATCCTCCTATTTTACATAGAAGATCGAGGATGCAAAAAACTCAACTAAAGAGCTTTTTCTGACAGTTACTAATTAACTACAAACTGCACCATAAATTTCCTGGTCGCTAGTCAGTCTTTCTGTAATACCGTAGCCAACTTATTTTTGGAAAAAGTGTAAACAGTTTTCAAGAATTTCTTCACTTCTGAGTCGTCTATCTATTAGAGAACCTCACCAGGCTGAATCAGCCAATGTCTTGAACGAGTTAATCGCTCCATCCACAGAGGATACTACTGTTTTATTGACAACTTCCATATATAGTTCACCATATGACCTGTGCCATCCTAATGTTGCCAAACTTGCTGCGGAGGTCATTGTGGCCAAGCTAGCTTTTATCTTCCAAACTATGTTTAAATCAGGTAACTTCCCCACCATCTGGAAAAAAGCAGCCCTGCTTCCTGTTCTAAAAAAAGTCTTGTTAGATTAGAAGGACCCACCTACTATTGCCCCATATCATACCTCCCTTACCAGCCAAAATAGCTGAAAAGGTTATTAACAACCAGCTTGTGGCTTTCATTGAATATAATAAACTTTTGGACACCACCCAATTCAGCTTTGGAAGCAGTCATAGCACCGTGACGGCACTGATCAAGGCAACCGAAGATATCAGACAGGTATTGGATCGAGGAAAAGGGGCAGCCCTTATCATGCTTGACCTCTCAGCTGCTTTTGACGCTGTTAATCACAAGCTGCTGCATGGCTGGCTGGCTTATTGTGGGATCCCAGGCTTGGCCTGTGATGTGCTAAAATCTTATTTGCTTGATCACGAACAAATAGTTAAACTGGAGAACTCTGCTTCTCGTCTTTTCTCCCTTTCTTGAGGGGTCCCCCAGGAGTACTCCTTGAGCCCAACTCTTTTTAATATTTATATTTCTCTTTTTCCCAATCTGTTATGAAGTTTTGGATTCTTCTTGACCTCCTATTCGGATGACACCCAAATCATCATATCCATTGGAAATGACGAAGTGGGCTCTGGAGTCAGATTCCACGACTGCAAACAGGTTGCCCATCACCAGATGAACTCAAACTGCCTTAAACTTAATGCTGGAAAAACTGAAGTCCTACTTTTGGGGGCCCAATTAATACCCTGGACTCCATCTGCCCAGACAGTCATTATGGGTTCCATCCCACCTCCGGAAGACAAGGATCGGAATCTGGGGGTGATTATCGATGACAAACTTAATTTCACTGATCAGGTGAATAAGCTCACCTCATCTGCCTTCTGCACCCTCAGAAAGATCAAAAAGATCCTGCCTCTAATTCCAGATAAACTTCCCAAAACTCTAGTCACTTCCATGATCTTGTCAAAATTAGAATATTGCAATAGCCTACTCCGTGCCACCCATAAATACAATATCAACAAATTAAAAGTCCTTCAAAATGCTGCAGCCAGACTTCTGTTAAAAATGTCAGAATGTATTTAAGAATCTCCAGATAACAAAAACCTGCACTGGCTTCCTATCAAGCAATGGATCAGTTTCATGGTGCTATGCCTAGCGTATAAGGCTCTTCCTGATCTTAGCCCTGATTTCTTAATCAGAGCTTCAAATGTTACTGTCCCAACAGAAGTCTACGTTCTGCTAATGCTAACCAGCTGCACTACCCAGGTTCAAACGAGCCAGGTGGGGTGGCAAGAGCTTTGTGCTGGAAGAATCTAAGGCATGGAATGCCTTACCTCTTTTCATCAAAACAGCATTAAGTCGTCTTGCTTTCAGGAAAGCCTTAAAGACCTGGTTGTTTAGGTCTTTGTAATTTCGTAGTTTCTCTGCTGTACGCTTCTTTGCTGGAACTGATAGCACCTAGACACCTCTGGGCAGTAGTGCACTTTACAAATCCTGTTAACATAACATGTTTAGTGTCTAAGGAATTGTAATTGATAACCCTTTTTAATGGCATAGTCGGATTTGAAGTAACTGCCACTTTTAGAAAGATTGCATTTTCCTGACCTAACCAGTTGGTGCCAGCAGCCTATTTCCTGAGTCACATGACTGGGTGTAGTTGGCAGTTCGCCTTTGTGTATTCCTCTTAAACAGCCACACAATAGAGGGACCAAGTTTTGGCAGCATGGGGTGTCCAAGCAGGATGGGGGCGGAGCTGTGCACAGCCCTACTTGTATTTCAAAGACACTGCCTCAGCTCACACTCAAAGAACTTCCCACTAGCCTATTGTTACTGCTGACAGACTTGGACCAGGGAGAGAGGCAGGAAATTATAGACACGTCTTTTTGGGGAAACTCCAGCAGTTTCTTCCACTTCACAGCTAGCTTCCTGTATAAAAATAGAACACTTAGATCCACTCTCTTCTTCACTTCTGGATCTGCTGAAGGACTCTCAGAGAACGGCCTCGCTGCTTGAGGCCTACCCTGGGCACTCGGTGCACTGCCCTGATTCTGGAGACCTTCTTTTATGCTTTAATCCAAGATTTCCAGAGTGACCACAAGGGCTAGTTGGCTTGAATAGAGCCTCAGGGACAGAAAAGGCTCAAACCATCTTGAACCCACACCTGGATCCATCCCGAGTGACTCCCGGCCCCCCAAGTGGTGCCAGTCCTGTTCTGGACCATTGAAAGTAGTGATAATGGTGCCCTGATAGCCCAAATCCAAAATTTAGGACTTCACTTTTTTTTTTACTTTTTAGGTCTTTTGCTTTAATCCATTTTAAATTAGCATTTGTGGGAATCTATCATTCTATTTCTCTTCTGTTTTGGATGTTTTGTTTTATTCATCTAGCCCCATCATATCTGAAGGGAAGTATTATGTGTGTCAGAAATGCTGGTGGAATCGTAGGCAAAGTATTAAACTAGCATTCCAGTTTTAATGCTGACTGCAGGAAATACGTATTATCACAACAACATTTGCATCACACTCTCCCCATGGTTATACCTAATCCTTTTTATAACCAAATGTATTAAGAGAAAACATTTCACGAACAAGCAAAATATAGTAACTAGTTACTGAAGGACCTGAGCCCTCATTATTTTAGGCGGTGTAGGCAAAAGATAGAGCGAAACAGCCAATGGTGTTGTATTGTGACAAGAGTGCAAAGCACTCCAATTTGCATAAGGCTCCCGGTCACGCTTTTAGTAGTGCATAGCTGGATAGGGTGTTACATGTAGTATGGCCTATATGGGAGGTGTTGTGTGAGGTGTGTGAATTTCAAAGATGCACTTTAAATATGGAGTGGCTTGAGTGATCTATAACCTTAGTATAGTCCCCCAAAGCAGGGATGGGTCCTAGGCATAGTCGTAGTGCAGGATAGTTACTTCCACAGACTAATTTCATATTCGAGAGTGCGCTTTTGCCATGTCGATTGTATTATTAAGAATATGTGCCACAATTCTTCTGGAAACCAGGACTGAAGCTCACAAAACTGCTTGGTACCATATCCTTGCATAGCTTAGATAAGGTATACCATGAGAGTAGCAAGAGTTTGGGAGGAATCTTAGATTCTTAAACATAGCTTTTGCATGTTCATTCAATGCTGAAGCTTCACAGGCTATTCTGGCTAGAGAGAGTCTCAGGCACCAGCCCCTCTATTCCTCGAGGAAGAATAAGAAGATATAAAGCGCACAATGGGTAAGAAGTCCTGCAAAGACATGGGATGTGTTAAAAAGTACACCGAGAGTCTGGAAGATTCTCAAAGGGACAAGTGCAAACCTCTTCATATAGAGGACTGTCCAGCATAATTTACTTGGAGATTAGCTACTCTTCCTTGTTGTAACTCACCTTCAGTAGCTGAGTAAGCCTTTCCACCCCAACATAACACAACACAGAGCAGTATGATGCACAGCAATGCAAATGAAAATGGAAGTGTTTGATGGGTTATTACAATGTTAAGGATGTCGCTCTATTCTTCACGCGCTATATTATTGAATGTAGTGTATTTAATCATCCACCTTTATGTGATGTTAAATGCATGCTGAAACATTCATCTACTTCTTGTGCTGACTCAGAGGTGCAAAAGTCTCCAGAAGATGGTTGGTCTCTGTGCTTTGAGGATCTAACTGATGCAACGAGGTTGAATTATTTTCTTGGTAACCTGGCACACCTGGTGCCTCTTTTAATAAACACATACATACACTCGCAGAAACCTGTAGTATATAGCTATAAGAGTCATGTGCCTACCAACTTGCAGCCAGTAACTGAGCAGAAGGTCGCAATTATTTATTAAATTATTTTCTATTGTATTTATTTTTTCCTATATTATGCAAATGGTATAGACCAAAAGTGTTTCTCAGGCAGTATTTCTGAATATTGGCTAGTGTTCCTCCAGATCCATCCTAATATAATGAAGAGAGAGCCCAAACCTTTGAGGCGGGTAATCTCAGGAACCACAGCACCAATCACAACACCCAATACAGCGTTGGAAAGGGCAGTTGCAGCAGAAGGACATAGGCTATGCA
The DNA here is from genome assembly GCF_964263255.1 of Lissotriton vulgaris. NCBI lineage: Eukaryota > Metazoa > Chordata > Amphibia > Caudata > Salamandridae > Lissotriton > Lissotriton vulgaris. Next base: position 254,621 of record NW_028241693.1, on the reverse strand, counting down.
GACGCCCACTATATACATTTAAAAGGTAAAAGAACCGTGCCAGCAAAGTAGTCCCTTGTGGGCGTGTCTGCTTTGTGCTGTGGGCGTGTGCTGGGGGCGTGACAAACGCTGGGGGCATGTGGTATGTTCCCCCCTTCATGCCATGTCTCATATTGTGTGCAAATCCCACCCTGCTCCCTTTAAATACCCCTGCACCCCATAATCATAACCCACCCTTACTCCTTCAAATACCCCAACACCCTTAAACACTAACCCATCTTAACCCTATAAATATACCCTGTACCCCAAAACCCAAACCTATCCCTAAACCCTAAAAATACCCCAGTTCCCCAAAACCCAAACCTATCCCTGGACCCTATAAATACTCCTGTACCTCAAACTCCAAACCTAGCCCTGAACCCTTAAAATACCCCTGTACCCCAAAACCCAAACCTACTCCTGAACGCTAAAAATACCCCTGTACCCCAAAACCCAAACCTACCCCTGAACCCTAATATACCCATGCACCCCAAAACCCAAACCTAGCCCTGAACCCTAAAAATACCCCTGTACCCCAAAACCCAAACCTAGCCCTGACCCTTTAAAATACCCCTGTACCCCAAAACCCAAACCTACCCCTGAACCCTAAAAATACCCCTATACCCCAAAACCCAAACCTAGCCCTGAACCCTAAAAATACCCCTGTACCCCAAAACCCATACCTATCCCTAAACCCTAAAACTACCCCTGTACCCCATAACCCAAAACTATATCTGAACTCTTAAAATACCCAAACACCCCAAAACATATACCTCAGTACCCCAAAACATATATCCCTATACCCATCCTTACCTTATCCAAACATTAAAAAAAACATGCTTTTACCATTCATGCATTTACAACGAATTTCGTTGTAAATGTATGCGTGGTAAAAGCATATAAAATGTAATGCCATGCGTTATAATGGCATTGCGGAGTCATGGTACTTTCGTAATGAAAGAATGCGGAGTGATGGTATGCGGCAAGAAAGTTGCGGAATAATGGGTGTTTACCCTCCCCAGTAAGTACATTGGTGGCACGACGGCCCACATCTCCAGCAACATACTCATATTTTCTCACCACCCATTTGAAAAATGCACAGGTCTCTCTCATTGATGGCCAGCACCGACATACACTTTTAGACACACCTCCCGCCACAAGTTCTAGAATTGCGAACTTTAGAGCTGGGGAGATACGTTCGAATCTCGGTATCAGCTCAACATCCTGTGATTCCAGGCAAAACGCTTTGTCTCCCCGTGCCTACCACAAATGAATGTGTTCTTTTGTAATGTAAATTGTGCTCATGACATGTTGTTGAGTTCGCGCTACATAATATTGCAAGGAAAAATAAAGTAGGGAAACTCTAGTTCACACGCTACTGAACAAGCACTCTTAAGTGCATCAGCCGTGCACTGTGAATCGGAGCATTTCACAGGCCTGTCACAGATAAGAAATGCTATCTAAACGAAATCCTACAAAACAATATACTACTGGCCGGCAGCAATTCATACCCGGACAACGTTGGGACGGGCTGCTAGTATATATATATATAATAGGGGCCCTGGTGTGAAGTTGTACCCAATTAAGTCTGAGACTTAGAAAAGAGAAACAATGCAACAAAAGCCCGTTATTCCCCACTCTGAGTTGTGAAAGCAATGCATGAATATGATTTACTCCAGGTTGCTTCCTGTCACAGATCATAGTATTAAACACCCATGCTTTGTGCTCAAATTATAATGTATTTTTACATCCAAAGGGAATTGCCATGTCAAATGTAATGGAGTCATATCTGTCTGTAGTTATGTTGCACAGTTAGAGTTCATCTGTATTTTACATATTTATAAATGATTACGCACAAGCTACTTCCCTGATAAGTTTTACTTAACATTTGCAAAATGGCAATATGTCTTTAAAACATTCACAAAAGGTGAACGCCTACTTGTAAATCAATTTGCGCATGTGGTATTACCCCACAGTGAAATAATGAAAGTGAGTCAATCCTGCTGCAGGGTCAGTAGAGGAGGTTTCGTTGGAGGATTTGATTCTGAGTTGATTATATAATTCATAAAGCGCTGCGGCGTCTTGGCGTTGCCAGTAAGGTTGGTGCATGGGTGCAATTTTGGGCAGCACATACTACAAAACTTCTGCCTCCCCAGGTGGCCAATGTCAAGGTGGGAACTACCAAATCTCTCGCGGACCTGGAGCGAACACTCCTGACAAGCTGATACCACCTGTCCCTAAAACAGGTGGATCCAAGGCCATGGAGCATTTTATAGGCCATGCGCGGACCCTTGAAAGCAATACACTTTTTATGGGGAACCAGTGCAGTCTGTGAGTCATATCTTGGAACCTTCATCATCATACCTTCTGCTGAAAATCTGCAATGTAGGCAAGATTTTTTGGGCAGATTATGGTATAAGGCGTTGCAACTCTGGACAGAACTAATGCAATTTCGATGGGCTTTAACATGTCAAATGGTAGGAATTGAGCATATTTCTTCACGATGCACTAGATGAAGAAGGATGCAGAGCACTTTGTTAACTTACTTTTTAGACAACAATTTATCATCTACCAGAAAGGCCGAGGTTGTTAACCTTCTTGGCCCGGCATTGGAAGTGTGCCTAGTTTATCAGGCCACCACGCAGGAGACCAAAACGTAGGATTATTACCAAACAGGATGCCTTCTATCTTGGATTAATTTAGCTTGAAACAGTTTTTGTCCATCCAGAGGCTCGCGACATTCATACAGCTCCGAAAAGTATTGCTAATTTTGGGACCCTTGTTGGATAACAAAACCACAATCTGGGTCCAGATTGTTCTCAAGATGAAAGTGAAACTCTTCCAACAGAGTAAAGTTCGATATAGTAGGAGAATATTTCAGGAATTAGGACTGGCTTTTGGTTAGTTCGATGTTGAACAAGAGAGCTTTGTGCACGTTCGACAAGGCTGGTGTGAATACTGCAGTAAAGAAGAATAATTGCTATTCCTCAACCCTTTTGTGGAGTCCATCTAGTCAGGAGATGGTTTATCCCATGGATACCGCCACTGTTCTCTCAAGACCTGAAGTCTGGTCAGACCACTTTTTAGTGATAACAAATATATCTACTTAATGCACATCAATAAACTCAAACTTTAACTTATAATTTGGATGCCTTGGAAAGCTTCCAAACGCCCACAAAGTTGGGTGCTTGTGGGCATTTGAAACTTTGTTCTGTTCTTGCTTGAATCTGGTCAAGTAATTTCTCCTCTCAAGTGCAGAGAAAGAATATTCTCCACCTGGAGAAAAAATTTTTATTACAGAAAAGTTATGACTCCTCTATGCACAATGTTACACTTTGTATGTAGAAAGCTGTTGGCATGATCATAATTTTGAATTAGCAAACATTTTCCAGGACTACTCCTAGAGCATCTGTGAATTTCTGATATTTGAAATCCATACCCATGGAAGGGTGCAAACTAGTGAGAGCAGATTTAGAAATTTCTTTGAGAAATGAGCATAGGCCTTCAAATGTTTAACCCAAAATCAAGTACTGAAGTAGGGATGACAACCCAGATCTTTAGTATCCAACGCAAATTTACTGTACAGGCATATCTTCTCTTTAAGGAAAATCAGCACATGTTAAATTACAAATTCCTTTTGAACGGTTGCAAAACAAAGAGTGGGTAATGGAGACACACAATAAACTGTCCAACATATGATATATACAATACCACAAATCAAACACCCACGAAAAAGACAACAGTGGACTAGATGGTCATCATGGAGATGGAGATTTGCAGCGAGAGATGAACAGCCGGGTCCACTGAGGCGTTACACTGAGATTCAGATGCACAATAATGTGGAACATGGAGGTGATGGCGATGACAATGATGACTGCTTTTGAACGAGAAGGCATGGAGATTTTCCTAGGAGAAAAGCAAAACAGCATTGTGGGTTACTTGTCTCGTCTAAGCTTCTCATGCATACGTTTCACTTCCATATCAAGCCTATACAAATAATAATTCCTATTTGTAAAGCACATGCACATCACCCATTAAGGGTTTCAAGGCACTGGGGGCTGTCGCGGATATTAAGGCATAGATTCATGAAGGTAAAATCCGCTCGCAAAGGGGCAGATTCTCAGAATCTGCCCCTTTGCGACCGGCATTTTTGCATTTGGGATGCATCATCCCAAATGCAAAAATCGCAAATTAAGAATTCGCTAAATTGCGATTACTTGCATTCAGGGAATCTCAAATTGAGATTCCTTAAATGCAATGCATTAAAGTTTAAAAAATAGCGATTTCGCTAATAGGGCTCGCAAATTACCATGAAGTTGAACTTCATGGTAATTTGCAAAAACATTGAAAAATTCACTAAAGTGCATTTTTCAAAGTTTCATGTTGCGCACACACATGCCCTAAGGGCATGTTTGTGCGCAACATATGTGCACAGATCAATTTCAGGGGTGCAACAGGGTGTCCTATGGAAACCCCTACACCCTTAAAATCACATTCTCAATTTGCGATTCGCTAATTGCGATTTGCAAATTGAGAATGTCTTCCCATTCATTCCTAAGGTCCTCTAGGCCCATAGGAATGAATGGGGAGGTATTCCTTAATTGCGATTCGCAATTTGCGAGTCGCAATTAAGGAATTTTAAGAAAGAGCTATTTTTTGAGCGAGTTCTTCTTGCATAGCATTTTGCTATTCCTTATTAGCGATTCCTTATTTTTCGCTAATAAGGAATCACAAAATGGATGCCTGATGCATCTGGGGGTTAGTGAGCTATTGCCTAGGGTCACATGATACTGAGCTGATTTGCCGCTGGCGATTGACCGCGCACCCTGCGCTTTGGAGCTAGCCACTCTGGCCGTTGCGCCACACCGCTCCCTCACACCTCACAAACACACACCTCAGCTGAGTGACAACTCTCATTTATAATGTACACTTTGGGATGGCTGAATGAGACATGAAAAACGCTGTGCTACAGAATTCAAGATTAGTTTGCAGAAGGTCAGTCATGTAACAAACAAAAACTAACACAAAATATTTGTTGTGCTACATTATTTATAAACCTGCAAATGACTGCTCTATTTTGCTGCCACAATTTTATTAATACTCTAGGATCATGGGTGCATAAAATCAACATGTAGGCCCTAATTACCAGCACCCCTGAAGGGATGTTGATATGTATCGCACCCCGTAAACTCAGATACCCTGGAGAGAGGAGTGTATTGTTTGCCATAAACAACGCCTATTAGGAATGTTGCCCAAGAAACAAGGCACAACATGCAGATCTTGTCGCTTACACAACAAAATCCTCGTATCCTGTTATTTTCCAGCTATTTTTCTCTAGTCTGTCTGTACCTGTGCCGAACTGCTGAGATGCGGGGTTTATTGCACCAAGTAGTAATTATCAAGTGTGGTCAATTCAGTATAAATTATAGACTGATCTCGGCACAAACAGCTTTACGGCGAGATCAGAGTTATCTTGGCACTCGTAAACATCCCTCTAGTGCCATTAATACAGTACAGAAAATTAAGATTTTAACGTTGCACTTTTTTTTCTGAAATACATTTCTTTACACAGGAAAAATAATAGTTTTCCCTGTCGGCAAACCTCATCTCCTCCAACCTCCTTAAACTGAGCATCATTTGCTTCTTAAGGGTCTAACTGCTTCCCAGGACCCCTTACTGCAAGCGCAGCCATACCATGCGGAAATGCTGTCATTAGCTCATGGGGCCACATGCATCAAAGTCCGGTTTTGCGATTCCTTATTTGCGATTTTTAGGGAATCGCAAATAAAGAAACGCAAAACGGGATGCATGATTTAAATTTTTACCGAATCGCAAATATTATGCGAATTCCAATTTGCGATTCCTTAAAAGCAATCTCATTTTTGGAATTCGCTAAAAATAGCGATTTTACCAAAAATGCTTGATGCATCCCAAAAACCTATTTAGGAATCGCAAACGGCCGAATTTAGCGATTCGCACCATTTGCACTTCCTAAATAGGTTGATGCATGTGGTCCATGGTGCTATACATTTTTTGCACTTTATTAAGAACTACGATTTAATTGTGTATTTTTCGAAGGAATCCTTCATAGTGCATGCCCCTGCAAAATCTGGATTGTTTCAGACATGAGTGCGACAAGCATCGTCAAGTTGGTGCTTCTATTGCTGGTGAAAACCAGCTCTGTATCGATCCTGGGTGGTCTCTCGGAGGTACTGTTGACAGGTTACTCAATGCCTTGTCTTCTATTGCTTTCTTGCTTGCAGCTGGATTGTTTCTTAGATCTAAACATGTTTAATCAGCTTGTTTGTCTGCAGTACGGCTGTAGGGGACAAAACCTAATTCATTTAAACCAAGCCACAGTCTATTGTCTATTAAAAAGAGAACACACGGAGTAATTAGTGTGTTAAATTAAAATAAATTAAAAGCTTCAGTGAATCCTGCCTGAGAATATTTCGACCCGCTAACATGCTTTCCATCACTGCAAGAGATTCTTTTTTTTCCCTTTAATTGCAATTATGCTCCCACAAGCGTAGAGGTCTTTAGGTTTTATAGTGCTGTAATGCGGTATCTGTATAGTGCTTACCATCCCCATGTGGAGTACTCAAGCGCTTGTTCGCATAGGTTGCACGCTACACCGTCTAGGTGTGCAACTGGAATAGTGTTGTTTTTGCCCTGAGCCTAAGTGGACATTTTTCCACGTTCTACGTGATGACTACTAATGTGTGGTCATCGCGTAACGGGACGCAGAGCTTAACTGCGTGATGGTCAAGGATGGACTGCAACAGAAAATAGAACCAGACACCAAAATAATAGAACCCGTGATTAGCGAATCAGATAGCTAAAAAGTGGCCCATGTTTGTAAATTGGGGCAGGTTTTAACCTGTACAGACACACTGTCCGTACAAGTTCGTAAGATATGGAACACTATATTGATTTGTGCTTGCTGCCGGCAATGTTTCATTTAATATCAGAGAAATCAACAGTAAAAACTGGCCCAGCAGACCATAAAGCAGGCCCACAAACAGCAGAAAAAACAAACATCAGTGTTTCGAGTCATTTAGTACTTGAGGAGTGGACTATGTTAGAGTCCTCCAGTGACCAGCAAACTGTGGCAGATCTATTTATTTATTTATTTATAGTGTTTTGTAAAGCGCGAGCATCAGGCCTGGACTGGCCGTTGCGGGCACCGGGCAACGCCCCTGTGCGCCGCATAGGTGGGGGCCGGTTTTGGGCCCCTGGGGGCCGTTTTTGTTACAGGGCCGTTTTTGCAGCATAGCTGCAAAATCGTCCCTGTAACAAAATTGGCCGAAATTCGGCCCTGGCAAAGAGCGCGGTCGCCCCCTCCGTCCCCCCCGGGGGGAGGGGTGGCCGGCCGAGCACTTTGCCAGGGCCGGTTTGGTTCCCAGTCCGGCCCTGGCGAGCATGACCATCATGGCATCAGAGCACTGTACAAAGAGAGAGATCATTAGCATTGCAGTACATTAAGAATACTTGTTGCTTATAATACGCTGTCCATAGATTTCGAAGAGCAAGGTACAATCGGAAACAATATACTGAAAGGTGACTGACATTTTCACAAAGTTCTCTTGTCACATGTTTTTCTAGTAGTAAGGCTTGCACTTCCTTCTTGAAGAGCCTGAGTGAGGTAATTGATCTAGTAGTGGGTGGTAGTGAGTTCCTTAGTTCCATATTCTTCAGGCTTATCCAGAAAAAGTGCGGCCATGTGTTTTCCTTTTTTTGAATCTGGCTGGTTCTAGTATGAGGGATTTAGAACTTCTGGAGACCCTTCCACCTCCTGATAGTTTGATCGTATTTGCCAAGTATTTAGGACTGGAACTCTGTAGAGCTTTGTGTGTTATGCATGCAACCTTCAGTTGTATCCTAGCTTCACATTGGTCTCTGCAGACTTTTGTGGTTACAGTTACATGGTTATTTAAGTGAGCTTGTGTGGCCTGTATGTGAGTTATCTAGTTGCCAGGGAGGTTCCATGGGCCCTTTCATTCATTATATGCCTGTACTACAGATGATGAGGATCGGGGCAGTGAACTTGTACATGATATCATATGGTGACATGGGTCACAGAGATATATGGCAAACATGATTTGGAATCTTAGGACAATTTGAACATGCCTGAAATCGCCAGCTAGATACTGCACTCCCAGGATCAAACCAATGTTATGCACCACTGTATTATGTGAAAGGGTGGATAATAGTCACTGTCTTGCACAAAAGAAATGTATATACATTCACTTTACCACGCTGTTTTAATTGTAAAAAAGCTATAAAAATCAGATTTAAACAAATGTAGAGTTGTATTATATCAAATTGATGCTGAAAGGATTATCATACAGATTAAACATCCTGTCTGTGATATTACAAAAGCCATATACAATAATGCCCTTGCAGTATGGCGGACAGTACATCTACCTTGTTTGTGATGAAGTAATCCTTCTGCCAAAGAGTAACGAAGGCCCTATGTTTGTTAGGTGTGGCGGTGCTATGGTTAGTGTCACACGTCATAAAACAGATTGTGGGTATTCAGGTGCAGAACTACAGTGGGTACTTCAAGTATTGGTTCCATCCATATGTCAGGGTCATTGCAAGGTTTCCTTGAGGGGAACTCCCTAATTAGGCTCAGGGACTCTGTCTGTCCTCATGGCATGATGTGCTGGTTGTGTCTGTTCCCTAGCCATGCCTATTCTGGTGGTAGAAGGTTACTGTTCTGATTCTATCCCTCAGTCAGCATTTGATGTAATTATCTTGAGAATAACCACAATTGACCTCTTGTATACACTTTAAAGCTTCTGGATCCTTTAAATCTTTGCAGGTAATGAATCCTGGTGCCTGTTGGCTTGTATCGGGAAAGGTGAGCCAGCTATGGGTTTCTTATTTTAAGGTGATAGGACAATCTGTGGGTATTGCCTGTAGTGAAGTGTCCTATTTTGTTGTATTGTTAAATATTGTTTGTAAGTACAGTACTTTATTTCAATGAGAGGCTACGTGGATGATACACAGTGGTTTGGACAATTATGGTTTATCTACAGGTAGCCAGTGAAGAATTTTCATTACTCTCAGCATCACGGGGTGATGGGGAGAAGGTGGAGGAGGAGTCTTGCTGCAATGTTTTGAAGCCATTGAATTGCCATATGATGAAATAAGGGGCACCAGGGTATCGGCTATGGACATACTCAAGTTTGGAGATCATGAGATCAGGTATTGTTGGTAACCAAGGTATGGGAAATGCGTCACAGCATTTTCATAGCATAGAAGGAGCTTCTTTTGACCTGATTGGCATGTTGTATCAGGGATATATCTAAGTCTCCTGAATATTTCTAGGTTCATCACTTTTCCTGATGTAAATGGTGCGGGCATCACATTTGTTGGGCAATATATCTGTTAGCTGGTGTTAGGTGCATTTGTCCGCAGGTCACGATCTCGATCTTTGCGGTTTTGAGCTTTAGGTGGTTAATCATTATTCATGCATCTAAAGTACGGAAACAATCAGTGCTTTTGAGAAAATATACTCCCACACATTTATAATGTGGGATGCCTTTAAAATTATTGTCTTTTATTTTGTGATCATTCAGGGGTCTCCAAACCGGTCCTGGAGGGCCGGATCCATGCCAGATTTTTTGGATATCCCCATTGAGATATATGTAGTAATTTTAAAAATCTGGCATGGATCCGGCCTTCCAGGACCGGTTTGGAGACCCCTTGATTTAGTGGCTAGTGGTTGTAGAAGTTATCCACAAAGTAATTTTTGTAAAACATTGTTTGCCTTCTCAGTGTTCTTACACCAGAGCAGTACAAAACTGGGTTTGGAAACTAGTGCTTCCGTGTGAATTGATAGATTTCCTCTAATGGGTGTCTTGCCACCTAAGAGAGTCAGTGGAGGTGGGGGTGATGGTCTGATGTCCAAACCAACCTCCTCCTTGTTGTCTCAGGGCACTGTAGACCGAAGGGAGGTGAGTTATGCGAGTGGGGCTTTGAGGCCACCAAACATCATCTCTTCTGTCAGCCTAAGGGCTCTGCAAACTCGCAGCAGGCAGGAGGTTTTCTTCTATGTGGTCAGTGGCCGTGTGAGTACCACCGTCATTTTTTCCTTGAAAGCAGAGGGTGTGGCACTCAGTCAGCGGTGGTAAGGGAAATACCATAGGGTAGTGTTAAAGGTGGCAAAGTGTCAGGCATGTTAAATAAAATATGTTTGGACAGGATGGAGTAGAGGGTTTACCAAGGACAGAGGTGGCAGACTGTGCCACAATGCATGCAGCATGCTTAAGTTTGCAAGCCAGTTACTAATGGACTACTCTGAACATGCGCTTCTTCAGGAGTTGATGAAGATGAAGGAGTGCAAAATGTGTGGGTGCTGCCTTGAAAGATGCTTTGCTTCTCTGATGGATGCGCATGTTAAAGACATGAGTGAAGACAAGATGGGCTACAGGTACCCTGGAGCCTCAGGACTCTCACAAGCTTGCGATCAATGGTAGCAATCTGGAAGGCTTAGAGTATAGGTTTTCGCGGGTCCATAGCGCCTCGATTAGGCAATCCTAAAATATAGTTGCTTCAGCTGGAATCCTTTGTTCTGAAGTTTGTAATCCACACAATCTGGGATTCTTGAAAGTTGATGAAAGGCATATCAGGAGTCAGAGCAGTATTCTAAAGCAACTCTTGTGTAAAAGGAAATAGACCTTGCTCTTGAATGTTATTTCAGAAGTCCTCCATCAGAATTTCAAACTCTTACTTTGTACATGTTTGATAAAAAGGTGGTCATCCATTGAGGATCGTGAACTCTCATATTGCACTTGTTTGCTATACAAGGAGTCATCGATTAGGATTACAAACTCCTTTTAGACTGAAAGAGGAGTTAGGAACCTTATTCTTAGTAGAACACACATGGTATTACGGTATTGTTTAAAACATGATCTATATGATATTAATAAGTGCCTATTCAGGCTACAGTTATTCATCAATAACCTTGAACATAACCTGAAACAGCAAGGGAATTGATTTACATCTTGGCGGAGGGGAATACTCTACAAATGTGACCGTTATCCCGTCCCGTTATCCCGTCCACCATATTGCGATCCCATTATATCCTTTGGAGATCGTAATGTGGCGGACAGGACATCCTTCACGTTTGTGATGGAGTATTCCATCGGCCGAGATCTAAATAAGGCCCTTAATGGTATCACATAATATTGAAGGTAGTTCTCGTTACCAAACAGTGTAAAATAGTTCACATTTAATATCTCATTTCCAATTGTATTTCAATTCTGGTAAATTATTGGGTTTCGCTCCTCAATACAGTCAGAAATACAGAGACTGTCAGCAGGTATTTTGCATTCTTTACCAGACATTAGATGCCAAAGTCAATAACATAGCAATACTACACGTCTGCTCTTTCCTTAGATATCAATGCTCCTGCAGTGCTGATCGAGCCCAGCTGTGTAGCTAGGCAGTGTTCTAATACCTCCAGTCTCTATTTCTCTTTACTATCTCATTTCCCTTTCCCCAGGTCTACATCTAATTTACATGTTGTTAGTATATGGATGGCAGCGGGTTCAGAGAAGTGTGGACAATCATATCACTCACGCTAGATCTGGATTGGAAGCGTAGCGAATCTTAACAGAATGGCAGGTATTATTTCCAAATGTTTAGGTGGCATGGGAAGGGTGTTTTTGTAGATGGATTGTGCGTTTGGCAGGATGGCAGGTGTGTAGTTCTTTTCTGCATTGGGAGCATGTTGGTCCAGTGAAAGGGGAATGATCGAATGATAGGATGACAGGTATGTTTTCCATCTGACTATGGGGGTTATTGAGAATGGTCAGCAAAGGTATATTTATGTTTAAAAGAATGAGTACTAATTGAGGTAAAAGTGGGTTGATAAGGCAAACCGCCCAAGGCTTTGAGGGAGGTCATAACCATCATAACATTGTAGATGAATAGCTGTCAATAACAAGGTTGGTTTTCAACCATTTGCCATAGTACACAATAAACACTAAGCTACGGTTGTCTATGATGCCGGGTGGAACGCCTCAGTGGGAAACAACCCTGTTATTGACAGATATATAATTTTCTTGGAGACAAACTGCTAAAGACAAACAATGAGGATGAAACACTCCTTTCTCCCTCCCTCAGCAGTCCCGTAGACATGCAGTGAAAAGAGGTTTGGTAGGGGCCTATTCTGGACCTGTTACAGTGTCTCTTTTGATTCCTGAAGTCCATACACATTCTTCACAGCTCTCTGCAACACCTTTTACAGCATCAACGCACAAAATGCATTTTACTCTCCAACACTCATTACCCAACTCACCCCCATTATGCAAGCAAAACTATCAGACTTCCTGCCATTTACCTCATCGACCCGAATGACTGCATAAACCAATATTACTTGTATCCTGAACGGCTTATCTACATGAATTATATATCCTACTTACCACACAAAAACATGCTTTGAATCCTAGAAGCTTCTCACTTTCATTGTATACACCTGCAGAAAGAACAAATAAGCACTGGGACAGACAATAGGCTTCAACTTTGGGATCTGTTGGCTTTGCCAATGGTTATTGGTGATGCTGTACAGCATCCCTGATGGAGCGTAGCATGACTAAAAAAACATTTAAAAAAAGCTTATAACAACTTTCCGTGTCATTTTGTAGGCGTGTGCAACCATGCATGGGTGTGCCTACAAAATAATGCAGGTGCTTTTTTTCTTTTTGTTTACCAATCAGAGTTGGATTGGTAAATACAAAGAAAACAAATGCACCAATGCATTGTTATTTAAACCAGGTGGAGGAAGCAACACAGATGTGGAAGCATCATGGATGGGGTGGAAGCAATAAGGGGAGCTGGGGCAGAAGCAGCATAAGGTTGGGGGGATACATCAAGAAGGGCGTGGGTGGAAGAAGTAACGCCGAGGTTGCAGGTGGGGGTTGGACACAGCGAACAGGTGAGAGAGAGCAGCATGGAGGTGGAGGAAGAACCACACACCTGAGAAAGAAACCAAGGAGAAGAAGCATGTGAGCGTGCCGCAGCACAGAAGGAGTGAGAAGATGCACACAGGCAAGAGAGAGTAACCTAGAGCTTAGAGGTGGAAGAGAAGCACATGAGGGAGGCAACTTGAAAACCCACGCACTCTCATGAAGTGCCTAAGACAAATAAATAGTAGTTCCCAAAAAGTAAGTGGTGGAAGGACACAAATTGTCAACGCTCTAGAGGAGGAACAGACACATAATAGACAAGTGAAGCCATTGAATAAGAAGAAGCAGGTAAATGAGAGTGACAGAAAAGAAAACCAATGGTAAGCAATGGGTGGTCTGCAAGCCCTCTATGTTCTTCTTAATCCCTTAATATGTTTTTTTACAATCAGACAGCTGTGTTGTCTGGTAGGCTCAACCTAAAAATGCCTTACACCCTACATATCTTTCCCACCTCCTTGTTGCTACCTGCCATTAAAAAGAAACCCTATTTTGTGACCCCAAGCAATGAAAACATGAAAGGTTTAATGATCGCACTCATTATTCTATTATGAATCTGATTTCGTATGAATTGAGAGGACCAGCCCTCAGAATGCAAGGTCCCACTCTCACAAAGGTGAGGCCAGTTGCATTTCCACTATATACCACACTGATTACAGCAGATAGTGTAGGGGTGGGGCTAAACACACATGTGCCAAGCTTACTGAGCTTTTACTGTGTGCTGTCTTTCTTTCTCCTTCCATCTTAAGAGCAGCATAGTCTACGAGTAGTGGCTACCTACCAGTGGCCTCGGAGTCCTCCACTCATCTATCCAATTCAGAGCCTTAATTTATGAACTTATTATTACTTGCAAGGGAAGGCTAAGCATGCACGTTCATTCAAAATTCGTAGGAGTATCTGGCACCATGTAATGATTAAATGGATGCACAGACCTGCGAAAAAGTTGAAATCTTCAAATCTGCTCAAGCTATGGCTAAGCCAATAATTAGAAAATGTGTAAGGTTACTTGTGCAATAAAACAAATGTGCACCCCAAATCAGCACATACTTTACAAAGCATGCTTCTATTAGTGTACTTGTGTATATGTCCTCGTTATCAAGGTGCTGTCCAGAAACACAAGCACATGTGCTACAATGTGTCAGCCATGAAAGCCAGCTAATGCCAGTGCTCAAGACCTATGCTGTTCCTTTTCTTCCTGATACCTTTCTATTCTGTGATAGAGTTTCCTTTCTCTTGTTGTTGCATCTGTGCTGCTATCTGAAGAGCAAGGAAAATTAAATGCTACCCTGGCCTTCTGACATAAAAGACAGTGGGATAAATCTAGGATCTTACGCAAAATTATTTCTAGATATATTATATCAAGCTGATTCAGGCAAGTCCTCAGACCAGCCACAATGAAGTAAATATATTCCAAAACCTATAACAGACATTTACTTGGAATTTGGTGAAGCTGTCAAATAGTTAAGCCATCTGTAAATGGGCATACCACAAACCATCATATCTAAATGTTTTTGTGATTGCCTGAGGATAAACTATCTTTCCAAACAAGCAAATTAACTAATTAATAACTACACTATGCAACTCTCCATGAAAGACAATTGTCCTGAGTTCTGCTGTTGACGATCCTCAAAAACATTGGGTTCAACGAAGAAGTGATGTACGCCCTTGCAGTCCTCATCACTTCAGGACCATAGCAATATGTGTGCAGTTTCATAGTGTCAATTAAACCAAACAATTGTATGTTTTGTGTATGTTTCCCTAACTACAACCAGTCACTGGAGACATATTGACAGGGAGCCAACTCACTTAAAATGTGAAAGACTGATTGTAATTATTTGAAACTCTTCTAAAACATTAGTCACTTCAGAATTCTGTGAATGGGGTGCGGACTATTGCAAAAGTAATAAGATTGTTGTGGGGTGTGGACATCTGAATAAAACACAAACAGCATGGGGCTCATTTCCCAAGAGGTGGACTAGGTGTTGGCCATTGTCCAGAAGAGTCAAAGACTCAGAAGGAGACGTATGGCCTACTTTTGAGACTGGCAGACAGGTTACTCTGTCACAACCACAAAGGATGTCCCGTCTGTCTTATTACAAGTGCCGACGGATATAATGCACTTGTGATAAGGGGGCAGGACAACTGTCATGTTTGTGATGGAGAATCACACCCATTACTTTAAATAAGGCCATTAGGCTGGAAAGACTGTCATCAGCGAGTGAGGCATGGTCTAGAAATGATGAGGTCAATAGTGTCAGGACATTCTACCCAAGGACAGGATTAGAGGAGAAGAGGCATGGCCTCCAGCCCATTTCACTTTTTCATGACATTGTCGTCCAATTGCAACTACAAAATTCGAAAGAAAATGTGAGTGTGTAATTTGTAAAGATATAAGTGGAAAAGAAACAGTATACATTCACTGTTGCTACAATGCAGGCACTTGCCTGGCTTGATCAGCCTTATCTTGTCTTCTCTACGCCAGTATGTGGAGATGCCTAATTATGTTCTAAACTTCTGTTACAAAAGAGAAGCAAATGTTTATACTTCTCTGTCACTTCAAAACTAGGTAACAACATAGACACACACACACACCCACCCACCACACACACACTATGCTACACTGAATTAAGTGAACAGTGACTCAAATAAATTAGTGTACTGAAATAATACCCTCTGACTGACAAAAGTATTGGTCAAACTCATTTTAAACATGTATGCAGTATGTTATGTTGCCTGGTACATTTGAGGCTCAGTACTATAAGAGAAGAAAATTAGTTGCTAGTTTGTCTTAAGCATGTTTTGGCTTGAAATACAAGAAGAAGAGAAGTACCAAACTAAGTATTAAGTATAATGTTAATCAAGTTCAATAGGAAAGGCTTGAATCAGCAGTACTTTATGTAGAGGATAAAGGGGTTACAAACACAAGACACCGAAGAGGCATTATAACATCTTCAAAACATTTACTAAGCAATCCAAAAAAAATCACCATTCACGAAGAAGCAAATTTCTTGAGAAAAGAAGAACATTACACCATCAATTCTAAAAGAAACCGCAAGCCAAACATACAAAGTAATCACAAATTGTGCACCAACTGTTTGAGATTGGAATAGGATTTTGGAAACGGATCCATGTACTAATAGGTTGGTTCACCAAACAACATATCACAAGGGTTGCAGAACAACTTGCCTAATTAGTATTCATTTGGCAGATTGCAATTTGCAATCCCCTGGGATTGGCTACAAGAACAGGATGCTGGCCTGCAAGTGACAGCAGACCACCATCACGGAGTTTCCATTCCTACATAGAAAACTCTTTTTCTTAATGCAGTTCAAATTACTTAAAAGATCCGTTGCTGCTTTATTTTAAAAAAGTAAACTGCGGGGGACGCACTTTCTTTGAGGAGTCAGTAATTTAGTAATGGTTGGCGGCTGAAATAGTGGTCAAAAGCTATTGATACATTCAAGGCCCCCTCAGACTTAAACAATTACCGCCCAATATCCAACAACCCTACGCTGGCCAAACTCTTAGAAAAATGTGTACACATTCAGCCGGACAAACATAAAGACCAGTTCAACCTTCTCAACCAATACTAGTCTGGCTTCCGGGCAGGGCACAGTATGGAATCAGCCATGACCCACAGAATGGATGATGCACTACAAATCCTTGACCAAAACTAAGCCTGTTTGTTAATCTTGCTCAACCTATCTTCTTCTTTTGACACCGTCAATCACGACAGCTTGCGAGACCTACTGCAACACAGAATGGAAAGGGGCGACCATTTGGTCCCCCCGAACGTATGGCGGAGTACCACGATCCCCCCGGGAAGCCATCTTGGGCGGGAAGCAAGTCTCGGCTGGTATGCCCGAAGCGGCGTAGCCGGGGCGCGTTTTTTCCCGCCCTGGAGTGGGCTGGCCTAGACACTGACGCGGCCGGCCACGCCCTTAGAGGCAGGCAGGGGCGGGTTGACGCCCGCCCTGAAGACGGATAAAAGGAGCAACAAGCCAAGAAAGCATCCTCTTGTTCCTGTGCTCTGAAGCTGCACCTCCTCGCTACACGTGAGCTCGAGACGGAACGAAGAGCCAATTTTGACCCACCCACCAGCCCCTGAGGACAGCAAGTGGTTTTGAATAAAGTTTGATGTGGTAACACTAATTTTTTGCAGGTTGTGTTGACTATCGTGATAACTTTGAATATGCAATAAAGAATGGTCGAAGTATAATATGTTTTGCGAATAAAGTAATTATGCACTAGTGTTGATCAGTAATCATGCCTTTTAATAAAGTTGTAAATTGTTACTGTCTGTTAGTAATTTAGTCATTTAGTAATTTAGTTAGAACTGTCGTATTTATTTTGGTCGGGCGGTAAGGTCATGATCGGTGAGCAGTAATTGGAAGATCCCTAGGGGTGGGCGTCACCCATTACGGATGGGAGCGCTCGAGGGAGGTGGCCATTGGCCCCTCAACGGGGAGGCGGTCCCTTCTAAGGATGGGCCGCCGAAAGGAAAGGAAAGGCGGTCAAGGCCCCTTCCTGGGTAGGAGGGGCTACAGCCCCCTCCTGGGGAATTTCCCGGGGCCTGGACGTCTGCGACGGCAGATGTGGTAAGTTGTGTGGGGTTTGGGAGGGGGTCTACGCTACCTTCTAGATACCTCACACGAGTCCTCGGACGACCTTTAAATGGCGTCGAGTTTATTGGGGCCCCCGTCAAGTCAAGGGAAATTGGTAAATGCACTTGAGGTACACCTCTGTGCGGTCGCCCCTCACAAGTGAGGGGGATATGTCTGGTTTAGGGATCTTGACACCGGTTACGACCTTGCCGTTGGCCCTTAAACGTTAGGATGTACAATTTCAAGTTAAACGTTTTG
This sequence comes from Lissotriton vulgaris, assembly GCF_964263255.1. Classification (NCBI taxonomy): domain Eukaryota; kingdom Metazoa; phylum Chordata; class Amphibia; order Caudata; family Salamandridae; genus Lissotriton; species Lissotriton vulgaris. The sequence goes on along the minus strand of NW_028241693.1, from coordinate 236,764 downwards.
TAGGATGATTAGTTCGGCTAGGAGAACCTTTGTATTAGAGAATATGTTAAGGTTAGCCAAACATCGCAATGTGGAAATGAAATTGTACATTAATATGAAACTGTTATTTTAATGTTTTAATTTTGTTTCATATTTTAATAAATACGGCCGGGAGGGTCACTCCCTCCCGTCTTCCAAAAGTTCAGAACCGTTTCCGGTTTCCCATTCTTGGGGATTGTGTTGAGAGGGGGTGGCGGGTATCTCAGCGATATGGGATTATCTGGATCTGTGCTAAATTGGTTCACCTCATTCCTTCAAAACAGATCGCAACGATTCAAGGTCAATCAAGCCTTGTCCAAACCCGTCCCAGTCACTTTAGCAGTCCACAGATGATACACAACTATATTTAAAGATCCTCTCAATAGAAGATCAAATTGCTCAACTCAACGCTCAAAAAACCTCAGACCTGGGTGGCGGAAAACCATCTAAAACTAAACACCCTTAAAACAGAATTCCTCCTAATCCCTCCTCCCTCCCAAGTATCTATAATTCAAGACTGGCTGAAACATATAACGGCACTCAACTGCCAACCTCTGATCATCAACTCAACAAAATCGCTGGTAATAACTCCGGACAGAAAGCTAAATATGCAGAAACACATCAACACCGCAACAAAAGGAGCAAACTTTCAGCTGAACACATTGACAAAACGTAAACCCTTCCTGCCCGCAAAGGACTTCAAACTGGCAGTACAAGCACTAGTCATCCTAAAAGTGGAATATGGAAGTGTCTCTCTTTACGGTCGTCCCAGATACTCGACGGCCTCTTTAAGAGCGTCGATCAACGCGTTGATCAACGCTGCCGCGAGACTCATTACTGGCTTCAAAAGAAACTCTTACATCTCCCCGGATCTCAGATCCCTTTACTGGCTACCTTTTTAAGCCAGTATTCAAGTAGAAATCGCATGTATGATGCATAAAGCCATACATCACAACACTCCTAGCTATCTGGCACATAAATTGGTGGCTTCTTGTGGTAATAGATCCTCCAGAAGTGCCTGTAACCTCTTACTGAAACCACAAAGATTCAGCAAGAATAAAACCTACAACCAAGCTTTCTCGAGGATAGCACCGAGGATCTGGAATGCCATGCCCCCAGAAACTAGACTGAATCCCTCTACGGCATCTTTAAAAAAAAGAAGTGCAATCGCTCCTCATGGCTAAATTCACATAAGTTATGTTTATAAGTGTTTATACGACTCTTGAATGTACAGAACAATACGTTATTCACTAAATACCGGTTTGTTCCCTATATATAACCTGTAAAGCGCTCTGATACACGCATAATGTGTTGTTCGCGCTACATAAAACCTTCAAAATAAAATAAATGAAAAATACTGAATCATGTCCCTTCCAAATTGAAATCCGGTATTGGACACAAAATCCTGTTTACAAGTTGGAAAAAGTTTTCCAACTCTTGAAATGGGCTTTGTACACTAGAACTTGCCCTTTTGTGTTCGCAGACCATGGGATTTTGCAAATCACAGGGTTTGCGACGATACAGGAACTTATGCAGCTGGCCCCATATGAGTATATAAGGTAATCAATTAAGAGCACGCCAAAAATTCTTCCTTTTTTTGAAAGAAACATGGGGGTTAAGGGCCAATGTTACTAATTTTGAACTTACAATCTTTCACTGGCTATAGTTCAATTTAATTTCTACTGGATGGACTCCTTGATCAGCTTAACTTGGTACCTGTATCCAGGAGGGGCGAGATTTTTTTAGAATGTTTACGATTGACTTTGAGCTAACAATGTTTTACTCTTGTTATTACAACTTAGTATGGATATATATGTTTGCATGTCTTCAACACTACGTTTTTGGAAACAATATTAAAACCACATCACCCCCGAATCTCTGAAACTAAAGTCCAGTGCCTGCTGAAATTTGCAAAATGGAGCCAGAACTTAGCCTTAGGGAAAAAACTGGCCTACAAATGATGATCCCACTGAGGGAAGGAGGAAGCTCAGCTACAGCACTAGGAGTAAAGCATAATCCACTTTATGATGAATGTAGGAGAGGTGGCAGGCATAGTGGAAGTAGAGGAGAGTCAAGGCCATTTTAAACAAACAACAAAAAGGGAATCCAAAAAAGAGCATTTAGCAAATTAGCAACAAGAAGCACTGTAGAGAACTTAAGAAAGATAGCCCCAAGGACATCAAGGAGAACTTAAAAGGAGCACTCAAAAGTCTTCAACCAAAGAATCAGCCCCAACTCGAGGCTTCACCTTGAAATATAAAACCACACTGGCAAAAGGAACAAGAGGTTGTGAAGAAAACCAATGGTGACATTAATTCAAACATGCGATCCATCACTGTTTTGTTTTTTTGATAAAAATTGAGCTGAAACACTTTCCAGACTGACAATACAAGTGGGTATATTTGCAAAGGCTTATCGCCACCAGAACGTCACTTTTTTGACGTTCCGAGGCGATAAATCTTTCGCCTTTTTTACTTAACGTGGCTTAACGCTGCCTTGTAAATAATGCTCCTATTCACGCAGCACCTCAGCGTGAAAGGGGCAGGCAATGCATGTTATAGTGGGCATTCTAAGGCAACACCCGCTGCTTTTTGGCCCTGCCCCTTATTTGCAAGGCTGGCATAACTATCGGGCAGCTCCAAAAATATGACCAGGCAAAACCTGGTCTTAAACTGGTGCAGTGAGGAGTAATTATTAATTTCTCCTAGTTTTTGCTGTTTCTATGTGTGCAACATTCTGCAGCACACATAGAAAGAGCAAATCGCCATTGATTGTTTATGTGCAGGAAGGTGTCTGTTCCTGTACATGAACGATCATTAGCGCCAGTGCTAGGGGAAACGCAAGGGTGCGCTGTATTGTTGAGAATAAGGTGCATCTCTGCTTTTTCAGAATGTCGGAGCATGGCGTTACCAATTGTGGCGTTACACCATGCTCAAAGTGAATGTGTACAGATCCTGTCACATACAAAAAGGTGCACTACTGAAGCCCATACGGTGCAATACTGTTTTTTAAAAAAGTTTTTTGTGCACAAATTCAAATTTCTAACAATTACTACTTGGCCTGTAAAATACATTATGAAACAGTGTGTTACATATTACTAATGAACCAAAAGGAAAAGCAAAAGAAAAGTGACAAAATCTATCATTGATGTCATTTTATGCTGCGCAATAATTTTTTATTTCACACTTAATGTGTCACCTTAAACAAATACATTTTTGTGCCGTGTTCCCAATGCATTTCCTGAATCTCTTCATCATGGGAACTCCGGTCCTGAGTCAACCCAGATGATCAATATGGGAAGTGTTGTGCCAATGTCTTTGAAAGACGTGGAACAGCCAATCGTGTCGAAGTAGTTAAGTGCTTCAGAATTTTCCAACCGCTAACGAATGCACCTCGCCTGCCCTTTACGTGAAGCCGCAGATCGCGTCAAGGTGATTGTGTGTTTTTCAGTTTTTCAATTCTAACCGCTAGCGAATCCTCACTTGCCCTTTCACCCACCAAGAATATGTCCCAAAGTATATAAACTCCGGTTCACAGGAACAAAAGCACCAGAATGGCCAGCAGATACCGGCTGCACAGAAGATTCCTTTCAAAATCTAAGCTTACCATAGAAGTACGTACCACCTGTATGAAACAAGCAGGATACACAGAATGCTGTTCTTCAACTATTGTGGATACATGGCAACTGTGAACACATTATAGGATGGGCAGCCAAGTCCTATCAAGCATTACCCTGGGAGAAAAAAGACCCCATCCTCTTTTATATGATAAATCGGAAAATCAATTTGGGTTATATGTTTAGGTGAATTAATTTCCTCTAGCTATTATCTTAGCTAGAAATCAAACAAACTATACCTAATAAGGTCAAGGTTTGTGTGATGCACAATTAGTTGTGGTATGTCCTTAAATAGGCTTCACTCATTCCACTAAAGGCTGAAATCTTCTGACCCATGCCAGGACCAGTTATAAATCATGCATCATCATCTTGAAGTATGCTTTCTATTTCTGCTAATGTGTCATGATGACACATTATAAATGGAAATTCCCTTAAGGTGGTTCCCATACCAGCACTGCTAATAAATACAGCACCTAACTGGAATTGCTCATCCTCCTTCAAGCAAATTCAGTAATAAGAACATAGGATGTATCCAGAGACACGAAGGTCTCACTATTTGTAACCACAAAAATAAGGGGGCTCATTACGATGGCTGTAGGATGAGCGTCCGACCACCATTGTATCGGAATTGGGACCGTCCAACGAGTAGTCGGTGGTCCCACCCTCTAGATTAGGATGCAACTGTCGTGTAGACAGTCAGAAACATCCCTTTTTCAATTGAGGCTTTTGCTGCGGCCCGGAAAAGTTCTGCAGCACAAGCAGCAATTGAAAAAGGTATGTTACTGCGCAAGCAGTTCGCGCAGGCGAAATCTTTTGTTTTGCAGTATGTGGGACTTGAATCCGCCCCTTCTTCCATTGGCTAGCTCCATAAATGGAGGCTAGCCATTGGAAGACAGAGGTGTCCGTCATTCACCGAGGCGACTCGTGGGCGTTCCTGGGATGTTTTTCTCATCCAGCCCCTTTTGTCTCATCAGTGCGGTGGTGGGCGGGGTTTATTTTTTCCGACGTCGATGTTTTATTTGGTCATTCCGCCGCCGGAGGAAGTCAAGGTGGGTGCCTTTCTTGCCGTTCCCTCCCCCCTCCCGCTGTCCGTCTTCCCGTGCCCCCCTCCCGCTGTCCGTGTGCCTCCCGCTAGGTTGTACCTTTTTTATTTTGCTTCTTTATCATTTCATTTATCGTTCGTGTCCCCATTCCCGTTCCCGCCCCCCTCCCGCTGTCCGTGTGCCTGCCCGCCCCCCTTCCGCTGTCCGTGTGCCTGCCGCCCCCCTCCCGCTGTCCGTGGACACACCACACGACACTAGCGGTAAGCATGGTCCGCGTTTGCTCCCTGGAGCTCTGGCTTTCTCGGTGATGGAGGAGGACTGCGAGGTTGTCTTCCTTGTCTCGCTCTGCCTGGCCTCTGGTTGCTCATTATTCAGAGCGAGGAGAGAGACGCGCAGTGTGAGTGAGACGGATCCCTCTCAGGTCATCTGCTGCAGCAGCAAGCAGCAGGAGAGGGAAGTGAGAAGAAGATGGCGATCCAACTCCTCCTTCGCTGGTGAGCAGACCCTGCGCGAGAAGCCTCGAGCGCACAAAACTTCACCGGCGGCTCCCCTCGCCTCAAAAACAACAACAAAGCACCGGCGAGAAGCTGCGTGGAGCCGCTAAAAAAAACCCACAGAGAAAGCGGTAGGAGCAGCAGAGCCCTCTCTGAGTGCAGCGGCAGCAGTGGGCGTCCCGGGCAAGCTCTTGTAAGTTCCTTGCAATTAACCCCCATCTACGATTTGTAATTGTGTATTTAAATAAATAAATGCAGCCCACGCGCTCTGGGAGAGCGAGCGCGGCGGGAGGAGGGTTTTTTATGTCCAAACGGGAGATGGTTCATCTGGCTGGGGGGGTTCCTCGCTGCTGGTTTTTCATGAGGTGGTTTGTGGGAGGAATAGGTTAACAGAGACTCATGAGCGGGTATAGCGAAAATCCTGTGTGCAGTAGAGCTGCGGGCAGGGGTGGTTTGGTGTGTGCAGTGTGTGTTGTCTCTGTGTGGACTTGGATCTCAAAACACAGTAAGGGACACGGTATAAGAGAGAACTTTGGGCACCGTATTTAATTTTTACAAATTAAACACTGCCTAGGGCTTGGACAGCCAGTTTAAGATCTTGTTTTGGGAGACAAAGCTTGAGGCTGGGGATACGTTTTAGATTAAATCTTCCGTTCCCGGCCATCTCTTTGATCTGTAAACCAACATGGCTTAGTTTATGGAGTTTGATGCCAAGAGTTTTAATTTGCTGGTGCTATTGAGTTCACCAGACTTTTCGACGGGAAGTTCCTGCCCCTCAATGAGAGGAGGAGAAATTCAGGTTTCCGAGGATGTAACTTTTGTTTCATGTTGAATATTCAGTTGTGCAGGCCATTGCCTAAGAGGGAGTGCACGTAGCAGTGTCGGGTGCTTCCTTGTCCCGGCCGTTCGCACCCCAGCCCCTTCCCACGGCCTCTTGGACAGACACCGGCTCCAGCAGCGCGTGCCCTCTCAAGTCACAAACGCTTGGGCCTTAATGACGATTAGTGCCCTGGCCACGTGCTTCCTCGCGCACGCCGGAAAGGGTCTGAGTACATTCACAGAACAGGGCGCTCAGCTCTGGGAAAATGTAATAACAGTGGGTGGTTCATCACGGGGCTTCAGAATTTGGGCCGGGGCTGGCGATTGTCCTCATTCAGAATATGTGGGTGTGCCTCGCAATCAGCACTATAGGTAACATGCGGCAATCAAAGTCTTTAAGAGCTGATGTCTCAGAGGTGTCCTCTTCATGACCTCGTCTGTGGTAATAAGCGCCTTTTGCCGTAGGTATAGGGCGTTAATGGTCGCTAATGGACCTCTACCAGGGCTGAAGACCTGTGTCCGCTGCAGTCATGATCTCCCCAATCACAGGTCATCACTCCTACAGAGAAGAGTGAGGGGTGCATAGACTAATGTCACCAGGTCACACATTTCCAGTTCTGTTTTTCCTTCTACGAAACGTTTTTACGTGGAACTTTAGCCCAATGGGTTCTATTAGGTGACAAGGGCCACTCGGAATGCACGGGGCTCCTTTCACTTACGCAAAAGCCCAGAACTGGAATAGTATGTCCCCGATAACGTGTAATATTTAGCAGGTGTGTGTGTGTGTGTGTGTGTGTGTGTGTGTGTGAAGGGGGGGAGGAGGTTAGGTGGACTCATCTTCTTACTCCAATCAAGGTCACCGCTTCACCCATCTCCCTCACAAGTCACCTTCATCTCATTCAGCGCTGGGATGCCCCCGGGCAGCTATCTGCGCTTTACAAAACCCATTTTCATTTCATTTCATTACATTTCATCTCGGTGTCTTTTATTCCCCTCCCCCCCGCACCCTCCCCCCCATAGGGAGTGCAGAGTGCTAGGGAGTGCAGAGTGACTGCAGAGTGCTAGGGAGTGCAGAGTGACTGCAGAGTGCTAGGGAGTGCAGAGTGCTAGAGAGTGCAGAGTGACTGCAGAGTGCTAGGGAGTGCAGAGTGACTGCAGAGTGCTAGGGAGTGCAGAGTGACTGCAGAGTGCTAGGGAGTGCAGAGTGAATGCAGAGTGCTAGGGAGTGCAGCGTGACTAGGGAGTGCTAGAGAGTGCAGAGTGACTGCAGAGTGCTAGGGAGTGCAGAGTGACTGCAGAGTGCTAGGGAGTGGTAGGGAGTGCAGAGTGACTAGGGAGTTCTAGAGAGTGCAGAGTGACTGCAGAGTGCTAGGGAGTGCAGAGTGACTAGGGAGTGCAGAGTGACTAGGGAGTGCAGAGTGACTAGGGAGTGCAGAGTGACTAGGGAGGGCTAGGGAGTGCAGAGTGACTAGGGAGGGCTAGGGAGTGCAGAGTGACTAGGGAGTGCAGAGTGACTAGGGAATGCTATGAGTGCTAGGGACTGCAGAGTGACTGCAGAGGCTAATGGCAATGTAAATGACAATGCCATTTATTTATCTGTTTTCAAAACCATCACATAAATACAAATGTTGTCATTTACAATGCCAATAGCTCTAACTTTTCCAAAGGCGAAACCATTGCATTGTAAATGCTTGTTAAACATCCATGCACTGTGTGGAAGGCACCATGTGGTGCCGTTCACAATGTGCATGAATGCTTGGGGGGCACATGTGCCCCCCTGGCCCCTTAGTGGAGGCCCATGGGGGCCCTACAAGGGGCCCAAAAAGTCCCTTTCTGTCTGCCTTCACATGGCAGTAGGAACACCATGTAAAGGCTGAGGGAAAACAACACCCTGACCAACCACCAACTGTAGTAATATAGAATCTCCATTCAGAATCAAGAGTACACGCAGGTATTCTGAAATGGTATGTTACAGAGGTATTCTGGAAGGTAGTAATATGACAACAACTAGAAAGGAAAATATAACGAAGAGCAGCCATTTTAAGAGAAGTAATCATTTACAACACTAATCCCTATGCAAGTGCCTCCGCAGTCACCACATCCATTGTCGGGATTAGGCTCTGACCGCTGCCCTGATGGGGTCATTGTGCCTGTCGGAGGTAGAGGTCTCACCCCTCCACCCCTCCGAAATCACTCCAAACGCTGGTATCTTAATCCAGCAGTCAGACGATACATTGGATGTCATGCGGATCGCCACGGATGGCCTGTCAGTGGCGGTCCACCCGACATCAAAATGAGGGTCAAAATGTCGAAATGAGCTGAAGGTAGAATTTAAATCAATGCCATGGCACAAACAAAAATGGTTTATATTTCCTCCGGGAGTTTGACTGAACAATATTGGTTAAATGATTTCCAAACATGCCTTCAGCTTTGAAAAGCATTTTTTGAGCGTCAATCCGATTATACTTATTTTACTTTAGAGAATATGGCAATTATTGATCAATCAAAACAGGAATATAGCTCCTGTTTCAATGATTTTTCTCCATCTTTCAAAGAATACTACCTCCTACGAGCCTTCCAATCCATACTACATGCTCTTGCTCCATCTCAAATTGATGTAGTTAACACTCTACCGGATAGCCTCTACAAGTCCTCACCGACATGAGTTATTGCAATTTGTCCTGCAACATCTCAATGAATCACAAACGGATGAAGTTCGAATACATCTCACCTTGAAGAATCTGCATTGCCTCCCTCTCTCTGTCAGAATTCAGTCCAACATTTTGTTCTATAAAGCACTGCAGTTGAAAATCAATGACTACCAGGCATATAAACTCTGTAGAAAGCAGGGCCGGACTGGGAACCAAGACCAGCCCCGGCAAAGTGCTCGGCCGTCCCCCGGGGGGAGGTTGGGGGTGCAACCGAACTCTTTGCCTCAGCCGGTTTTCGGCTGATTTTGTTACAGGGCCGATTTTGCAGCTATGCTGCATAAACGGCCCGTAACAAAAACGGCCCCCAGGGACCCAAAACCGGCCCCACCCTTGCGGCGCACCAGGGGATTGCCCGGTGTCCGCAGACCGCAACGGCCAGTCCGGCCCTGGTAGAAAGCAAATGCCAAATAGCACGTGCTGTGTTAGATTGGAAACCCAACAGACCAACAAAAAAAGCATTTAGCTGCCAGATGTTATTAGCAGGGCTATTACTAATGAATGACCTCCATTGACACGCAGATTTTTATGTCATTGGTGCAACTTAAGAAATGCTCCAAAACTCAAATCTTTACCAAAATCTTCCTATCTTTATAAAGAGTATTCCTTCCCATTCCACGCTTTTCCACAAGTCTAAACATTGTGGCCCACATGCATCAAGCATTTTTGGAGTCGCAAACAGTGCGATTCCTTAAAATCGGCCGTTTGCGATTCCAAAAGTGCTGTTTGGGATGCATCATGCTATTTTAGAAATCGCAACTTTTTTGCGATTTCTAAAATTGCGATAGCATATAAGAAATCGCAATTTTGCGATTTCTGAAATGCTATGCATCATTTAAAAAAAATGTGCGATTTTTCAAATTGGAAGTGCAAATTACCACGAAGTTCAACCTCGTGGTAATTTGCGAAATTATTTAAAAATGCACAAAAATGCATTTTTTAAACTGTTAAGTTACAGACACACATGTCCTTAGGACATGTGTGTATGTAACTTATACTGAAAAGTACATTTCATGGGTGCAGGGGGGGTTCATTTGGACGCCCCTCTCCACCCTTGAAATGCATTGATGAATTGCGATTTCAAATTGCGAATTCGCAATTCCCATTCATTCCTATGGGCATTTTGGCCCATAGGAATGAATGGGAATTGCGAATTCGCAATTGAAAATTCGCATTTTTTATGCGATTCAGTAAAAATAGCGATTTTTCCCGAATTGCAAAAAAAATGCGAAAATATTCATGCATAGGCTTTTGCGATTTCTAAATTGCGAATCGCTATTTTTCGCAATTTAGAAATCGTAAAAGCCGATATTGATGCATGTGGGCCTGTATCCCCATGTGGGATATGTAGCTTGATACTGTGACCAGTGCTCAGTTTCCTTCCATGGCTAATTTCCCACTTTATAAATACTACAAAAACTAAACCTAGATGAAAATTTGCTTCATTTCATTTGCAGAAATTATGCACAATGCCCAAAACATTACATGAAATTACACGTTATTATGTGAAATTTTGATCTGGAATTTTGTGAAATATTTTTTTGTGAATGTGTCCTTGCATCCATTTTGGGCCAGAGGAAATGTTTGGCAGTAAAATCAAGCACTAAAATGTGCATGAGATGAACAACTGTCATCTACATTTTGTTCACTCATATTGTTCCCATGCTTCCATGAAACCTCAATTACACATCATGTGGTAATGGCCTAATCTCAGGCATTTTGAATACCAATCGTAAAGAGAAATGCAAAAAATTACACCAGATTACAACGGAGTGAAATACATTTTACCTCAGGCCTTAAAAAAATAACCCTAAAAAATGAATAAAATTAATGAGTTGGATAATTGTGAAAATGAAATTTGTATATTATGAGATATCCCATGGAGGAGAAAGAGATTATTTGATCCCTCACCCGTAATAAATGTTGTATGCAATTTTACGGTTTGTACATTTTATTATATTGCTTTATCTAACACAAGCAGGAGGTAACTAAATGTGTCCCACCACCCTCATTTGCTTTAAATGAATAGGTGTCCTAAATATTATTAACAAAAGGATTGGAAAAAAGGACATTGATCTAAGCTGGTGTCAACACGTTTCCTCAAAGAGGCTGCTTGCCAAACCACTTGTCTAGAATTTGAGTGAGAATGTATTGTAAAGCACATGACAAGAAAACACTTCTGCTCTGTTGACTGGTAGACAGTTCTGCTAACTGCTCATCATAGTATATTATTACCACCGAACACCACGCAAAGTGATAATTTGTAAATCTGAGGGCACCAGAGGAGGAGAATTGATTTGCACTGTTGTCATGTTATTTTAAAGTGATCTCCACATTTATAAAGGCATACCTCATTACCTCCTAATTTCCTTCCTGTTAAAACATAAATTTGAATTGTAATGCATGCCTCGTTGGCCACCCAATATTACTCGCACAACACAGTGGCCAGAGCAGTGACTTTTCTTGGTCAATTGAGGTTTGCGTAATAATTTGCAATGTTATTTGCATATAAATGAATTGCATGTTTCAATCATGTTAGAGGTACTTTGCTATAATTGCACAATCAACTAAATTGCTTTGCTCCCTAATTAGTGGATATTAGGGAATAGCAGAAGGAAAATGGCTGCATAAGCATTCCTCTGGGTTTGTGAATTTGTATCTCCTCCTAGGTCATTGTTTTTTTAATTTTGTGGGCAAGCTGTAACTCAAGGTAACTCAAGGTGACTTGGTATGATTCCACAGGGTCGAGGATTAGTACGGAGTGGAAAACAAGCCTCAGGAAACAAGGAGCTGAGTATGTCTTTTGAATTGGTGCCCCAATCCCCCATAATAAAACAAGTGAATAAAGTTACCTGGACTCCTAAATAAAATCTGCACTTGTCTAATCCACATGCAGCAAAGCACGACAGAGAGCGGTATGCAGTGATATCTTTTTTTAAGTTTGCTACACCATTCTAACTAATAGTCCTACCAGGGGCGGCCTTAGGTATGTGCAAGCTGTGCACCTGCACAGGGCCACCAAACCCCAGGGGCCACCACGCCAATATATATCCTTAATATAATAATCCTCTGAGGATGGATACATATTTGCATGGCGGCCCCTGCCAGAGATTTGGCGGCCTGCGACTCTGTTCTACTTCCAAACACCCTGACCCCCCTCTTCACTGGCCTCCGCACTCCGCCCCGCCCGGACCCCCACTTACGGGGCCCCCTACCTAGGCTCTCTGCCCAGGGAAGCCATGAACCTAGAGCCGCCCCTGGTCCTACCTCCACAAGGTGCACCAGGAAATAGCATTAGAAGTTCTCATCAGTACACGCTGGCAAACAAGGTGAACAAGGAGAGAATAATAGAAGTGTCTGGCCGGGAATAGACTGTAATCAACCATGTGCACACTCGTCATCAATTGAGTTTTGCACTCAAGGAAGAAAAACATTTCCCCCAATCCAACTTTTGGTATACAGGGCCCACAGAATAAACCAAGTAAGGGTAATCAGCTGTGTACACCATATCATCTTCTAACAAAAACCCTTTGGCACAATAAGATCCAATATGCCTATCTCGTGCATGGAAATGGACCACATGATTCCTGTATAGCTCAGTTACAAGATGCATGGATAGAAAATAAAATGCATTTGTGAAGCTTATTTCTATAGCTCTGGGCTTCCATTTCCATATCTAGCAGGGCTTAATCTGTTAAGTGATAGTGCTGAAATGGACCCCTGTACATCAGACATGGTTTTTATTTTCCCCATCAGGATAAAAAATCTTCTGGTACAACCCCACAAAAAATAAGGGATATGGGGAAGCTATTCCACATATTTGCACATGTTCGGACACAGCATATTCTCACCACTAACCTTAGCTTCTGCCACCAAAACATCTATTTTGAATTTCCCTACATCATAAATTTCTTCCGTGGGAGTAAATGCCCAATGATCCTGATTCTGCATCTGTCTATTTTTGAGAATTACATCCAGTGTTGAAGATTTTTTTTACACCTAAACTAAGTTTGTCAGATAAAAAGGTTTTCAATTTTACACATTCACAGTTTAATTCTCCACAGAATGCATGTTTATTCCTACATTTTGAATAAATTAATCATTTATTTTATTCACAAATGTAAGAAATTGCATTAATAGTTGACAGGGGTGTAAGCCCCACTCAGGCAACAACCACAATCATTGTCAGGGTGAACCACAAAAGTCATTAAATTAACATGTGGTTAACCCTCGGGTAGCTTGGCACAAATCAGTGAGGCTTAACTTAGAGGCAATGTGTAAAGTATTTATGCAGCCCACAAAACAGTGATGTAGTGAAAACTCACCACAAGAAAAAACCTAAACCAATTTAGAAAAATAGACATTTTAATATATAAAATGATGTCAGAATGACAAAAATCCAGTAGAGCCAGAAATATTCAATATACTTTTGAGTGAAAATAGTGCTGGTGACATTAGGCCGACGAAAGTCACAAGTTAAAGCCAATCACAATGGAGCACGGGTTCGATAAAAGGGCTAAGTGAGTCCTGCGAAAGAGTTACTTCCTGAGTTTGGCACAAAGAGTTCCATTTGCAGTGGAGGAGGTCGTGAAGAGAATTTAGATGGTCGATAATGGTCATCATTGTAGTGTTAAAGCAGGCCAGCTACGCGGGTTTTCGTCACTGTAGTGCAAATAGCCGGTTGGGCGTCATGGACGATCATTGCTGTAGCTCTGTGTTGACAGTTACTGCGGGCTGTCGTGGCTGTAGGGAAGTGTGGCTCTCACGTTGCAGGTCTTCGCTGGTGGAGTCTGTAGCACGAAGAGCAGGTCTCACCTGAGCGCTGGTGGTCGTCGTGGACAGCAGAGGCTCGCCGTGAATGGGCTCATTTGGATTGTGAGGAGCTCAAACTTCAGGATTTTCACCTCTTCTTACAGAGGAGTACACTCTGATGCCAGCAAGGGTCCAGATTCCTAGAGAGGCACCTCTTCAATCAGTGACACTTATAAAGCGCGCTACATACCCGTAGGGTCTCAAGGCGCTGGGGGGGGGGGGGGGGGTGCCGCTACTGCTCGAACAGCCAGGTCTTCAGCTTCTTCCTGAAGGAGAGGTGGTCTTGGGTCAGGCGCAGGTCGGACGGGAGGGAGTTCCAGGTCTTGGCGGCCAGGTAGGAGAAGGACCTTCCTCCTGTAGTCGCTCTTCGGATGCGGGGGACGGCGGCGAGGGCGTGGTTGGCTGATCGGAGGTGGCGTTTGGGAGCGTAGAAGTTGACTCGGCTGTTGAGGTAGCTCGGGCCTTGGTCGTGTAGGGCTTTGTGTGCATGGGTGAGGAGGCGGAAGGTGATTCTCTTGTTGACGGGTAGCCAGTGAAGGTCTCTCAGATGTCCGGAGAAGTGGCTGGATCGTGGGATGTTGAGGATGAGTCTGGCTGAGGCGTTTTGGATCCGCTGGAGTCTCTTCTGGAGCTTGGCGGTGGTCCCGGCGTAGAGGGCGTTGCCGTAGTCCAGTCGGCTGGTGACGAGGGCCTGGGTGACGGTCTTCCTGGTCTCTGTGGGGATCCACCAGAAGATCTTCCGTAGCATGCGTAGGATGTTGAAGCACGCCGAGGAGACGCTGTTGACTTGCCTGGTCATGGAGAGGGAGGAGTCCAGGATGAAGCCCAGGTTTCGTGCATGGTCTGTCGGTTTGGGTGCGGTGCCCAGGGTGGGAGGCCACCAGGAGTCGTCCCAGGCAGAGGGTGAGGAGCCCAGGATGAGGACCTCCATCTTGTCCGAGTTCAGTTTCAGGCGGCTGGTCGTCATCCACTCGGCTACCTCTTTCATCCCTTCGTGCAGGTTGGCTCTGGCGGCGGCGGGGTCGTTGGTCAGGGAGAGGATCAGCTGGGTGTCGTCGGCGTAGGAGATTATGCTGAGGTGGTGTTTGCGTACGATGGCCGCGAGGGGGCTCATGTAGACGTTGAAGAGGGTGGGGCTCAGGGATGATCCTTGGGGGACGCCGCAGATGACTTCGGAGGCCTCTGACTTGTACGGTGGTAGGCGGACTCTCTGTGTTCTTCCGTCGAGGAAGGAGATGATCCATTCCAGCGCCTTGTCCTGGATTCCGATGTTGCTGAGGCGCCGTACTAGGGTGCGGTGGCAGACCGTGTCGAATGCCGCGGAGAGGTCTAGGAGGATGAGGGCCGCTGTTTCTCCATTGTCCATCAGGGCTCGGATGTCATCGGTGGCGGCGATGAGGGCGGTCTCGGTGCTGTGTTTGGCTCGGAAGCCGGACTGTGAGGGGTCGAGGGATCCGTTCGTCTCGAGGAAGGCGGCCATCTGCTTGTTGACGGTCTTCTCGATGACTTTGGCTGGAAATGGGAGAAGCGAGATGGGGCGGTAATTCTTGAGGTCGGTGGGGTCCGCTGTTGGTTTCTTGAGTAGAGCGCTGAGTTCGGCGTGTTTCCAGCTTTCAGGGAAGATGGCGTGTCGAAGGAGGTGTTCTTGAGGATCACAGACTGACTTAAGGGCTCAGGCTGGTGCAATTAGGTCCAGTTGCAGCAGCTTTTCTGGGCAGCTACATGTAGGCCGGATGTATGTCGTTACTACGCATGCTTTTACAACGCATGCCTTTACTACCCAACTTTTACAACGTAAGTCATTACAGCGACTTGCGTTGGGAGGCGCTGGATAGTGAATAGTTTAATTTACTATTCCAACTCCAGTCCCCGTGGATAGTAGGGAAGGTTTTGGATAGTAAATTAAACCATAACCTATCCTACAGCGCAAGTCGTTGTAACGACTTGCGTTGTAAAAGTTGCGTGGTAAAGGTAGTGCGTGGTAAAAGTTGCGTTGTAAACGCTGTTCCCCTGTAGGCCTCTGGAGCTTGTTGTTTCCATGTAGGTCATACATAGGTCAGTCAACTGACCCTTGTAGTCACTCTAGGTTAGTCCTAGGATGAAGGCAAGCAGGTCCAGTTATTCTTCTCAGACAATAAGATAGTCATCCAAAGCAGGCAGTCTTCTTGCAGCATGTCTTCTTCTGTAACTCCCACAGGTCCAGGATTGTTCTGATGAGTAGCTGTGGAGGTCGAATGTTTATTCTTGGAGCTTTTGTGGAGGTTCCCTATCCTACCCCCACATCTGGTTCAGGTATGCTGTTCCCCTGTCAATGCTTCAAATTGTCTGGGGAATGACAAAGGCAGGGCAGGTTTGGTGTCAGATTCCTTTGTGTGTGCAGGCGGCAAAGCCTTTTGAAGAGTAAGTGGGGCTGGTTACCACTTCTGTCTAGAACACTGCCTTGGAATAAGTGTTCTACACCCTCTGGAAGGAAGGACTCTGTAAATGTACCAACATGAGACAGAGGACTGAAACCATCCTGCAACACACTCTGCAATACTCTAGTCAAATGTGTTTAGGTATGATTAGTCCTGTGAGACTTCACAGGAATAATTAGTGGAACTCATACTTTCATCATGAAGACACACTCAAGGAAGCTAGGAATATATTTTCAGTCTTTTCTCAAATTAAAATCTTATCCTATTTCACACAATATTAATAGTAACTATTATAAAAAAAATAACAACAATACTGGCAAGCAGAACAATGGAAAATGTTGTGACATCATGGCAACATTTTTGGGCTTCTTTATCGTTATTCCTGACTCCCTCTTCCCTATACTAAGCTAAATATAGTACCAAATGGGGCCTACTTTCATTTCACAGGTGGTTCATAACAACATACCTTTTCTGAACAACAAAAGCAGGGTTCAATAAAGAAACAGCAGCTGCTTTTTTGGCCTCTGTGCAGGTGAGTAGCCAGAAAATTAAAATATTCCCCACTTTGAACACAAGCTCTAATGGCAGCAAGGAAGCAAGGCATGTGAGTCCAAACCGCACTAGAAAAGCACCTTTGTCTCTTCCATCCAAGAATTGATCTATTCATCCTATCACCCCTCAATCCACCTGCTGATATCCACCTTTTCACCTTTACATTTTCGCACTCATTCATTCTTTCATACATCATTCAATCTTTAAACATTGAATCCATCCATTGGTCATTCCATCCATCCGTCTGTACAAATATCCATCATCTAAGCTTGCACCCATCTATACATCCATCCACTTACACATCCATCATTTGACTTATCCGTCCATCAATAAAGTCTTCCATACAGCAACTGATCCTGAACATTCCTCTATGCTCTCTGATTTCCATTTACTTTGCTGTCCATCCTCTCAGTTGTCCATTTACTATGTCATCCATCCATCCACTCAAATTGCCAACTGTTCTGCCATTCTTTCAGCCACCCATCCATCCTCTTAGGTTTCTATTTACTCTGACATCCATCCATCCACCCTCTTAGATCCCCATTTACTCTGCTATCCTTTCAATCCTCCTACCCATACACCCATCAACAGATTTCTATTTACTCTACCATACTTTCACCCATGCGTCTATCCTCTCAGACTTCAATTTACTCTGTCATCCATTCATCTATCCATCCATCCATCCATCCATCCAACCAACCATCCTCTCATCCATCAATCCATCCATCTCAGATTTCAATTTATTCTGGCTTTGTTTTCATCCATCAATCCATCCATCTCAGATTTCAATGTATTCTGGCTATGTTTCATCCACCCATCTACCCATCATCTTGACCACTCATCCATCCATTCTTCCAAACTTTCACCTACCCATATATCCTTTCAATTACCCATGCTTTCACCCATTCACAGCTACTTTTATCCACTAGCCCCTTCACCCACACATTTATCCTTTTACCCACCCATTCTTTCATCCATCCATCCTATCACTCACTCATCCAGCCAACCTTTCACACACCCATACATCTTCTTCACGTACTTATTCCTCCACTTGTTCATCCTCCTTTCCTTTTCCACCAGTCTGTCTTTCTTCCTTTTAGAAATAATTATAATCTTTTATCTGCCAAGTTGCAGATAAAAGAGGCCCATAAACTAACTCTACCCCGCTGTAGCTGGTAAAGTGGTGGGGTTCACAACACGCCTGCCTCTGCGCCTCAGTGGCTATGTCTCAAGTCGGCAGATAGAAAGAAATACTTGAGTGCCTTCTCCGTAACCTTCAGCAAGAGAAGGTATTTACCTCTAGTGGATGACACTCAGGGCCTCATTATGATGGCGGTCGGTAAGTCTTCGACCGATCGTCGGAGGCTTACCGATGGACATCATAGGTTTACAGTTCGACTGCCGAAATTCAATGTCAGCGGTCGGAGTGTAAATCTGACTGGCATCCGATGGGCTAAAGGAGACCATGGCCCAATCGGAAACCATCCATAATTGCTTCAGGACGGCGTTTCTGCTGTCTGAATTATGATGTTAGTTTCAAACAGCCTTCGCATGTTGGCCTTTCTGACATGGAAAGGCTGTCGGAAAGCAACTTATGGGTCACCTATCAGGGCCCCCATCCCTCCATGGCCTGCAGTTGTGGGCCAGGGGGCACCTATAGTGCCTCCTCGAAAATTCCCAGAGAGAAGAGGGAAAGGCTGGGTCCTGTCTCTGACCGGCTTGGACCACTCTTATGGAACAAACAAAACACAGTGCCGGACAGTCTGGATTAATGAAAACAAATGCACACCTAGTATAATTAATTGCTAGGCTGACAAACCATTTGTGATTAATCACTTGTATTTTATGAAAAAGATTTTTTGAAGAAATTTTTTTGGCATCAAGGGATACACACCACATTTACAGAAGTTCACAAGTGCATTGAAAAAACCAAATACAATACATTAAGTCAAAACATACACATATAACAATTGTGATTACAAAAAAACAACTGTGCAATGCCTCAAAGAATTACGTTTTACTGAGGCACCAATCCTGGATGAAAATGAACAAGTGGACAAGCAGAATAAAACACTAGCCTACTCGTTTCCACCACCACTAGATACGTATTATAATTTCACATATGGTGCACAAGAATAGGAACACAAAAAACTATACAGAAGTGTAGAATTTGTGCAAGTTATATTCCTATTATGCCCTGTTATTTCAGTATCTGGGTGGAGCAGGACGCCGACGCGTTTCGAACCCGTTAAGTAGGTTGGGGGTTCTCCTCAGGACAAGGATTGGGGGGTCGTTGTTGCTGTAAATTTAAAAAAATGGTATCAATGGAGTGCTGACTAACACCTCACCGAAACTAAAACACTGTAAAGAAACATGCGAGTACCTTATGCTTGAAATATCAGGATACTCCCTGTGGGTGAGATGATATAAACCCTAGTTAGTCTCTGTTGCTTGTAAGACAATATGGGCCTCCATATGATCAAAGGAAAGTTTACGGGCACGTACCTTGATGTTTAAAACACTAAAGAGTGTATGGGGTGCTGATGCGCATAAAATCAATAGTTGTGAAGATGTGCCTGGGGAAAGTAAACAACACTACACGTCACTATCCCCTCTTCTAATGCCCCAGTTTGCTTCTACACACGTAGCTTATATCAAGCAAAAGGGTGAAATTGACTCCTACCTCGTTCGGCCGAATTTCGTGATTATGCACGAACCCGAGCGGCAGCCGCCGCGGCAGTTCGGCAACTGTGGGATCAAAGGGGAGCAGTATTTAGAAAAGGACCGAGAAAACGTTCACTCGCTCTTTACAAACATTGTTAAGAGAGGACTTACGTTTTGAACGATTCAATCGAGCTGGACATCGGACACCCAAGCGGCGAGAAACTGGCAGCGCGAGTGAGTAGGGGGCGTGTCCGAGTCTTTTTAACGCGTGATGCGTTAGCAGCGGTATGATGGGACATGTAGTCCGCTAGTATACACGCGCCCACAGAAACGATTGGAAAACTCTTTGATAAGGGTTATGGAAAAAGGGGCAGCTAGAGCGGTGTGTGTGGAGTTAGATATCACATCGTGCATATATGATCATGTTGGCGGAGACAAACCCGGAGACCCTTGCAAAGGGATATGACGAGTACATAGGTACATAGGGTAATGAGGATGTTCTTTTTATTAGACACATGAGCGGCAAACAGCAAGAGCAGACAATCGCTGCAGGCAGGCTATCTAGAGATTACTCAGTTCATTAAGGTCATTCAGTCCCACCATGGCGGCGTTGAACCTCAAAATGAGGTAAGCCTCTTTCTGAGAAAGGCGAGCATCTGGGTCCCCGCCTGCTCCCGGGGTGTTCTTGATGTTCGCTAGGATTGTCCATTTCAGATCATTAGATGAATGTTCCTTTCGCAAAAAGTGGGATACCAAGGGCGCTGTCAAGGCTTTATTGTTTATCCTCGATCTGTGCTGGATAATGGACACCCCGGGAACATCTTCTGCAAAAACGAGAAAAATCCAATGTTGAGAGAATGGTCTGTGTCTCTACCTTCGGTCCCCACACCAACCCAGTACAGAAAATAATTCGCAGTAATTGGCATCTGATTGAAGAAATCTTACCCCACATTGGCAAACCTCTGTTCGCTCTTAAAAAAAACAGAAGCATCGGACAACAGATCTCGTCCACAAGAGGTGTCGCAATAAAAGAAACACAAGGAACCCTTTTCAATATGGGCCCTACAACGGGCCATCGCAAATGTGGGACATGTTCAGTGTGCAATCTGACGACAGAAGGAACCCTCTTCACGGATGGTCAAAAATTCTGGCGCCATAATAACTTCACAAACTGCAAGACCAAGTACGCAGTATATGCCATTACATGCCCCTGTGGAAAGGTCTACATTGGCAAAACAACACAAGAGGTGCGCCAACGCATTATCCAGCACAGATCGAGGATAAACAATAAAGTCTTGACAGCGCCCTTGGTATCCCACTTTTTGCGAAAGGAACATTCATCTAATGATCTGAAATGGACAATCCTAGCGAACATCAAGAACACCCCGGGAGCAGGCGGGGACCCAGATGCTCGCCTTGCTCAGAAAGAGGCTTACCTCATTTTGAGGTTCAACACTGCCATGGTGGGACTGAATGACCTTAATGAACTGAGTAATCTCTAGATAGCCTGCCTGCAGCGATTGTCTGCTCTTGCTGTTTGCCGCTCATGTGTCTAATAAAAAGAACATCCTCATTACCCTATGTACCTATGTACTCGTCATATCCCTTTGCAAGGGTCTCCGGGTTTGTCTCCGCCAACATGATCATATATGCACGATGTGATATCTAACTCCACACACACCGCTCTAGCTGCCCCTTTTTCCATAACCCTTATCAAAGAGTTTTCCAATCGTTTCTGTGGGCGCGTGTATACTAGCGGACTACATGTCCCATCATACCGCTGCTAACGCATCACGCGTTAAAAAGACTCGGACACGCCCCCTACTCACTCGCGTTGCCAGTTTCTCGCCGCTTGGGTGTCCGATGTCCAGCTCGATTGAATTGTTCAAAACGTAAGTCCTCTCTTAACCATGTTTGTAAAGAGCGAGTGAACGTTTTCTCGGTCCTTTTCTAAATACTGCTCCCCTTTGATCCCACAGTTGCCGAACTGCCGCGGCGGCTGCCGCTCGGGTTCGTGCATAATCACGAAATTCGGTCGAACGAGGTAGGAGTCAATTTCACCCTTTTGCTTGATATAAGCTACGTGTGTAGAAGCAAACTGGGGCATTAGAAGTGGGGATAGTGACGTGCAGTGTTGTTTACTTTCCCCAGGCACATCTTCACAACTATTGATTTTATGCGCATCGGCACCCCATACACTCTTTAGTGTTTTAAACATCAAGGTACGTGCCCATAAACTTTCCTTTGATCATATGGAGGCCCATATTGTCTTACAAGCAACAGAGACTAACTAGGGTTTATATCATCTCACCCACAGGGAGTATCCTGATATTTCAAGCATAAGGTACTCGCATGTTTCTTTACAGTGTTTTAGTTTCGGTGAGGTGTTAGTCAGCACTCCATTGATACAATTTTTTTTAATTTACAGCAACAACGACCCCCCAATCCTTGTCCTGAGGAGAACCCCCAACTTACTTAACGGGTTCGAAACGCGTCGGCGTCCTGCTCCACCCAGATACTGAAATAACAGGGCATAATAGGAATATAACTTGCACAAATTCTACACTTCTGTATAGTTTTTTGTGTTCCTATTCTTGTGCACCATATGTGAAATTATAATACGTATCTAGTGGTGGTGGAAATGAGTAGGCTAGTGTTTTATTCTGCTTGTCCACTTGTTCATTTTCATCCAGGATTGGTGCCTCAGTAAAACGTAATTCTTTGAGGCATTGCACAGTTGTTTTTTTGTAATCACAATTGTTATATGTGTATGTTTTGACTTAATGTATTGTATTTGGTTTTTTCAATGCACTTATGAACTTCTGTAAATGTGGTGTGTATCCCTTGATGCCAAAAAAATTTCTTCAAAAAATCTTTTTCATAAAATACAAGTGATTAATCACAAATGGTTTGTCAGCCTAGCAATTAATTATACTAGGTGTGCATTTATCCTCGAAAATTCCTGCACCGTGTGGCAGGCACCAACCATGAGGAGCCTGCAACACGGTGCTGGGATTTCCACAAAACCCCATTTCTCAATGGGGGCTGGTGCTGCAGGCGTTTTTTGTATGCCACACATGCTCCCATTGAGAAATGGTAGTATGTGACTGCAACATGTACGGTCGCATCGAATAGGGTGTGCGAAACCGCCGACCTATGGTCAGCCGGTTCTCACGCAGAAACTGTGTCAGTCGAAGGCAACTCCGACCGACATTCTAATGGGGCTCTTAGTCTCGAATCCCTGGACAGAAGTTCTTCTCTATCTAATAAGGCGTACTTCGAGTAAACATACTGCACATTGTTGAGCATCTTTAGAATAAACCATTAATAAGGATTTCTTTAAAAACAATAACTGAAAAATCAAGATATTAATTTCTATGAAACCTTGATCGTTATTTTAAAACAATAACTAGAAAAACAATGCACGCACACATTAAAATAGAACATGAACCTATTCAAGCAAGCTGAATTGTCATATTCCAATGATACTCTAACGAAATTGACATTTGTGCATTTAAAACATACACCTAAATAAATAAATGTTGAGTGCCCTGCAGCGGCCTAGGATAAATCCCAACTGGTCAGCATGTACAAGACCGAACACGTGAGGTAGCACGCACTGTACCAGTACTCCACTAAAGATTTTTTATTCAACGTTCAGCATTAACAAAGGCCTGTATGCTGTCACATCAGTAGCAGGTTTCCCAGGCTTACCATTGGTACAGTAACGGTTTCCCGCAGAGTAAAGGGCAAAACCAAAGACGCAAGTGCCTGTTGGTGCATTGCAGTCAGGTGAGGTGCCAGTAGATCAATCTAGGCTGCATAGAACTCCACCCGCAGGCCACCCGTCCCCAGAACTTTCCCTTGAACCATGTGTCAGACCTCAGCATGGATTTCCTCCTCCGAAACATCCCCTCCCAGCACATGCACCAACTCTGGTGGTAGCCTGCAAGGCTGAAGGTCAGTTAACCATCCATAGAAGGTCTGTTCCCACAGTGCACCCCTCTTGGTGTGACATATTGTAAAATAATTGACAAAATATTGGTTTATACACTTTGGCTATATAATCTGGCACCTTCAGGTGTTACCACCTCCAACATCAGTGAACTGCACTTGGCACTATTGGCCAACCATGCCAACAGGGGTCCCATCCTATCTCCCTCGGTGTGTCTCGAACCAACTCGGTATACAGGTATGTGCACAATCCCATTGTAGTGTCAACGAAAGGGGGTGATGGTCTGAGATAGTGCTCGCCAGGTACTCAATATATGTAATGGCCCCAAGCATGTCGGGAAGCATAAATAATATTGAGCCGGACATGGAGCGCATGTATGATCAAGTGGAACAAGTTGTCTCGGTCTTGTGGGTGTCAATGACGCCAGCCATCCACTAGTCCCCAGCAGCGCTTCCAAACTGTGAACCTCCTAGCCCAGAAAATGGCAGTGGAGTCTCCAAGTGGATGATGGGAGCAATCTAAGTCAATATTGGCAACACAATTAAAGTCACCCCAATAAGAGGGACCTGGGGCAATAGGAGAGCCAGCACCAGTGCTGTATCTATTCCCCACCACCGCAGGTAAGCTTGCACCTTGTAATGCTTAATCATGCTATTCAAGCCCTACATATTCCAGGCAAGACGTTTGTAGGCATTAAAATCAGATCCAATTAGCCAGTGCCATGTCTAGCCACAACACCCCAGATTCTGTAGTAGCAGGTAGTAACCTTGCCTCCAAGGCCAAGGGTGATCGAAATAGGAACACCCAACTAAAGAAAGTAACAACAAAAACAGCCCAACTCCCCCTCTCCAGGACAGTAAGGTGACATCCTCTCATCCAAAGTAATATACTCAGTAGAACAAACCAGTAGGCCAGAAACACACCTACAGCACCTCTTGAGGTGTGGCAGAGGCGGACGGAGTCCCTTTCAAGAGGAAAGAGCACCGGTGAGTCAGGCCTGCACCCAGTCATGCGGGAAGAAGAAAGAACATCCCTCAGTGCAGGTGCCCCACCAGGCAGTCTCTACGGAGATACAGAAACCCCCGTCCTGCAGTCAAGACAAAGCAAAGCATCCCACACATTTCACTCACAAGTACATCTCGGAAACTTAAGAGTCAGTGGATATTATCGGCAGTCTTCGGGGTGACCAGGGATAAGTACCCACTCTGAGCAGTGTTCCGAGTACAATCAGACTCCGAGCCTGTGACCAAATCCTCTGATGCATCCCCCGTCAGTGGCAGGTGCCATGCCGAGTATAAGGACATGAGCTTTGCAGCTGCGTCCACTGTGCTCTGCCAGTTCTGCAGCACCGAAGCCACTGTGGGAACGCCACCCAGTCCCCTCACAGTCCGGGCAATGGTTGCTTGGTGCTCCTCCGGGGCTCAAGTCCAGCCAGTACCATACCTCAATGGGTTCTGTCAAGTACTTGGTTCCCTGAGCAGTGAAAACGTGTAGGCATGCTGGGTAGAGAATGGCATACTTGATATTCAAGACTCCGAACATCTGTTTGGCTTCTAGGAATGAGGTCCTCTGCATCTGGACTGTTAGGATAAATTCAGAGAAAATCATCACCGTGCTGTTGTCAACACGCAGCTCTCCCAGGTCCCTGGCATACTTTCAAATGTGGTCCCGGAAGGGCAGAAGGCGCACCACAATGGGTTGAGGCATACTTCCAGGGTGTGGTGGGTGGGTTGGCAGTCCGTGAAGGCTCAGGAAGACTCTCCTCAGTCCCATGATGCCCAGGGCGGCATCGGGGGTAAAAGTACACACTAGGATGGGACCAGGTGCGGGAGCCCCACCAGAAACTCCTGTAATCCTTGTCTCACTCCACCAGAGTTAGGCCACACCCCCTCTCATAACTTTTCCAGTTATTCGGTTTGTTTTCAAAGTACAGTCCTGATACATTTTCTAGAAAATAATTATTTTGTGGGAAAATTCTCCCACACAAAATCATTTATTTTTTTGTCTCTATAGAAAAATATGTGAAATAAATTCACAGGATTTCTCACAAAAAAATTCAACTCTTGGTCAAATTGAAAGGGTAGTCTGCCTGAATGAATGAATGAATGAATAAATGAATGAAATAAAATTTATAATGCGCAACTAAAACCCGGAGGCATCAAGGCGCCTAACAAAAACAGATCAAAACACAGAAGGCAGAACACAACTACGAGTATGACTTCGCAAAAAGCCGAGTTTTCAGAGCCTTTCTGAATGACTGCATGGTGGGAAGGGACTTAAGATCCACCGGAAGGATATTCCACCACTTAGGTACCAGAGTGGAGAAGGCTTTGCCACCCCATTTAGCTCTACGGGTGCGGGGGACTGATAACAGAGATTTGTTGGTAGAGCGCAAATTCCTCGAGGGGCTATAGGGAGACAAGATGGATACGATCCCAGTAGCACTGCCTCTGGCCAGGGCCCCGTAGGTCATGCACATTGTTTTAAAGAGGATCCGATCTTCGATGGGGAGCCAGTGTAGCGATTTTCTGGCGGAGGTGGCAGAGGCACGTCTAGGCAGGTCTAATACAAATTTGGCCGCCGCGTTCTGGACCATTAGCAAGCGTTGCAGCAGACCCTTGTTTAGTCCCGCATACAGCGCATTACAATAGTCCAGACGGGAGCCAATGAGTGCGACCACTACCTGTTTTCTAGCCTGCTGAGAGAGATAGTGTCTAATCTTCCTCTGTACATGGATAATTCCCCAACAGGTTGAAACTGTCCTATTGACCTGTTGACGCATGCTGAGGGTAGGGTAAATCAGGACTCCTATGTTTTTAGCTGATATAGCAGGGACAGGACAAGCTCCCAGTGAGTCCGGCCACCAATCCGCCGACCATATCTCTTCCTTTCCTCCGAACACCATGACCTCCGTCTTCTCCCCATTTAATTTCAATGAATTGTGGATCATCCATTGAGCGACTGCCTCCATACAAGATCTAAAGTTGTATGCAGCCGAGCTGGCCGACTGGGAGAGAGAGACGAGGATCTGGGTGTCGTCGGCGTAGGAAACTACCTCCATCCCGAAAGATCTGATCAGTCTGGCAAGTGGGGTCACATAGATGTTAAATAGGGTCGGGCTTAATGCCGACCCCTGAGGGACCCCACAATGCACAGACAGGGATGAGGATAGAAAGTCCCCCAGCTTCACCCTCTGCTCTCTCTGGTCGAGGAAGGAGGTCAGCAAGCACAAGGCAGACCCCTCAACCCCAATCTCCCTCAGGCGAGATGTTAAAACTGAGGGAGAAAGGGTGTCGAAGGCGGCTGTGAGGTCTAGCAGGATCAGGAGGGTGGTCTGGCCCCCATCAACTCGTGTGCGGATATTATCCAGCACTATGGTGAGGGCAGACTTGGTGCTATGTTCCCTCCTGAAACCGTGCTGCGTGTAATCCAGCTGACCTGAGCTTTCCACGAAGCCCGCAAGATGCTTATTCAGATGGATTTCCAGCATCTTCGCGGGAGCAGGGAGCAGTGAAATAGGGCGGAAGTTGTTTAATACCCCAGGATCGAGAGATGGTTTCTTGAGCAACGGCTTTACCACTGCCCTCTTCCATTGCTGAGGAAAGATGCCGTCCCTCATAGCCCTGTTCATGATCTCAACAAGAGGGGGCAGGAGAGATTCTCTGCACTGCTTGACGATCTTAAGCGGACAGGCATCTAAAGGGGAGCCAGACCGAGTTTTGTCCAGGAGGTTCTCTAATTCCTGGAGAGAGAGAGGAGGATAAGAGGCCAGGTGCCCCAAAGAAGAGTTCTCAGCAAAAATTGGTGCGGAAACAGAGGGGACAGAGGGCTCAGAAGTTATAGACCTCTGCAGCTCTAAAGCTGAATAAATATCCGCAATCTTGGTCTGAAAGAAAAGCGCTATGTTGTTACAGAGTTGCTGAGAGGCAATAACAGGCCGCTGAGGCCGCTTTAAAATTATTTCATGCTACACTTGTTTGGAGCAAACACTTTTAACAATAACATTTTCAAAGTTGTACAAACAATTTCTTTAAGCTCAAGAAAGGAGATCCTGACAAGTTCATCCTCCCCTATATATTTTTTTAATATTACTGAATACTTGGTGAATAGATATGTGAATATATGCGTGTACATCATTAATTACAATGTTCCTAGTTGTGGCTGCTGTATTTTCAATCCCCAAGCCAGATGGAATTTGAGAAGCAAAATGAAGAAAAGCAGAACCCATGCTGACATAAGACACAGGTGGCACACATAGCTAAATGGGCTTCTCAATTACAGCCTTCCAAAATGACAGATTTCTTTTTCCCTGTGTTATTGAAAATGACTTGATTTCATTACAAAGGTTGAAAAGCAGGCTGATGAATTAGAAGAGAATTCTGAAACAGCAACAGATGTTGTGTTGTTTTCTAGCAGTGATAAAGTAACTGTATAAAGTAACATGCCATTCAGGCTGAAAGAATTGAGTTCAGTAGGCAGTTCCCCTGTCGGCCCAGTTAGCCAAAATCTATACAAGCACAACTAATGCAATATGTATTTATATGTCTCTGTTTGATTTTATTTGTAGGGGAGTGCATCTCTCAAGTGGTTCCCATACGTTTAATAATTTAAAGCCATTTTTGGATGCTTGATTCCGGTCTAGGAAAGACATGGTTTGGTAGTTCGGGCTGGACTATTCCCATGAGGCACAGGGTCGAGGCTGATTTGCATATAGCCATTGTCTGAACTGGGGTGGTGTGGAGTGCAAAAAAACGATGGATTTAGGCCCAGATCTTTGTACTGGGGTGAATGTAAGACATTGTTCTGCATTCTGTCCATCAACTGTGCTTTTTGCAATTTTTGGACTCAAGGCAGCTGCTTCAGAAGGCACATGCTCTGACCTATAAACATAACAAATAACTGACTAACACCAGGTGACACTTTGACTTTTAGGTAAGCCAAATTATAGTGATGCAGAAAATACACCATTGGCATGAAAGACCGATGCCACATGTGGGTTGCAGTGTGCTTTATGTCATCTACTTGGGGCACAGTTTTGTCTTATTCTTCTGTTGCCAAAACATGTGGCTGAGGAGAACACTGAGACCAAAGAGCCTGCTTTCACTTCTACCAAGATTGGAAGGGCTTTACTAGGGCCACACCAGCTGGCCTCCTATTCCTATGGCCACTGCGACAAGGTATAATAAGCAACTTTTTCGAGACGGACCAGCCGATTAGTGGACTAGACTTTTCCAAGGACCTCGCTGAAGGAAGTGGTTGTACTTGCCTTCTATCTACGCCTGGTAACGTAGGATTTGCCCTTTACAATTTAGAACTTTTAGGATTGACCAGAAGAAAAGCATTCAGCAAAGAAAAAAGAAGAAACATAGAACATTTTCACACAACAGAGGATATGGACAGGCCGCATGAGAATTTGGGGCCACAGCACAAAGCTTTAGCAGGAAGGATGAAAGGCTGATTTGGCAGTACAGGATTCAAATTCATAACCTGCTAGTTACATGGAGAAAAATAATAATCCACATTTGTAAAGCGCACAATCACCCGTAAGATTAAGCAATGCGCTGGGGGCTGTCGGGAAGATTAAGCAAGCTATTGCCCAGAGTCACATGGTGCTGGGCTAATCTGCCGCCAGTGCCGGGGATCAAACCGTGATTCCCAGATTCCGGAGTCAGTCACGCTAGCCGCGGCGCCACACCTCTTCCAAAGCCAAAGTGTTTTAATCAACCCAATTACATTTGTGCAAGGGCCTTATTTCCCATTAAGAATTATTTAAGAATAAAATGAAGAATTCTGTGTATTTGAACTGACACCTGTATATGTTTCTCTATTTGTTAACCTGGATATGTTATCTACTTGTGGCATCCAGGATAAGGATATGAACCGACTACTAATAGACAAAATAAATGACTCATGCCCCAAGAATTCATAGCAGGATTTAGTAGGAGAGGTCGGAGGAAGTGTCACAGTACACTATGGAATGGCTTTCTAAAGGGTGAAGCTCACTCACTCTGCCAATGGAGCACTTGTTCGAGCGTTTTTGTTTCTGCTATAAAATTATGTTTCTTTGGCCGTGACTATGGACCTCATTACGATGGCGGTTGCCATTGCAGCGGGAATGAGACAGCCCGACAAGAAGTTGGCAGTCCCAACCGCCATATTTCGATAAGACTGTCGCGTAGGCAATCAGAAACTGCCTTTTTCTACTGCACCTTGTGTTGCGTTCCTGAAAAAGGGCGCAGTAAAAGCCGCAGTAGAACAAGGCATTTTTCCAACATCATTGCACTGTGTGCCAGGCACCATATGGTGCCTGGCACACAGTGCATGGATGTTTGGGGAGGCACCACATGTGCCCGCCTGATCACTTAGCAGTGGCCCACAGGGAATGGGGCCCCCAAAGTCCCTTTTCGGCTGCCTTTCCATGGCGGTGTGACCGCCATGATAAGGCAAATCGGAAAGGGACATCCTAATCCCTATGGAGGTGCCTGCGCAGGCACTGCCCTCATGGTAGGGAACGGAGTTCGACCCCTGTCCCGATGGGCTTCTTGTACCTGTCGGAGGTGGCGGCCTTTCCCCCCAACATCATTATTCCGACTGGCGGTATTGTAATCCGGTGGTTGGAATGATGCCCTGGATGTCGGACAGAATGTCAATGATGTCCTGTCGGTGGCTGTCACCCAAAATCAAAAGGAGGGCCTATTTTTTTTTTCCTTAGGGCCTTGTTTGTGCCCAATTGAGCTTCACAGTGTCTTTTGGCTTAGTTATCTCTCCACCACCTTTGTTTTCCTGCATATCTTGGTCTACCAGTTTTTCATAATTTGTTGTATTCCCAGTACAGGCCACCCAGGCCCAATTATTTAGCTTGACAGAAGAGTTTACGTTTGACTCTTATGGCTGTGAATCCCCTACTGGTTCTTTGTCACAATACAGCAATAGACGGTCATGCATGTATTTATGCATGGGGTATTTCTGTAGCATGAGCCTACCCAAAAGGCAGAGACACTAATTGAAGCTTATTGCACAGTGCGCAGTAGTTGTGATTGCATCAGTTCTGGGCCTCCTTTTCTCCTCTGGGCTCTCTAGGGTCAGATCTCTAATGCTAGTTAATATGAAATGGATGCCTTTGCCGTTGTTCAGATAACTCTGTGTGCATATCATAACCAGATGTAACTGGATAAGGCCTAATAAGACTTTGTATTTCATTTGGGCATCCAAAAAGGAATGTGCCGCTGCTTGTCGGCTGAAGTGCAAATCTGTAGCATTTAAACTGTTTTACAATTTGGATAAAATGTGCATTGGCGAGGGGGGGAGATTAATTGACTTGTTCTTGTATGTGAACTGCTGGGCTCTCAACTCATATAAAACATCTGTTTTACTCTTTATGAATTCTTTACATACATAAATAATGCATACCTCTCTGAACCATCCTTAGTGAGATTCAAGCTTTGAGCTGTCTGCCTGGGAGAGTTAATTGTTCTGCTACCCCAGCTGCCAGATCAAACACTTCCTGAACATAATGCCCACTCCAAGGAGAATGGACTTCTCCTGCCAGAGTAAGAGGGATTGGTAAAATCACCATAGCTGTTAGCAGCAGCTCTCTGTGTATTAGCTTGATGGATGGAACAAGGAAAAGAGACCATAAGCAGTCCTTACGGGACATTTCTTTGAAGTGTTGGAGGGAAGAAACCAGGCCTGTGGGGGTGATGCTTGACTCGGAGAGGGAGTCGTACTACGATTTCAAAGCGGCTGTCATTTTGATAGCTTCCCGGAGTGTACCACAGGGTTGGGACAGACAGAGGTCAGGAAATGCGAGTGACTTAAGGACTGGAGGGATGATGAGGCACCGCCAGGTTGGGTAGGTGCCTAACCAATCTAAGAAAACTCTATCTTACATTTCAAGAGCTTGCACAGTTGTATAAACCTGAGAAGGAGTCTGTGGAAGACTGAGGAAGTACCAGCCTGAGTTGATTCACTCCTGTGAGGAGTTTTAAAATTCATGGCTTGTACTACGGACTTTTGTGGACTCTTTCTCCCTGGTAAACCCTCACCACCTATAGACCATGCACATACTAGGCACCCTTAGGTAGAGGTGTCCCTGGACTTCAGTTGACTGGTATCTGTTGTGGGTGTCCCAGGCTGAGCATGACAGACTCTTGCTTGAATACAGTCACCCGCAAGTGGTGGGAGGCCTCTTTGGCTGAGGAGTGCAGATAGGGAGACTGGGCTCCGGTGGAGGACCTCAAGGGCTTCTGCCAAGAAGACCCCAGGTTACAAGCTGGACAAAAGAGGAGGTCTAAGCCCACATCGTCAGGCTGCTGCTAGGCCAGAGAATGCAGGAGTGCCAGATGCAGTGGAAAGCTTCAATTAGTTCTTGAAAATGTTGAGGTTCAGATGGTGTTAGAAGACTGATCCTGGTGGAGGGAGTGTGCCACCTGGAGCCCAATGCAACAAACCCCATTAAAATTGGCCCAGTGGGGCGCAATGGGTTCTTAACAGAAATCACTGCTTACGTGTGGCTAGGGAGCAGTTACATAGGTTGCCCTGGAGCACCCATCACATACAAATAAAAAAAAAAGGGGAACTGCACTTTCCCCAGCAAGGGGTCATTTTGTACTTAATCCACTGCGAAGACGTGAGTGCAATCAAATGCTGTGAAAATGTATCCATGTTAGAGGTTTGGGCAGCAGTTAAGGAGGGTCCAATGCATCTGGGGAGCTCAAGAGGCTGTGTTTGAAGGTCCTCTGTGAGGGCCCCCGGGAACCCCTCTTCTTCCCTATTCCATGACTGCGCTGGATGGGGCAGACATGGGAGTAGTAATCAGCAGTCTTCCCACCCCGTCCAATGGAAGAAGCGTGCTGTGGAGCAGTGGAGGTGGCAAGATCATGCAGAGCAGAGCCACCCACACTCAAAGAACCAGCCAGAAGATCACATAAAAAATGCAAAAGAAGAAGAAAAAGATTGTCCCAGAAGAAAGTGAGAAAAATTACCTTTGGTGAAGCCCATTAGGTTAAAAAAAAGTGCCTATTTGTTGGCTGGTTCTTCGTGGGAGACAGGAAGCACCTGCAGTGGTGTACATGTCTAAGTTTGTGGCAAGCCCCCACAACTCTAGTTCTCCAAAGGCAGGGAATATACGGCCAAGGAGAATGTGGGCTCTTTTGTGAAGCACTACTGTGCAGAACTTTAGTGAATTTTCTATGAGTACTGAGCATTGCATGTTGGGATTAATAATAGGCCTGACGGAAATTTGAATCACCCGAGCATGATTTTCATAATTTCGGGAACTTTGTGTTACCCTTGTTACTCACTTTTCCAGAAACTACAAAACTACATCACATTGTGTAATTAAGCTTCATTCATGGTAAAAAATATCATCAAATACACCATTCACAATAAAGAAAGCACCATTCGCAGTAAAGATCTACTGCAAACTAACTGATACAGAACACAAGCCGTTGTAGTTCCCTATTTTTAGTCCAATAAGCATTCGACCATCAAGAATCGACTGGAGGACACATTTTGACTTATTATATAGCTCTAAATGGCAGATTTTTCTTTTGTGTAATTATGCAGAATTTTGCATAAATTTGCAACCAATTTGCATTATTACATAAAAGTAAATTTAGCGAATTTCACAATTACTTGTTAGCCAATATAGTGTTAAAAAACAATGTTTGTATCCAAGTATGAAAAGCTATGCTCAAGTAAACACGTATGACTTACTGTTTGTGAATAACAAATAATATAATTGTCATGTCAAGGCAGCATAATTATGTTATTGAAGGTAACAGTGATTGCCAAAGGCTACAGAACAGATATTGTCATTGTGAACCCCTGACAAATGCAATAGGGCTGACGTTTTTTACAGTATATTATTGTATGATTTGCTATAGGCACATATAGGGGTATTCATGTTTCAGGAGTTAAGGGTCCCTGGTGAAGGAATAGATCAAGGTGTCTCAAATCTACATGGTCTAATCTAGGGGGCATAGCACCCCAATTAGTTTATGATTTTCTTTCAGGAGGGATTCAATTGATATTTCCACATGTCCTTTTGTAAATATAGGTAATACTTAGGTGCCATGCATTCAAGTTATTTTTCTTTCTAAATAAAAGTTATTCACTGGGTAATTATCTATGAGGTGTTTGTGTGCAGCTGCTTTTTGAGTTTGCAGCCTAGAATCTCTCTATTCTTAAAGTACTCTACCTCTAACCCCTGAAAATAAAGTGTGAAAAGTGGTACTGGGTCCCTAGTTTGAGGGTCGATGGTATGAAAGCCCCAGAACACCATAGGTGAAAGGTCGTAGCTGACACAGTTAAGACCCAGGGCCCAGATTTACAAAGACCTTGCGTTGCCATTGTATCATGCAGACAGCACAAGGCAATGCAGAGCTTCAGTGGGAAGCTACCTTTCATGGCTCTGCGTGGCTTAGTACATTTAGAGTAACGCAAGGCAGAGCAATTTGCTGCCCTGCATTACTCTGCATTGGGAAGGCGTTCCATGAGGCCAGTGTGGGAGCTCACATACATCCACCCATGGATTTTGATGCAATCCCAAATGTACTAGGTATAGTAAAGCAGGAATGCTTCAAAATGATACGTCTTCCCAACAGAAGCGCAATGAGGACAAATATCTTTATTTCGCTTCATAATTTCCTGTTTCCATGGGTGCCACATATGTAGAAAGAGGAAAATGCCTCAGCAGGTTGTTTTTGGGCCTCACTAAAAACAATCCTACCTGTCACCTTTTCGATGCGTCGGACGGCCCCAGGGTGCCTACATGGGTGCTAGACTGCACACGAGCGCAAACAGAGAGCAGGAATGCGTCATATCCTGTTCTGGCACAGGCATTTTGCAGTGAAAAGGCAGATTGCTAGCAACACACAACCCTTGGAGTGAGTGTGACTACAGGGACATGTCCCATCAGCCCATACTTTGTGAATGGATACACTTTGGAGGCATGTCACCCCATTAGAGGTCCAGGCAAGTAGCTTAGCCTCTCATATTGCATGTTTTTCCATGTCCTACACGTGTGAATATTAACAAATGATGGAATAGACAAAAACAGCCAGCACAAAACCGTGACAGTAATTTTCTGAGAATGGAGATTAAATATCATTCTTTCTGAAAGCCCAGGACCCCATGAGGGCTGTAAGAGGGATTTATATAAAGCTTTATAGATGGGGCTGAAACATATCGACTTTTCGGTTATAGGGACAGAATCCCCTCCCTACCTGACCCAATTTCTAAGTAATTTCAATCATACCTGTATTACCTAAAATAAAGGGATACAGGCCACTTGGCATGTTTATGTATTGTCCCTGTTAGATTTAGACCTTTATCAAAGTGCTCCCTGAAAGATTGACGAGTCTACCCTGGTTTATAGGGACCAGGATGCGACCAGATAATGAAGAATGACACCGATAGTGTGTTGAGGGTCCACAATAAATATATATCTAATATTTTCATTGGAGGAAAGAGACAAAGCCATCATTTTAAAACTATTGATTATAGGATGTTAGGATACCTTCATTACGAGCATTCCTGTTCTTTCCGTTTGACCCAGCGCAGCACGTCAAGTTGACTTGCTGCATTGCAAAGCATCAAATGTTATTAAATCTTGGCTCTTGTAACTTCTGATTGCCAAAGGACCTCCCAAACCACTTCTCACACACACTCATCATCTACGAGAGATGATATTGAAATTTTCGGGGAAATCAGTATGACTTTACTTGCATCTCAGCAAATTCTATAACAGTCATGTCTTATAGCAAACCAGCACTTCTCTCTCCTACATTGAGACACTGGATGAATTATCAAACACTTGCTGAGTGAACAGTTTTATATCCACTTCTTGTCCTGTTACCAGGTACTTCATGTACCTCTGCACCTTCAATTAAATGTGTTTGCTTTTTAGTTCCTGTTGACTAACTTTATTTTCTTCTATTCGGTTAAGACTACAATTTAGTAGGTAGTACATTCACATGGTCCATTCTCCTTGATACTTATAACAGTGTCCCAGGTTAACTGGTCTATGCAGAGTAGGATTCCTTTCAGGGGAGGTGTGGCTAGGTGGAGCTCATAACATCATTTCCATTTCTGACCTTTTAATCTCACTTCATTGAGGTATCAATTTTTCAGCCTCTTTTTATGCACATCAAGTATTGATTTTACTTTCTAGTACAGTGGAGAAGTGTGTGGCTCAATGATTAGAGCGGCAGACCCTGATGCGGAGGTCTAGCCCGGGGCCAGGGTTCAATTCCCCGCCTCGGCGGGTCTTGGGCTAAAAAATTCCACGGTCCTGATAATTCTTGCCTTGGTGCCTATTCCAATCATGGAGTCCCACTCTGCAACTCTGGGCAATAGCTTGCTTAATCTCCACAACGGCCCCCACAACGCTAAGGATGCCTGGCCTCCACTTTGGGGGTGCCCAGGAGTGGACGCCTCACAGGGAAAGCCAGGATGGGTTCCACAGCGGTATTTGTACATGCGCCTTGAGACCCTTGTGGGTGAGTTGTTCGCTATACAAGTATCAATTTACATTTACACGCGTCATTCTCATTGGCGAGGACTAGATATAGAAAGTGCCTTGGTCTACACTATTGCTTCGCTTAGGCTAAATCCCAATTTAGACACACACCTATTTTTCTTGCCCTAGGACAAATAACTTGTTGTTCACTATTGATATTGAGCATTGATTAGAAGATATGCATCACCCATTTGTTGTTAGTCATGTACATATATCTTGCTATGGAGCACCAATCAAGTACCTAATTTGTTTTTTTAAACAGATTATTGTCCCTAAAAAGGCAAATAGAATCTAAGTGTTATTCTCCTTGCTTGCTTGGCTAAGCCCCAGATAATCATTTTCCCAAAAAACAGACGTATTTTTAACACAAGTCACATAATCACGAAACAAAAGACAGATAATACATCATATTACGAGAGTGCCTCTGACAGATGGTAGAATCCAGAAAGTGATACTTTTTTATAATTCAATGATGCCTGCATGTTTCGAATTGCAACGATAGCAAACAACCGCTGGACATCTTTTGTGCACTTGCCTCTTCTTGTCCCCTAAATCAGGCCTTGCCTCTATTTGTTATATTCAACCAAGTGTATTTCTGTCTGCTTGCCAAGTCTTGCCTTTGATTTTGGACTACCTAAGTCTGTCTATTTCTGACTATCTTTCAAGTTTTGCTCTTTACATTGTACTACCTAATCTTTCTCTATCTTGGACTGCTTCACTAGGCATGCCCTTTAATTTTTTTGAACTATGCAATACTACAGAGCCCAGAATGGACCTCATTTAGGGGTCACAGCTGCCACCCCTGGCATGATTCTTGTGACATCCTGCTCTGCGCAGAAACGGCTGCTCCCCTCTCCTCCCTCTCCTGTTGGTATTGGTAATCCTACTGCTACTGCCTATCAACTTGCCGCACTGCTCTTTTTAATATCATTAGCATTGTGTTTAATATCATTAGCTTTGTGTTTGTGTTCAGCCTGTGCAGCGCTCGTGAGCCACGCGCCTGTTTAATCTCATTAGCATTGTGTTTGTGATCAGCCTGTGCAGCGCTCGTAATTTTAATATCATTAGCATTGTGTTTGTGATCAGCCTGTGCAGCGCTCGTAATTTTAATATCATTAGCATTGTGTTTGTGATCAGCCTGTGCAGCGCTCGTGATTTTAATCTCATTAGCATTGTGTTTGTGTTCAGCCTTGTGCAGCGCTCGTGTTGTTGAGCAACTTTCTTTGGAATTCAGTAACTCTGGGTGCAGCGCTCGATAACGCTACTTGGCATACACTTATCACCACCAGCGCTTTCACTGAGGTGCACACTGAGGTTTGTAGCGCTCGAGATAATTTACCTCCGTACATTTGTTTACCCTGCAGCCATTTTGCTCTGACCCCTTGGCCCGTCCCAGACCCTCCCTGCACCTAGACCCCGCCTCCCAGCTGACCCTCCCACCCACAGAGGTAGAGCCTACGCTTGCCCTCGTGGAGAACTGTAGCCATCCTGCTCTGCGCAGAAACGGCTGCTCCCCTCTCCTCCCTCTCCTGTTGGTATTGGTAATCCTACTGCTACTGCCTATCAACTTGCCGCACTGCTCTTTTTAATATCATTAGCATTGTGTTTAATATCATTAGCTTTGTGTTTGTGTTCAGCCTGTGCAGCGCTCGTGAGCCACGCGCCTGTTTAATCTCATTAGCATTGTGTTTGTGATCAGCCTGTGCAGCGCTCGTAATTTTAATATCATTAGCATTGTGTTTGTGATCAGCCTGTGCAGCGCTCGTAATTTTAATATCATTAGCATTGTGTTTGTGATCAGCCTGTGCAGCGCTCGTGATTTTAATCTCATTAGCATTGTGTTTGTGTTCAGCCTTGTGCAGCGCTCGTGTTGTTGAGCAACTTTCTTTGGAATTCAGTAACTCTGGGTGCAGCGCTCGATAACGCTACTTGGCATACACTTATCACCACCAGCGCTTTCACTGAGGTGCACACTGAGGTTTGTAGCGCTCGAGATAATTTACCTCCGTACATTTGTTTACCCTGCAGCCATTTTGCTCTGACCCCTTGGCCCGTCCCAGACCCTCCCTGCACCTAGACCCCGCCTCCCAGCTGACCCTCCCACGCTCCGCCCCTCCACCATCCATTTATGGCCAATGCCTCCACGCGCAGCGTCCACGCGCCTCGGCCACGCCGAAGGTGCGCCAAAGGTAAGCCCGTCTACGCCCGTCCGCGCCTGGTCCGCGCCCAGCGCCAGACCCCCTGCCCCTCTCGCCTCCCACCCCCCCCGCATTACCTACGATGCCGCCACCCTCCTAGCCCTTAACCCCGGCCGCGCCCCCACCTGCGTCCAAGCCGCTCCTGGACGCACCCATGGACCTTTCTCCTGCTACTCCTGCAAATTCAGCAGCACCGACAACATCTCCGCTACGACCACAACACAGATCCCCGACCCCAACCACCTAGAATGCATCCTTCTCAACACCCGCTCGGTGCACAGGCACGCCATTGACCTCTGGAACCTACTAGACACCATCTCTCCTGACGTCGCCTTCCTAACGGAAACATGGATGAACGCTTCCTCCGCCCCTGACATCGCAATCGCCATCCCTGATGACTATAAGATCACACGCAAGGACCGCACCGACCATACAGGAGGTGGAATCGCTATCGTCCACAAGAAAACAATCCGCATCTCAACCAGCTCTGACGTCAACCTCGCCAACTCCGAACACCTTCACTTCCAGATCCACATCGACCCCAAGACCACACTCAGAGGCACCCTCCTCTACAGACCACCAGGCCCACGCGCAAAATTCAGTGAAGACATCACGGACTTCATCACCCCACACGCGCTCCCCTCCAAAGACTACATCCTTCTGGGAGACCTCAACTTTCACCTTGAAAAGATCAGCGACCGCAACACCGCCACCCTCTTAGACAACCTCGACAACCTCGGACTTAAACAACTGGTTACTTCCCCCACCCACATCGCAGGTCACACTCTCGACCCCATCTTCACCTCCAGCAACCATGTGTCCTTCAGCCACACTACGGATCTCCTCTGGACTGACCACAGCTGCGTTCACTTCACCTACAACAAGCCGAAACCCATCATCCACCTCCAACCAACTCTACAAAGAAACTGGAACAAAATCACCACAGAACAGATCTCCACATCGCTCCTTCAAACCTCCCCAGCCCTCTCTTCTAACGCCAACGAAGCCGCCTCCAACCTCTCCCTTTGGTTATCCAAAACCGCCGACACCTTAGCACCACTGAAAAAACGTCAACACAAACTTGGCATCAAGAAGGCCGCATGGTTCAACGACGACCTCAAGAAGTCCAAGAAACTATGCCGCTCCCTTGAAAAGGCTTGGAAAAAAGACCCATCCACCAACAACAAAGACGCCTTCAAAAGCGCCATCCGCACTCACCACCAACTGATCCGAAAAGCCAAGAAAACAGCATTCAAAGATCGACTTGACAATAACGCCCACAACAGCAAGGAACTTTTCAACATCGTCAAGGAATTCTCCAACCCCTCGGCCAACTCCAACGACATCACCCCCTCTCAAACCCTTTGCGATTCCCTAGCCTCTTTTTTCCACAACAAGATTGCTGACATCCACAACAGCTTTGACAACCAACCCGGAAGCCAACCCACCCTACCACCAGCTGACCATCTTCCCCCCGTCAACACCCTTAACGCCTGGATGCCAATCTCCACTGAGGACACCATCCGCCTGATGAACTCCATCCACTCTGGATCCCCCACAGACCCATGCCCTCACCACATCTTCAACAAAGCAGACTCCGTCATAGCTCCGCACCTCCGAGACGTCATCAACTGCTCCTTCAACTCCGCTACCTTCCCAGAAGACTGGAAACACGCTGAACTCACCGCCCTTCTGAAAAAACCAACAGCAGACCCCACCGAACTCAAAAACTACCGCCCCATTTCGCTTCTTCCATTCCCGGCCAAAGTCATAGAGAAAGCCGTCAACAACCAACTCGCCGCCTTCCTCGAAGCCAACAACTCCCTCGACCCCTCACAATCTGGCTTCCGAGCCAAACACAGCACTGAGACCGCCCTCATCGCAGCAACAGACGACATTCGTACTCTGCTGGACAATGGAGACACAGTCGCCCTCATCCTCCTCGACCTCTCTGCAGCCTTCGACACAGTCTGCCACAGCACCCTTTTACAACGCCTCAGAAACATCGGAATCCAAAGAAAGGCACTGGATTGGATCACTTCGTTCCTCACCGGAAGAACCCAGAGAGTCCGCCTCCCACCTTTCAAGTCCGAGGCCACCGAAGTCATCTGCGGCGTTCCACAAGGATCCTCACTCAGTCCCACCCTCTTCAACGTATACATGAGCCCCCTCGCGGCCATCGCCCGCCAACACAACCTCAACATCATCTCTTACGCGGATGACACTCAACTGATCCTATCTCTCACCAAGGACCCCAGCACCGCCAAAACCAACCTACACGAAGGAATGAAAGAAGTCGCCGAATGGATGAAACAAAGCCGTCTGAAACTGAACTCAGACAAAACAGAAGTCCTCATCTTAGGTAAATCCCCCTCTGCATGGGACGACTCCTGGTGGCCGGAAGCCCTCGGAAATGCACCCATCCCGACAGACCACGCACGGAACCTTGGCGTCATCCTGGATTCTTCACTCTCAATGAACAAACAAGTCAGCGCCGTATCCTCTTCCTGCTTTAACATTCTTCGCATGCTCAGAAAAACATTTCGCTGGATCCCCTCCGAAACAAGGAAAACAGTCACCCACGCTCTAGTCACGAGCCGACTGGACTACGGAAACACCCTCTACGCAGGTACCACCGCTAAACTCCAGAAGAAACTACAACGAATCCAAAATGCCTCAGCCAGGCTCATATTAGACATCCCACGCAACGAACACATCTCTGGTCACCTTAAAGACCTCCACTGGCTACCCGTCAATAAGAGGATTACCTTCCGACTGCTTACCCACGCACACAAATCACTCTACGACATCGGACCAGATTGCCTCAACTCTCGACTGTCCTTTTACACCCCCTCCCGTCAACTTCGCTCTTCCAGCCAAGCCTTCGCCACTGTACCTCGCATCAACAAGACCACCATGGGAGGCAGATCCTTCTCATACCTGGCTGCCAAAACATGGAACTCACTCCCCGCTTACCTTCGCCTCACCCAGAATCACCTAGCGTTCAGAAAGCAGCTTAAAACGTGGATATTTGACAAATAATCCTCCTCCCCTCCTAAGCGCCTTGAAACCCTCTGGGTACGTAGTGCGCTATATAAATGCTATGACTTGACTTGACTTGACTTCTGAGGCTGCCTTTGCGACCCCATAACTGACAGATCCAAAGGCAGCGGCAGGAACTGAAGGGAAATGGATTGGTTTTTCAAAAGTGGCACACTTTAATTAATTTGTTTGTATCCTGAGTGCTTCCATAATCAATTTTTAGGGGCCATACAAAGGTCTTCAGAAAAAAGATGGTGGGGCCATCTACGACGTGCAATCATGATGATTGTGCGCATGTGTGGATTAATTATATATATATATGTGTGTGACCGTGTGTGTGTGTGTGTATATTCATTTATATATAAATGAACTAATGCAAAAGATATCTAAAGCAAATACAATACAAGATGAAAATCTATTTCTGTACCACATACACACACACAAACATGGACATATACACGGTACAAAAATCAATTTGAATTTGTTTTGGAAACCTTTTGCATTATTTTGCCTTTTACTTAGGGGCCAATTTATATGTGGGCGGTGTGTATACTTCATCGCAATGACGATGGAGTATACACACCGCCAACATAATGGTCTGCCCACTAGATTTAATTTCGACTGAACCATAAGTTTAGCTATGGCGGCGACTACCCCATCACTGCCATAGCCAAAACTTCCCGACAGCCCGACGGACTAAGGGCAGTCGAAGAAATAGGTACATGCTCATACACCCAATCAGGATGGGTGCACATGAAGCAATTTTTTTAGACTGTCACCGTCAGGCAAACCCAGGCAGCGGGACAGTAAAATGTAAATCATTCTCCCATCGCCATGGGAAATAACTCCCATAGTGAAGGGAACATTTTTTTTTAAACTTAGTAAAATGAAATCCTGTTTTGGGTTTTTCTTATTCAGAATAAAAAAAATCTGCTTGGCGCATCAAATAGCAACAAGCTTTGAGGGGAACCACTGTGACGGTGGGTCCTGTCAATGCCTTATAGGCGACTGATAGCTAGGCGGGCATTTATAAATTTGGCGGGTGTTCCCTCAAGCACGGGGGGTAGTAATTCACTCTGTCCACATGGTGGAGCAACGGATCATCTACCATTATATAAATTGGCCCCTTAATCTTAAATTTATTGCTGCTTCTTTTAGCTTTACCTTAAAGCCATTATGTTAAGAGCCATGTGGCAACACCTTCTCTAACATCATCAGAGTCAAAAAGTAATGTGATGTATTTTTCAGTGATGTCACCAGCAGCT
This sequence comes from Lissotriton vulgaris, assembly GCF_964263255.1. Classification (NCBI taxonomy): domain Eukaryota; kingdom Metazoa; phylum Chordata; class Amphibia; order Caudata; family Salamandridae; genus Lissotriton; species Lissotriton vulgaris. Next base: position 194,638 of record NW_028241693.1, on the reverse strand, counting down.
GGATGTTTGGATTATGTCACTTTTGGTACCCCTGGTATTTTGGTGAATCGACAGGACACCAACCGGGACCATCACATCCTCACCCAAAGTTCATTTCCACTAAGCTTTGATAATATACCAGGTCAAGAGAATTAGTGACTTCTCTTTTGGGGCTAATCTTGTGTAGGATCATTTTGTATAATCACTTCTCTGTATGCTGTTGTCAGGTTGTAGTTGTGATAACATACATGGTGCTGCTGTGATCATCCGCTCTTCCAATCTTCATTTTTTTTTGCGTGCTTCTTCACAACATACCTTGGAGAAGGACAGCCCACCTATGGAATATTCTGACCTGTCGACTTACAAATGATCTAGGATACCTCTTGGCTAGCAGAGACTGTATGAGTTGGTGCACCCATAAGCTGACGACTCCATTCTGATTCAGTCCCTCAATAAGGCTACACTGTTATGTTGTATATTCTTGTAAATGTACATGTATTTATATAGCGCAAATCGCCCACATCGCAGGCATCTATGCGCTTGCTTAGGGAACCCGTCCTGGTATTCCCCTGTGAGATACCCCGACAGGGTATCCACAAGGTGAAAGCCAGGCATCCCGCCGCGAGGGGCCGTTGTGGAGATTAAGCAAGCTATTGCCCAGAGTCGCAGAGTGTGAACCCGTGAGTCGAGTAGGCACCGGAGTGAGAATTATCGAGTCCGTGGAATTATTGAGCCCAACCCCCGTCGGGTGGGGAATTGAACCCTGGTCCAGGGCCGATCTCAGCTTCCGGGTCTGCCGCCTCTAACCCCTGAGCCACACTTCTCCACCATATTCTTCAATTTTTTCCTTCCTTCACAGTTGATAGACAATCTTTGAATAGGAACAATCTGACACACAGACTTTGCTCTCCCACTTATCTGTTGACTGGGTGTGAGTGTTTGATTGGTTCAGATGCTCTGCCCATCACCACCCCTTTTGCACCGCTTTGTTCACCATAACTTGGCAGGGTATGCTCAGACGTGAGTCCCTTGCTCACTTTGCCACTGGATTCAAGCAAGCCGGGCTGAAGACGGCTGGAATGCCAGAAACCGATCCTAAGAAGCTTGTTTCCGGTCCAGGGAAGGCATGGCTTGGCAGTTCGGGCTGGACTGTTCCCAGGAGGCACAGGGTCAGACTGATTTGCATATGGCCATGTCTGAACTGGGATGGGAGAGTGGGCTAAAGAACGGTGATGGATTAAACCCAGATCTGTTGACTGGGTGTGAGTGTTTGATTGGTTCAGATGCTCCGTCCATCACCACCCCCTTTTGTACCGAAAAACAGAACGTGGCATACATCTTCTAGCTTATAATTACATGCCGGGCACACAGTATTTTCTGAGTTAGCCCATTTATAGGTAAATACCCTGAGTGGAAGCTACCGAGCCTAAGCTGAATGTAGAGTTTCCTCGCAAGTGGAGGATAGATTACGTCTAAAATTCCTACATTCTGGATTCAACTTATGTTATTGCACTTTCTGATGACAAACATTCCTAATAGAAAGCCGGCACCAAGATCAGCTAAAAAAAAAAGAGTAATATCTGTTGGATCACACTATGTTATATGATATATTGTAATATATTAGAGTATATTATTGGTTCATCCATCCATGTGGAGTGGTGTGGCTCACTGGTTAGAGGCGGCAGAGAACGGCCCAGGACCAGGGTTCAATTCCCGACGCGGCAGGGTCGTGGACCAAGGTCAGTGGACTGGATAATTCTCGCCTCGGTGCCTACTCTAACCAGGGATCACACTCGGCAACTCTGGGCATGAGCTTGCCTCATCTTCTCAATAGCCCCCCACATTTGCTGGGGATTCCTTGGAGTTACCCAGTAGCGACCATCTCACAGGGATAGCCAGGACGGGTTCCCCAGCGGTCTACAGCGCCACGACGCCTCAGGGCAGCAGTGTGCTTTACAAGAACACATACATTACAAACTTGTGAATGATGCCTGTAATTGTTGCCTTTCAGTCACTACAGCCTATTATGGTCATGCCCGATATATGGTATGATATGTGGTCAGTACAGTGCTCATAACCACAAATGCCTTAATGGTGCATCGGGATGGCTGGATTCACATTAAGATTTTTAAATTTGGGGTTATTCCCTCGTAGAACATTCTGGGAACTCCAGCTGAGGCAGCAGGGCGAAGAAGAACAGCTTGCACAGAATTACACTGTTGAAATAAAATGTGACAAACTTTAGAGCTTATAGAAAATGTAAATTACGGCATGATTCCTCTCAGCCCACGCCCGAGATCGAAAGGGATTTCCCAGCTACGCCGGCGCTCAGTTTATGTCACGAGGAAAACTTCCAAGAAAGAAACCGATATTAGAAGAAAAGATATATATTTTCACGCAGGCAAAGCGTGTACTTTATATCGGCAGCTAATAATAATACTGTCAGCCATATCATGGCCCACTCCTAGCGGGAGGAAGCTTCTAGAAAATCTTCCTTTAATAAGCTATTGTTTTAAGCCGGGTAGGAGACAAGTGGCTCACCTGGTGACAGGTGCCTTCTTGCTATCTGGAAATCTCCGGGGCCTAGCGGCCTTTGAACGTCCCACAGTGCATGTCAGTGGGGCCTGTTATCAACACTCGGTAATTCGAAAGAGGCCCGGCCGACAGCAAGGACAGCGGCTGCGGGATCCCGCTGACAGGACGGCGGCGGGGAAGCCTGCGGCCTTTTACTTGTCAGGTTATTAGGCACCAGAAAGGGCCTGGCGCGTAATGAAGTCAGCGGGAACGGATGGGTTGACACTGTAACCCTCCGCCGCGCGCACTACCAGCATTCTTTTTTTGTGGGTATTTAAGGACAGGCAGCATTCGTTTTCTCAATCTCAGCCGGGAGCCAGGATCGATACACCAGCGGGGAAAGTTATTGTCAGTGCTGCCTTTCAGTACAAACATCCGTCTCATTATTTTCAAACGAGACACTGAGTCACAGCCATGAGGAAAACTGCACTACTGGCCGAATTACTAATGGCCCCAACATTAAAATTAAATATACAACGATTGGGCAAAATGCTGTTTTAGGCATCGATTCATTAATTTAATTTGTTTCAATGTGACATTTCACTTCCTATGCAACTGGAGAAATATATTATACAAAGTCTGTAATACATATTCTGACTAGAAAGAACCGTGCAGCATTAGAGTGATTACTCACGAATGTAGACGGAGTTTCTTCGATTAGAAAATAGCATTAATAGCATGAAATGCCGTTGGATATTAGCACTCAGCGAGATGAGTAACGAGTCACGAATAAGTAGCGCCTGGAAGTGCTGTGGGCTTTTCTGCAAAGTGATTGAAATCACAAATATTACTTTGCCAATGCATGGGAAATCATAGTTTTCCTTGTATCAGTATTACTCTAATGTAAATATTTTTAACTTGCAGAAAGCCGCCTGGGGGGGCATATTTACAAGCCCCTTGCGCCACCGGTGCGTCACTCTTTTTGATGCTCCAGTGGACCTGTGTGCTGGCCGATATTTACCAGGCCCCGCAAACCCACTTTGCGTGGCTTTACACAGCCTTGTAAATAGGGCCCTCTTTCACACAGTACTCTGTGTGAAAGGGGCGTTTCATGGGTTATGCTTTATGTGTTTCCATGCAACACTCATATTTTATTTATTTATTTATTGGATTTGTAAGGCGCTCAGCTACCCAAAAAGGGTTTCCCGGCACCATAGCGGACAGAGAGCAAGAACGTGGGGCAGTAAGCTGGAGTTATTGATCAAAAAGCCAGATCTTAAGAGTTTTGCGAAAGTGGGTATAATTAGTTTTTCTGCGAATGTTAGAAGGCAGAGTATTCCAGAGGGTAGGGCTGAGGTAGGAGAAGGCTCCCCCATTCCCCCCCCCCGCCATTCTGCAAAGTTTGACCCTGGGTACAACAAAGTTGCCCTTGGTTTCAGATCGTAAGTGACGGGAAGGAACATAGGGGCGGACAAGTGCTTGGAGATATTGAGGGGCAGTGCCAGCCTTGATTCTAAACATATAGCTCAGGGCTTTGAACTTGATACGGTTCTCCACCATGAGCCAATGCAAGTCCTGCAAGTGTCCAGAAATAGGGGATGCCCTGTCATAGCCATGACATTGTCCCAGATTTACAACGATTCTTCAATCTGAGGCAGCACCAAAAACTAACTCTTTTCCAGGGGAGGTATTTAAGTGGTGCAATGAGGAGAAATACTTTATTTCTCCTCATTTTTTGCTCCTTCTATATGTGCTGCATTCTGCAGCAAACATAGAAGGAGCAATATGCCATTAATGATTGTTTTTGTGCAGGAAGGTGTCTCGTCCTGCACAAACACAGTCATCCCTGCAACACAGACACCTTACACGGTGGTGCAAGGGTGCCTGCATTGGCGTGCGGCTGCTGTTGTGCGCTGGAGCAGGGTAAAGCACAGGGATACACCGTATTCTTATAAATATGGTGCATCACTGTGTTTTTCAAATGACGCAGCTTGGAGCAGCAAAATTGCTTGCAGAGCCGCACCATTTTATTGTAAATATGCAACCAGGTTTGGATTAAGGTGCCTTTACATGGAGAATTTTCTTCTAATTAAAATCCCTGAAAATATGAGGGCATTATAAATATTTTCACACAAAAGTCATGTGGAGGGCACTGTGTTGCCACACACGAAAAAGATTTGGCAACTCTTCAGATTAATTTCTCAAAATAATTATCATTTATAATTAAAGCGCCCAGTAATATCAGAGTATGGAAAGGAATTAAAATCAAATTAAAATGTATTTTAAATACAGGTCTGATATCAAATTAATTTGTACTCTTTAATGAGGTATAAAAGGGGGCACAGTGGAAGCAACTGGTGCTACAGCAAGGTCTTATAATGGCAAAAATGTACTCTTAGAAATCCATTCACAAGCCACAAATTGACTCCTGGATTCTAGAGGACATTGACTAATCTAGCGTTAATCGAACAAACTGACTTCAGACTGAGAGGTCAACTGCAATTATTTAATTTAAGAAGATTCCTTTGATCTTTAAATCTTTAAGGGTTGAAATTATAGACTCAATAGTGTTACTCCTTAATATCTATGCTAAATATGTGATTAGTTTTTAACTTTGTATTTATTTAGGTATACTTAAATTATTCACTTTTGGTACACTGTAGAATTAATGTTCTCCTTAACGTCCTCCTCTTTTCAACACTGCCTTGTTTTTCTGGCGCACACCACAACCTAATTTTAGCAGAGATATCACTTACTGTTGTACACAATTTTACCTTAGATTCCAGATACGGGTTTTCCTTTAAGTTCAAATAAATTATAGAAACATTCTAAAACTGTGGTTATACTATTACAGCATTTCTCGAACTACTTTGTTGAGCAATGCATATGCTTAAAGTCTACGTAAAAGTCTGTATAGTGATTTGACTTTGAGGCAAAAACGATCATGTTTGATTAAAATCCAAGTTGATTAAAATTGATCTGATGAAGTCTGATCATTATAAACCAAATTGACTATAAACATAGTCAATACAATTAATTAATTATTTTTTTCTCCAAGGACCTGGCGTTGAATTCTATATCATATCCAAAAGTTAAATTTGAAAAACTGGGAAAAACTTTGGGGCCCGATACACAAAAGTAATCTGAGACAAAACCCTACATTTATGACTTTCTGTACTCACAAAGGACATCTAGGAGTAGTAAAGTTAGGATTCCTAACTTTACTACTACTAAATGCCCTTTGTAAATACCGAAAGTCGTAAAGTTAGGATTTTGTTTCAAATTACTTTCGTGAATCGGGCCCACAGTTCCTAAACAGTAAGGAATGAGAAAATAAATTATACATTAACCTTTACAATGACAGAAAGGAATACAAATCAAGCAGAAACACAGAAGTGTAGATTAGACCTTTATTGCAAATGAAGCCCAAGTGCATTAATACATTAAAATGCCAAAGGAAGCAGCAGTGTCATTATATGCACTTTGTTCCCCAAGGATACAATAGAGCAGACCCTTGCCTCACCACTAGGGAAGGAATGGATATTATAGTAAGTAAACATGGGTCCTAAAGCTATGCTTAGTTTATGTTCCTGCTGCTGCCTCCCTGGCCCTTGAGACCAAGGGTAAGGAGGACAGTCCCAGAGGAACCGAAGAGTAAGCCTGTGTTACAACTGCTGCTTTTGGCCCCCTCAACTGAAGAACAAAAAAATCAAAATCCCATACCACCTGTCTATAATGTGACTACACTTAATCCATCACACAGGTCAATGATATTATGATGATTAAAGATTCTTCAATACTGTCATGAGGGCATCCTTTTAACCCCCTCAAATATTTCTTTTCCGCAGCCTCATATTTGTAGCACTAATGACAGCGTCAGTTTTTAAAAAGAGATGTTCTTTTTCATACCAAATCACTGAAACATCCAGATAAAGGAGGTGGGGCTTTCTGGGCTACAAGATAGCTCCTTCTCTTTGGGGATTTCTGAAGTTGGGAATGGGGGGCAATCTTTCAAGCAGCATCTGCGAACTACTGATGGCATTGTGGTCCATCAGGGGTTTAAGTCCTTGCTGATGTCCTACTTTAACACTACAGCCTACACCATTTTGCAGAACAACATGGTGAAGGTCACTGACAGCACATCAGTGACTGCTACCTGTCTTTGCCATGGTTGAGCAATCACCAATGTAAACATGAAGCCATATGGCACATTTGTGATCACCTAAGTAGATCTGGATTTGGGGGGTGCAGCCTTCCATGCTAGCAATAAGTGGCATTGTGTTGTGATTAAGTGATCTGGGGCCCAGTGGTAGATGGTTTGCTCACTCTACTCACAACCGTAAATTGACTTATTGCTCGCATGATGACACACCTAGACTCTGAGCAGCAGCAAACTTGCAAATGCTTGCAATAAAAGAAAGGGGCAAAGAGGAGGAGTGGCTGCCTTGCTAATAGGTCTTAGCATCCACAGAAGAACATTAATAGGTTGAGGGATTACTTAAGCGCAATGAGGTGGCTCTATTGATGGCCTCCAGGGAATCTATTTACAAAAAGGGGGTGGTGGTGATGAACAGAGTGTCTGAGTTAAACAGACCACTCTTACCCAGTCCAAAGATCAGGGCTTGATCCATCACCGTTATTTATCTCACTGCCCCATCCCAGCTCAGAACCTGACTATATGCAAATCAGTCTGTCCCTGGCCCAGTGCATCATGGGAACAGGGCAGACTAAACTACCAAGCCAATTCTTCACCAGAAAGGAGACAAGCTACCGGGGACCGGTTTCTGGCATTTCAGCCTTCTTCGGCCCGGCTTGCTTGAATCCTGATGGAGCAGTGAGAAAGGGACTCATGTCTGAGTATACCCTGCCACACCTATAGTGGCCAAAAACGATTTACAAAAAGGGGGTGGTGATGAACAGAGTGTCTGAGTTAAACAGACCACTCTTACCCAGTCCAAAGATCAGGGCTTGATCCATCACCGTTATTTATCTCACTGCCCCATCCCAGCTCAGAACCTGACTATATGCAAATCAGTCTGTCCCTGGCCCAGTGCATCATGGGAACAGGGCAGACTAAACTACCAAGCCAATTCTTCACCAGAAAGGAGACAAGCTACCGGGGACCGGTTTCTGGCATTTCAGCCTTCTTCGGCCCGGCTTGCTTGAATCCTGATGGAGCAGTGAGAAAGGGACTCATGTCTGAGTATACCCTGCCACACATATAGTGGCCAAAAACGATTTACAAAAAGGGGGTGGTGATGAACAGAGTGTCTGAGTTAAACAGACCACTCTTACCCAGTCCAAAGATCAGGGCTTGATCCATCACCGTTATTTATCTCACTGCCCCATCCCAGCTCAGAACCTGACTATATGCAAATCAGTCTGTCCCTGGCCCAGTGCATCATGGGAACAGGGCAGACTAAACTACCAAGCCAATTCTTCACCAGAAAGGAGACAAGCTACCGGGGACCGGTTTCTGGCATTTCAGCCTTCTTCGGCCCGGCTTGCTTGAATCCTGATGGAGCAGTGAGAAAGGGACTCATGTCTGAGTATACCCTGCCACACCTATAGTGGCCAAAAACGATTTACAAAAAGGGGGTGGTGATGAACAGAGTGTCTGAAACTGGGATGGTGCAGTGAGCTAAAAAACGGTGTTGGATCTAGCCCTGATCTCTTGACTGGGTGAGAGCTTTCTGCTTAATTCAGAGACTCTGTCCCTCACCACCCCTTGTTGTAAATACTCCAGGGAATCTAGCCATGATAGCGACTAGATTGCAGGTGATGCTGAGCTTCGTGCAGTGAACTGAGGGAAGGACGTCTTCCTAAAAAGGGAAGTTTTGGAAAGTAAAAGCCATTCTGCGGGAGAGAAAACAATATGAGGAATCTGGACAGCCTTCTGATGCTTATGTGGAAACATACCAAGAGAACAATGCTTGTAAAACCAAGTAATTTAAGGAGTCTGTGTTTGCCACAGTGGTCAAGCTGTAAGCAAAAATGAAGTTTCTTGAAAACTATTTCAAGGTGACACAGAGTTAGATCTTGAGCATGCCCCTCATGCAAGAGCGTGATCTTCTTAAGAGAAGTGGATGGTGGCAAATAAGTTGCTGCTCTGGTGATGGACCTGATGGGTCTCTCAGATACCCATGAGGGGCCTTTCTGGCACTGAGGTGGGTGACACAGCCCCTTTGGATGAAGGTCAGAGAGGTACAGTAAACACAATAGAACAAAGGAAGCTGTAATGTAGGGGTGCCTGGTCAATATTTTCCTCCAATCATAATAATGCCACTCTTCTATATAGACAGCAGTAACAGACTGTGAAGAAAGAGTTACTTTGTCATGGTGCAGAAGAATTCATATGTTTTTTAGCACACTGAGAATAGGAGAAGATGGGAAAACCTTGGATTTACTAATACAGAGGCAGCTTTATGTTACTTGAGGGCAAGGAGGAGACACCAGTCTAGTGAAAGGGACTAGAATGATGTAGTTGTTTGACATATAAGAAATGTGAATGAGTAGTGAGGACGTGCTTTAGCCTATTCCTCAGTTAAAGGAGTGAGCAGATTTTGATCCAAGTTGGGTTTATTTGATCCATATTTAAAAATTAAATGAGAGGCTTTTGAGTTCTAAGGCATGTCCATTTCCGTTACATGTTTTCTTTCTTCCAAGTCGCTCCCATCCTATTTACTGTCTTTGGTGGGAGGCTTGGAAGGTTAATGGCATTACCTTTTGGGTATTACAGTTTGAGATATTTAATATACATTTTTGCATTGTATTCTGTAGTGCGGCTTGAACTGGCAAATAATACTGTCCTCTGTCTTGAATGAATAAATGAATGACTAAATGAAAATAATATTTGTTGACTTAATCAGATATAATTGAAGAGCTAAAATACTAAAAGAACCAACAGGAGAAGCCAAAGAAGAGCAATTTTCTAAACAATGAAATGAATAAAAAATAATCAGATGAATAAAAAACAGTGATTTGTAGTGACCAGGGAGACAGTTCCATAGCTGAGAGACCATAACAGAGAACGCCATGCCTTCCTTAAGGGTGCACCTGTGCCTAGAAATTACTGATTCAGAAGATCAATAATTGCATCTAGTGAAGTATCTCTTGATTCTAGTCTGGATTGCCGGAGCTCCTGTCTAATAAAATAAAATTCCACTTTAAAGTGGGTCAAGTCTGGAGATGACGCAGTCCGCTACCGCAGAGTAAAAATATTTTAAGGGCTCACTTTCAAGCTTTTCCTGCAAACATTGCATTGAACAAAGCATGTGGAAATGAATTCATTGATATGAGGTTTCAAAGATATAGCTTTATCAAATTTGAAACCACATTTTTTTTACTTTGACTTTCATAATCATGTCTGGTTTGTCACCTAAATATTGACTTCAAAATATATATAGGCTATCATCTGTGCATAACATCCTGGTCAAAATATTGCGATATATCGAAGGTATTATTTGTTTACTTTTTTACAATAATATCAAAGTTTGTAATATTGTTTACTTCTATATTATTTATATTGTGTATAATGCTTATATTTCGATATTTATTTTATTGTGAATTTTTAGTAATATCTTTATTTTTGGGTTGTTGAATTTAATGGTGGAACGGATGGGTAACATTCTTATTTATATACTAGTTAATGATAATTGATTTAACTTTTTATGTTTAAGTTTATAATTGTTATATGTTGGTTTTCAAATAAAAAAATCAAATTTTTAGGTGTGTGGGTTACTGGTGGATCGAATGAGTTTTATATGTGTGTGTGTGTATGCATATATATGCACAAAAAAATATATATATATCAAAAGAAAACCCTTTCAGGAAGAGAATGATTCATAAATTATGCAGAAAAAGAAGCAGACAACTCTGGGTAGTTCTCAAGTTTAGGTGGAAAGCAGCTCCAGTATAGAGCACTGTCAACACCAGCAATACTCTAAATTTGATCTCCTCAAATGTCTGCATTTCTATCAAAGTCTTTAAGTGTAGACTTATATAGAATATATACATATTTCGAAATGTAATTCCAGGAGATCCAGAAGAAACAAAGCAGCACACTAGAAGACAGCACAATCATCTTTATTGTAAAAAAAACAAACACGTTGTTTGTTTTGCGCACAATAAATATTATTGTGCCGTGTACTCACCGCCGTGAAGAGGACCCTTGAGATTGAAGGTTGTGCAGTTGGGGACCCGAGGAGGCCGAAAGTTGCAGGGGACATGACAACTATGGGAGAGTAGGTCCAATGCCATATAGTGGGTCGCGCTACCACTGGGATGCCTCCCTGGCAGAATGCTGCATGCTGGGACACAAAGTGTTTTGAAAAAACTACAAAAACGCTGTGAATGGTGCAATTTCGGCACCAATGAGGGCGGAGCGACCTACAAATACGGCAGCAGATGAACTCTCATTCAATAAGCGGCAACGAACCTTTCTAATACACACCATGCTAGGCGCTGACGAAGCTAGAACAGCTGAAATGCATACGCCCGATGTGCCGTGAAAATTGCAATAAAAGCCTTCAAGATATTCCCCGCTGTGGCCTCTGCCTTTTCCTTAGAGAAAGGTTTCTGGACATATATATATAAACTTACTGATGCTGATTCATCGTGGTCCGTCTCCCTTTGTTTGCTGGCGTGCGAGGCTGTGCTGGGTCTGAGACGCCGAGAAATTCGAGGAGTTTGCTGGTGTGGCTGTTTGGTTTCGTGGAGGCCAAGACGAGCTCTTGCAACATATATATATATATATATATATATATATATATATATATATATATATATATATATATATATATATATATATATATATATATATATATATATATATATATATATATATATATATATATATATATGTTATTTTGTAACTTATGTTTGTATTTCATACGTTTAAATTTATTAAAAAATGAAATATATATTATTCTGTTTCATTTAAATAATTATGAATTACATTTTTATAACAGGTTGTGGTGTATAATGGTAATTTTGTTTAAATATAATATTGTATTATAATTAATTAAAAATTAAAACATTTTATGTTTCAGACTTGTAAATTATTTTGCGATTGTAAAACATTTTTTTCTCTTTGGAACATTTTTAAATACTTTTCCTTTGGGTTTGTGTGCTTTGTGGAGTCTAAATGTTTTTCTGTGCTGTTTAATTTAAAATATGTATTTGATATTTAAACATTCAAATGTATTTGTAATTTGTAATAATGATTTTGATGATTTTTAAAGCTATTTAATTTAGGTTTTTAAAGTTTTATTTTACATTTCTGAAATCATTTTAATGGGTACTTGTTTTATTGGGCTGTAGTTTAAGTGACCCCCCCACACCCCTACAATGTTTGTACTGCTTGATAGACTAGAGTTAGAACAGTAAATGTAACCCCTTGATATATGTAGTGTTTGTTGGATTGGAGTTAGAATAGTAAATCTGACTCCAACCGAATGTCTAAACTTTCCCCAATTTTTGTTCGACTAGAACTCGAAGAGACTAGAACTCGAATATTAAATCTTACCCCTTCCAATGTATCTACTTTCCCTATTATTTGTCAGACTGCAGTTCGAATAGTGAATTCAACCCTGCCCCCAAATTGAGTGTTACTCCAGTAACTCAGACTGCAATTAAAATAGTAAATCTGACCCCCAGTATACACACGTTCCCCACTATACACTGGACAGAATTTAGAATAGTAAACCTGACTCTGTCACTTGTATGCATTTCACCCAATATTTGTTAGGATGCTGTAAAAATAGTAAATATGACTCATTCCAAACAAGTTATGCATTTTACCCCATTTTACCCCATGTCTGTCTTTGATACATGTTTATGTTTTAATTGTTTTGGATTGGAGTTATGTTGCCTCATGAAGGACATTTTTCTAAAATATTTTGATTATATTTAATTTTATAGTGCATACTTTTATAATTCTGTATTTACATTTTCATTATGTTTTTAGTATTTAAAAATATGAATGGTTACATATTTAAAACATGTACTTTAATACTTTGATGAATTTAAAATAAGGTTTTATATATTTTTCATTATTAATAATGATACATTTTTAACATAAATTAATAAGCATATTCGTATGTAAGAATAATGTTGATTTATTTAACAAATGTACTGTAAGTCATAATGTATTTGTAATTTTTAATTGTTACACATATTTCCATGGCATATGTATATTTAAGATTTGATTAAAGTTAATACATTTACATCTGTATGTTACTTTCTATGTATTAATAAATATATCACATTTAAAAAACAAGAATGTAACTTTTTTTAAATGTAATGATGTTAATAACAACTCAATGCATATACTTATGTCAAATATCCAACATATATTCTACACTGCTGAGCATTCATTTGGGAGCGTGAGGGGTGAGCAACCCTTTGAGCACTTAACGCATTTGCTTTTATTTGGTAGTTTTAAAGGTGAGAACTGAATTGGGCATTTTTACACGTCAGCCGCATTTGTAAGTTTTACTGCACTTGTACGTTTTCAAACCTCAGAGTTTTAACAAATTTTTATTATCCTAGACACTTAAGCATTTTAGAAACTCTTACCTTGCACTTTTAGAATATTTGCACTATTGTTTTCCCGGTCTCTGATTCCCCGGTCCGACGCAGCATTTCGCCGTTTGATTGGAGGGTACCAAACCCCCCCCCCGACATGCCCCGCCTGACTTCCGGTGGCAGCGAAGGCAGAACACGGTGATTTCCTGTGCCCAGCCAGCTATTTCGTTCCAAGCTTGGCCGGACACGCAGCGGAGCGGGATTGGTGAGCAACCCTTTGAGCACCTTAAGTGTTTGCTTTTATTTGGTAGTTTTAAACGTGAAACCTAAATTGGGCATTTTTACACGTCAGCCGCATTTGTATGTTTTACTGCATTTGTACGTTTTCGAACCTCAGAGTTTTAACAAATTTTTATTATCCTCGACGCTTAGCATTTTGGAAACTCTTACCTTGCACTTTCAGCATATTTGCACTATTGTCTTCCCGGTCTCCGATTCCCCCGTACGAAGCATCATTTCACCGTTTGATTGGAGGGAACCGGACACCCATTCCCCCCGACCTGGCCCGGCTGACTTCCGACAGTGGCGAAGGCAGAACACAGTGATTTCCTGCACCCAGCCAGCTATTTAGTTCCATGCTGGGCCGGACAAGGCAAGCCCGTCTGCGCCCGTCCGTGCCAAGATCGTGACAAGGACGGGAGATTCTGCCCAAATGTACTCATCTATTGTTTACACTTCCGAGGCTTTAACACAGCCTAATACCAAACGAGCATGCAAATGTCTAATACCTCCAAACAAGTTACGGGGGCAGTCAGCTGCGCATATTGCAGAGCTGAACCCTCCATCAAAGCTAACAGCCCTAGGACTATCACAGAAACCCATACTACCCATTTAAAAGGAGACCTAATAAATGCCAGATCATCAAGCAAGCATTGCCAAGGTGTCAGAGATCCAATTATTGATGTACAGCTAGAGTTTGTATTTACCGCTGAAACATGGCTGAAGGATTGGTGTTACCCTGACATTGCTAGTGCACTCCTACCTAACTACACTTTCCATAGGAAAGATAGAACAGGTGGGGGGGGGTTGGCTATTAACCTTCATGACACCTTGCATTGTACGAATTTTGATATGGACACCCTTAGGGGAGCTGAAAGCTTTCGCTTCTGCAGCTACTTAAAAGTCTCTCAGTCCTTCACAGGTGCTTTGATTTATCGTCCACCAGGTCCTTACGCAACTTTTATAGACGCATTAGGAGATACTCTAGGCCACTTTATTCTCAGATATGCCAATTTTACCCTATTGGGAGATTTTATTCTCCACTTGGAAGGCGGAACTGAGCTAGGAGTGGACAAATTTTTTCAAATAATTGATCTATTTAAACTGTACCAGCTCGTTGATGCCTCTGCTCATCAGGCAGGCCATACCATAGATGGAGTTTGCTCCAACTTGACTTTGCTCTCTGCAGATACCCCACCCCACAGATATGGTCAGACCATTATTTTGTCCCACTGTCACTTCGACTCCCTCCAAGAATTCAACAAAATAAGATATCTCCCCATTTCCAGCCCAGGCGTAAATTGGCACAACTAGCTGCCAATCCCAGGCTGGCTACCATTGCCCAGGACCATCTCCCTGCACTACCAGGGACCACGGCAACTGATTTACATCTCTTTCACGCTTGGTTAACCACTACAAGTAATGAACTTATTCCACCAGACAAACCAGACGCTGCTACTAAATTAAAAACTCATAAAACCCCTTGGTTTACGCCCGCTCTTGCACAAACTCACCTCCTATGCAAGCAACATGAGCGTAAGTGGAGAAGATCGTACAACACTGGAGATAGATTAGTTTTTAAAACCAGTAGTAAACGCTATCATGCCCAAATCAAATTAGCTACAAAGAGTAATATGCTAACAAATTCCAGGAATCAAACCAAGACCAAAAGGCCATCTTCTTAGTTGTAAAGTCTTTCACTAGCCCAAAAGTACTACAGAAAGAGATTCCACCTTCCCAAGAATTATGCAATCAAATTTCAGTCTACTTTGAAGACAAGATTCAAAATATTCAAAAGGATTTTATAACTCCCCCTACCTCTGAAGTCACCCAGAGGCAGGATTTCAGAACTGCTGCTTCTTCCCTATGAGTTTTAGAACCAGTATCAGTAGAACAAACTTGTGATTCTATCATAGCATGCAAATTAGGTTCCCCCTTAGATGCTTGCCCTCTGATAATTCTTAACAAAATCCTAGATGTAGTTAACCCAATTATAAATCATATACTGAACTCATCACTTAGCTCAGGCATAGTGCCTGACAAATGGAAATTGGCACTGGTAAAACCTCTACAAAAAAAGCAAAACATTGATCCCTCGGTGCTCTCAAATCTGCGGCCTATATCTTTACTTTCACTTTTGGGCAAAATTACAGAAACATTTGTTCATAAAGAACTTACTAAATTCATTGAGTTCTCTAACATCCTTCAACCCCAACAATCTGGCTTTTGTCCAAAGCATTCTACAGAATACGCACTCCTAGAACTCCCAGAACTAACAGGCACTTTAAAAATGTTAGCGGATCAAGGTAGAAAGGCGGTCCTGAGCTTACTCGATCAGTCGACCGCCTTCGATACCATTTCACATTCCATCCTTTTGCAAAGGTTGATATCCTGCGGCATCTCAGGCACCTCGCTTGAATGGATAAAGTCCTTCCTCACTAATCGCAGACAAGCAGTGACCCTGGGATCTTTTCTTTCCATTGAATGGTACATCACAACAGGAGTACCACAGGGGTCGTCGCTGAACCCGCTGTTATTTTACATTTATATGACTCCACTTATCTCCTTGGTATCATCTTTTGGGATTGAAGTTACTTCTTATGCAGATGATACCCAAATGATCCTTTCGCTGGACAACAATTCCACTAATGCTGAACGCAATTTTAAACATTGCCTATCCGAAGTCATCCAGTGGATGAAGGATAATCACCTCAGATGTAATACTGACAACACAGAGAGTCTTCCAGTAGGAAAAGATGTCCCTTTCCAGCCACATGAGTGGTGGCCAGAGGGCACGACTCCCCCACCTGACACGCTGAAGGTAGCTAAAAATTTAGGAGTTCATTTTGATGCAGCTCTAGCCTTTCATCCCCATGTAATGGCAGTAGCAGGGACCTGCTTCAGCCTCATTAAATCTTTGAAAAAAGTCTTTGATTTGATACCACTCTCTGCCAGGAAATCAGTGGCAGTGGCCTTAATCCTCTCGCGTTTGGATTACTGCAACAGCCTCCTGGCAGGAGCAAAAAAATCAACCTTGAAAAGACTCCAAGTGGTTCAATACGTGGCAGCAAGATTAGTACTAAAGCTGCCTCGTAGGTCCTCGGCATCAACAGCTTTGAATACCCTTCATTGGCTCCGACTCCACAAAAGAATACATTTTAAAATCCTCTTAATTACTTTTAAAGCCTCGCGTAAACTTGGACTGAAGTACCTCTCGGAGAGATTCACTCCCTATATTACATCAAGAACCCTCAAGTCCTCATCACCCAACTTCCTTAAACCTCCTACCTTTAGATATAAAACTAAAGGAGGAAATACAGTGGTCGTTCTTGGAACTAAGGCATGGAACAAGTTGCCTATCCATCTGAGACTGCAAAAAAATGAAACACAATTCAGGAAATTGTTGAAAACATGGATATTCAGCTCTGCAGATGAATTATGTCTGTCCCTCATCTAGTTGCCCTGAGAACCATCTCTCACCTCTAACCAGCGCCAGGATGCTCCTTTCGGAGTGGCAGCGCTCTATAAATAACATCATTACATTACAGTACATTAGTGTACATTTGTATTGAAAAATAGCCAGCATCCGTAGCCTTTCATCAAATTAATAAATTAATATGGTGATGCATTACCAGTAGTTGTTCATATATATGGTGCTGGACATTCTCCAGATCTGAGCTAAAGTACATTTACTACTGCTTTATGTCATTTTTGGCCGTAGAAACAAATATGCCACTTTATTCTGCATGCTTTTTCCCCGCATGCAATTACATCGTGGTCGTTACAATGACCACGTTGTAACAACACATACCATTACCCTGCAAGTTGTAACAACGACTTGCTCTAGGCGGGATGCTGAATGTTGAAATAGTATAATTTACTATTCTAACTCTAATATTTGCAATAGTAGGGAAGGAGTTGGATTTTAAATCTGACACATTCTGCCTCCTCCGCAAGTCGTTGTTCTGACTTGCGGAGTAATTGTATGCGTTCTTACATCTCAGTTGCTTTAACTACCGCGTTGTAATTTCCTATGGGGAAAAGGATTCGTGGTAAACAATGTTTAGAATAGAAAATTTAGAAATGAAGTTTGTGAATGGCAATCTTCTTACTCATTTGTAGGTGAAGTACATGTCCCTCCTCACACAGACCGTAGCCCTCCCTTAACCCCTCCTTCTCTTCCCCTTCAGTAGTAAGCATTGCATATTTTCCAGCCACACCCCGTCCATTCCACATGTACTACTAAAATGAAGGCTCATGTTTGTGGAGCTCTTCCTAGTCGTAGAGGACATCTCTGCTCAGAAAAGATAGGGGAAGTGGAGACAGAGACCTTTGCATGTTGGTTTTTTAATATCATTTTGTAGTACGTAAGTATTATGCCTTTCTAGTAAACTTTGGAGGCTGGTCTCCTCCTACACTTCAATGCATATGTCATGGTTTTTTTTACTGCCAAGTGTAGCACATAAGTATCACTATTGTGATACTACTAAACATACTACCAGATGCAGTTTATGAATAGACCCTATATTATTACTTTGATTGACAATCCAATATATAAAGGCTAGAATAGTCTATGCGTGATAGCACTATACAAAAAAGGGTTTGCCTGAATATCCTTTTATAGTCAGGGTTTAAGTATAAAAAAAACAAAGAGAAAGTTCTCTCTGGAGATCAATTAAGATCTGTGGTCATTTACCCACAATGGCAATCATTTATAATTGGATACCTGAATATATATGTTTTGCCATCTGGTCAAGAGTATTTATTTAAAATGCCAAATAAAGGGTTTACACCACTCATTGAACCCATTACTTTTTGGGCAATTCAAACACATTGATTAACACTTATATTAGACATACAACATAATTATATTAGTGAGATATGTTGGCTCCTTCTCCTTTATTGTTTGTAAAAAAACAAAGTTGTTTATATGACTGGAAAGTTCATAATCCACCTAAAGGTTGTTCTAATCTCAAGGAGTCAAATGAAGAACTTTTTACTCACTCTTTGTGTTCAAAATTGATTAATATATTGTCCATTTTAGCAGCAGAACTCCTCCATTGTTAAAGGTCAAAATTATTCAGCTTAATGACCTCCTCGAGTGAGGAAACAAATACCTAAGGAGTGAATATTACTCTACTTCATATATTTACAAAATTATAATTTACAAATATAGTCATATTTATGCCACAAAGTACGCACAAGTGAATTACACAAGCCACTGTATGCTATCTAAACCAACTTGCATGGCATCAACCTATGATTTACCTGTGAGGTGTTAGTGTATTATAATGTGTCATGGATCTCGGAAGACATTAATGTGCCCAGCCTTAACCCAAAAAGGATTTGCAAATGATCGGCCCATGGAAAGGCCATGGGTGTGACAGGTTTGATCATGTTTGGTGTAGTAAAAATACCATTTAAATTGTTCCTGGCTAAGCCATATGCCATTTAACTAATTGTTGTAGTCCCAGTAAGCTTAATTCATCAATTCGGGATGTTACCTATGATCTCTCTCCCCCTCCAACCATAAACTGAAGTTACCTAAATCCATTAGGTAGTTGTGCTTGTAGGCATAACAGTGAATTATCCCTGCCACCTCTTCTTGAAGTTCAGTAGCTGGTCAATTGAACTATGACCACAGCACTGACTTTACCATTCATAATTGCACTTGAAATGCCTTTAGTTTTACAGACTTCAGTGAGCCCATTGAACTAGGGCCAATTTTAACTTCTCTCTGTAAATAATGGCCAGGGCCCCTCCCTGTTTGATTTCCCTGTCCTTCCTTATTAAGGGCCTGATTTTGATGTTGGTCCGAAGGCCTCTGGCCGCAGGTCAGAGGCTTTCCAACCAACATCATCATTTTCAATTCCGACCACCTAATTTCAATCTATGCAGTCGTGATTTAAACCAGCCACTCATTACAACTGGCTTTCGACAGGCTCAAGGAGCCGGTCGGCCAGTCAGAACTGACACATAATCCTTATGCGACGACGTATCCGTAGTTGGGATTATGATGTCGGTTTCCGGCAGGCTTTCCATGTCGGGCTGTCCGATGTGGAAAGCCTGTTGGAAAGTGACTTTGGGGGAGCCTATCAGGGGACCCTTATCCCTGCAGCCTCTGGTTGGGGGCCGAGGGGGCACCTATGGTGCCCCCCTGTTAATCCCTGCACCGTGTGGCAAGTACCTTGAGGTGCCTGCCACCCGGAGCAGGGATTACCAGAATCTTCCATTTCTCTATGGGAGCTTGTGCTACTGCTGGTTTACGGCTGCAGCATACGCTCCCATACAGAAATGGGAGTATGCGACCATCAGTCGAATCTGCAATGATATCGGTCAGAGGCAACTCCGACCAACATCATAATCAGGGCCTAAGTGGTTATCAGTAGGTACTTCTCTCTCAATATTCAGCCCTAATGAGTCCTTCCAACAGGACTCTGTCACTAATAAATACTAATTTTTTGGTTCACTATTAGGAGGCTAATGTGCTCTGCATGGCTAGTCAGTAAGTGTACATGTAAAAGCCTACATTTATACCCTTTCCCTATATTAATATCTCCACTCATTAGTTTCTGCTGTAGATGAATCTTTGCCATCCTAACCTCTGATTCTGTATTTCTTCTCATTATCCACTCCACCTTCTCAGTGGGTGCCTTCTTCAGGACCAGTAAGACCTCCCTGGGGTAGCACGCATGGGCAGAATTACTGGTGCTTTTGGAAGTGCAAAAGGGCTAGCTTTTTGCGTGCCGCCATGTTCTGATTACACAGACCTGCTGCTTGACTGTTTATATGCTGCCAATGGGCAGCACATGCTAGATTCCGGAGACTAGAGTACCAAACAAACTTCCTCTAAGATAGCAGTTGTGCGCTTTAATTATTGTGGCGAGCCGGAGGCAATCCCATCCTCTCCTGCTTCTTATTCAAAAGAAAATGGTTTTTGGATGTCAGAGAGAGGGCGCACTGCCAGTATGGAAGCACTATAGGACCAAGTGGGATGTGGTGCAACTGGGTGAGTGGACAACCATATAACCACTCAAAGGAGAAGTCAGCAAGCTGTACTAGTCCAACGTTACAAAAAGAAGCATACCCTATGCACACACTTGAAAAGTATAAGATGGGCACAGTATGTCCAATTACAATTTGTTTAACACAGTGCAGAGAAACAACATTCATATGCAAATTAATGTAAATAAATAAACAAGTGTTTGTCAAGAAATCTTGGTCTCCTTGTTTTAATCAGCCACAGCTTGTGAACAACCAGCCGACACGTGTTTCATCGCATCTTGCGAATCTTCAGGGCTCCAATGGTTGTGTGTGGACCAAGTGGTCGCTCTTCCGGTGATACTTCCGACCCGGAAGGGCCCAAGACCATCCAAAATCACAATCGAAGTAAATTAAATTGGCTTGCAAGCGTAGTGCGCTTTGTATATGTTGCCCGGGAGAAGGTAAAGGTTTGGGATCAAGTGAGGTCCGCACTCGGAACACGGAGACCCGGGAGAAAACGAAAGAGACAAGCCGTCTAAGACAGCAAGTCCGGACGAGTCCATTGAGCTTCCGTTAATAAACACGACATAGAAAAAATCATTGATAACAGAGTGATCCCAAACCTTTACCTTCTCCCGGGCAACATATACAAAGCGCACTACGCTTGCAAGCCAATTTAATTTACTTCGATTGTGATTTTGGATGGTCTTGGGCCCTTCCGGGTCGGAAGTATCACCGGAAGAGCGACCACTTGGTCCACACACAACCATTGGAGCCCTGAAGATTCGCAAGATGCGATGAAACACGTGTCGGCTGGTTGTTCACAAGCTGTGGCTGATTAAAACAAGGAGACCAAGATTTCTTGACAAACACTTGTTTATTTATTTACATTAATTTGCATATGAATGTTGTTTCTCTGCACTGTGTTAAACAAATTGTAATTGGACATACTGTGCCCATCTTATACTTTTCAAGTGTGTGCATAGGGTATGCTTCTCTCTCCTGCTTCTTACACCCACCAAAGTGCCAGTCACCAAAATTTAAAAAAAGTATTTGTCCAGCTCCTTGGATGAGGTTATGTTTATTTGGTGAATATGTGCTTGGAAGGTATGTGGCAAGAGTGTGGCTTGTCTGAGAAGCAGACATTATTATAATGGTGTTTAAGTTTAGGCGGAGGAGCTGGTATAGTGGTTTTCTTCTTTCAGAAGTTTGTGTCTAGATCGGGGTCTACTACAAGGATATGTTTGATCAGTGGTACCTCAGCAGTGCCAATCTTCCTTTGTGCATGATTGATTGCAGTTATTAGCGTTGACTTCAATTTCTCTAAAGTTGTGAACAGGCTACAG
This sequence comes from Lissotriton vulgaris, assembly GCF_964263255.1. Classification (NCBI taxonomy): domain Eukaryota; kingdom Metazoa; phylum Chordata; class Amphibia; order Caudata; family Salamandridae; genus Lissotriton; species Lissotriton vulgaris. Next base: position 173,009 of record NW_028241693.1, on the reverse strand, counting down.
GCGGTTGTAAAATGTATTTAATTAGAGAGTTACTGTGACTATTATCCTACAAATGGATAAACCCCATTGACTGTTAAACAGTTGTTCACAATGTTGTCCCTAAAACCAAATAAAGAGAATCATATTAAAAAAAAGGCCAAAAATACCAGTGGGTTCACCAGGCATTTAGCAAAATTGCCTATGGGGATTGTTTTTTAACTGAGTGTGTTCGAACTCCAGGTATTACAGGTTGACTGTGTTCATAAAGATGGATTTTGAATACAAATGATTATAACTTACATTTTTAATTAACTTAGTGACTTTTTTATTTAAGGTATTTGTTTTTAGTTTGAAATTATTGATGCTGAAAACAATAGCAATAACCATATAACTTTCAATGAGTACAGTAAAATAATAACATTTGTGACAATTCCAGTATTCAAATACTTTTACAATACTTTGAGGGAAACTATCATGTGTAGGCATACATTAACAAAATAACAATTATAATTATCATTAATTATTAAAATATAATGAAACAACATATGCCAGGACTGAAAATAAAAATCATAAAGGTCCATATACTATTCCATCCAAAGCCCATAAAACACCAATAAGTTATACACTTCAATGCTGAGACATTTTTCTTACAAAATAAGAAAAGTGCTAACCAAGGATCTTGCACTATAACTGCACCCTAACTGAGTCTACATACTTGGGGTTCACAACAACTTAATTTAAGAAGCCCATTAGACGGTCGAAGGGATTAAGCTCAGCTTTGAATGGCTAAGAGATAATGCATCATATTTTATTTAAAATCATATCCATGATAGAAGCCAACTCTGTCAACACACCTTTACATGTACACGTTTAAACTATGTGATCATGTGTAATACTAAGTGTATTTCAGGTCAAACCTTTAGATAAACAAGCACGTTTCAGATGAGAGTAACAGCCGCTGCTGTTTGTATTTCCAGTGTGAATTTAGAATTTGCAAATGTCTCACAGTGTTTTATTATAGACAGCTCTGCGATTCTGGGCTGGGATACTCATAAATGACAATGTGCCATCTCTTTGCAGGAACATGAACCCCCACAGGACAGCAGGATGACATGTCATGTCCATAACAATAACTCCATCTGGGTTCTGGCCCCATGTGGATCATGTCCTAGACAACAGTCCTACAACACCATTGAACGGTGCTGTCATTTTCAATTTGTGCAACTCCAGTTTCACATGACCCGCTGCCATTACACCAGTGAAGACAAGGAATTTGTTAAGGTTGGTAAGGGGCCAAATTGCCAGAGTCTAAATGCCCAGCCAACTGAAATGGTTTTTCTGTGTGTATGAATTGAAATTACATTTTAGCAAATTCTGCAGTATAAATATTATTTCTTTCGTTACATTGTTTGAATAGATTAAAAGGCTAGCTATGTATGCCACAAACAGTTTGTTATACTTTAAGATGTTTCCGGTTAAGGAGCGGGGGGGTTGAGGCAACAGCTTTATTTTATATTATCACTAGTATAGTTGTTGTTTCAGTGTTTGAAAAATTTAGATTTTTAGCTGTTAGTTGAGTGATTGTTTTATAGTAATTGCAAAGAATAAAATGGTTCGGATTTATATTATTAATATCCGGTGCTTTGCTCCTGCAAAAAATATATGCACGTTTTTGTACTTGGGGTATTTCCTTAACATTGTAAACATAAGAAGCAGGGCTTTTTAATTAGTTATTCTAGGTATTTGCCACAAAGAAGAGTAGTGCTAACACATAGAGTTGTGAGCCTTTTTGTAGATAAAAAAAGAGATGAAGTGTATTTTAGTTCATTGTTGTTAATCGCCACCATCGTGAACCTCAAAGCTAAATCTCGATTCTCACAACGTATATGTTCAAAAAAGGAGACACACTACAAAGGTCAAATACAGACTCTTCATTTTTTGAAAAATGTATGTGTATATTTTTCACATTTATGGGCTGTAGATTTGGGTCTGGAGAATGTCCTTCATTAAGGTCAGGCCCTGCTGCAGGAGGTTTGGTGGTATGGGCAAGGGAAGCAGTGCTTGGCTGCTTGCCATGCACAGCTGGGCCTTGGCCAGGCCATGCTCCTAAAGACTTCTGCACATGGCTGAAGACTGTGCACAGCTAGTCTGGTTGCATCAGGGGACTGGCTCCGGCCCTCATCCCAGTGCCCATTGTACATGGACAAAAGCAATGTAGACGGGGATCGGTGTATGGGCAAAGCACAGCCAGATCCATGGTATCGACAGAAGCTCATGGTCTTCTTACAGGCTAGGGCTTCATTTGCAGGTAGGGCAGAAGAGTTAAGGGTAAGTAGTCAGAAAAAAAGTACAAACTATTAAAAAAACACTGAACATTCCTCTAAAAACGTACTTTAGTTGATTAAGATTTTCACTCAAAAAACTGCCGAAACACACCAGACATGACTAGCAATGCACCATTAATACAGCCCAATGCTCATGACCTCTCACACAATGCCACAAATGGTATCATTGATGATATCACTTAGAACATTGGTCAACTCAGCCCGACCTGGGCAGGGCATAGTTCTGGTCCTCTACACCTAGTTCAAGGCCCACTTCTGAAGACCTTGCACAGTGGGATTGGGTGGAGTGGTTGATGCCACAGGGCCCAACCTCATGGTATGCACTGAGCCTGAGGTTGCGAAGCACAGCCGAAAACTGTGCACATCTGGTTTGTTTAATTAAGTTCCCCTAGTGGGTCTTTCTAATCACCATCCTTCTTTGTTTCACAGCATTGCAAAGGGTGTGGAACTACATGTATGAATATGTGGTTGAGATACATAGATATCCAAATAAATCCCAAACTCTCCACTAATTAAGTGCCTCCTTACTAGAACAGAAGACAATGGTCCTAAACCTTACTTTAAACAATATAAATCAAACCTACAATACTTTTTTTTTACAATTTTAGAGCATGCACACTGTCAGCTCACAGTAATCAAACAATCAATATACTGAAGAGCAACAACTGAAATGTGTCCAAAATAGCAAGGGTTTTTATTCAATCATAATTAAACCAACACTAGACATCTTACTGCAAAGGATAAGGGAACAGAAAAAGGCAATCATCTATAGGGACGCATTCAAACACAGATATTTTTTGAATGACTGAAATCCATATATTGAATGTGTAGAATTGTGGTATCGCTACATAGATGATGTGCTCATTATATGGTTATGGAGTGAAGAACAACTCAAGTCCTTCCACACTTGGCTCAACACATGCTCCAACGACATCCAATTTACATTGGAATTTGACACTTCTTCAATCCATTTTTGAGACATTACCATTAAAGCAGAGCTAGACACATTATACACTAGTCTGTATTGAAAGAGAAGTGAACGCAATACCCTTATGCACTATTCAAGTCACCACCCCCGCAAACTCAGGGATAACCTACCATTCGGGCAATTCCTGAGGCTACGTTGGAATCACTCAAAGAAAGAGGACTACTTTGAGGAATCCTCAGGCCTAATGTCACGACTAATTGAGAGAGAATACCCCATCAGACACCACAAAAAAGCACCCAATCGTGCGTGGTACAATCAGAGAGAGTTCCTCCTCGTACCCAGACAGAGGAGTACTGAGAATGAGGAACGTATGTGTCACGCCCTTCTCCACTAAAAGTAATGCAGTGAAAAAGATCATTAATCAGTATTGGCATCTGATCTCAGATGAATTAGGTAATATGCCACCACACCTGCATGCGTTCAAAAAAAGGCAAGAACGTGAGGGAGCATGTTGTGAAATCTCTGTTACCCACTCTAGGCATACCCCGTCAATCAGTATTTTGAGGGATCCCCCCAGTGAAAGGTCACCACAAATGTGGCCAATGTAAAGCCTGCCCCATGGTGAAAGAAGTCAAATGATTCACCCACAACAACCACACCCACATACTGCAAGGCCACAGTAATTGCAACACCGTTGGAGTAATCTATGCGATTACGACTTCATGTATATAGGGCAGACCATCCAGAAAGTTAAAAGTCGCATTTTGCAACTCTGCAGCCGCATACGAGGCCAAGTTCAGGGCGCACCATTGGTGGACCATTTCACTACATTCGGGCACACACCAGAAAGTCTCAAATGGTGGGTTATAGAAAAAGTAAAACCCAATCCCAGAAGAGGAGATTTCACCAACATCCTGAGCACACGCGAGTGTAGGTGGATACATCTATTCGACACAATAGCATGGGCCTCAACAAATACAAGGAAATCAGTAAACAAGTGGCAGTACTGAATAATGGCTAACCACTAGCTTTAAAGGCTGCAGTACTGCTTTATGGCTATCCACTGGTCTTACAAGGCCACAGCATGATAGGACAGTGACTGCGCCTTCTGTTATCAGTATGCCCTACTCCACCACCCTGCAATCGTGTCCCACTCCCCTATACATCATTACAAACAATGTAATTCAATGCATATGTTCCAATCGATACTGTCTCATGATTAACAATATGTTATTGATGATCTACTTAAATCTATCTTTTCAGCATCTGCATCCTTAGTTCATCCATGTAATCATGCAATATTGTAACTACGTTTGTTTACTGTATCTTTGCCACTGTATATTTATTACACCAACATTGTAAATAATGTAAATATCAATAATTTCTTTGTGTGCATTTGAGAACAATGTGAATACAAGGCATTATTCCCATATGATCTAGTCACCAGTAGTGCCATCATTAAGGTATTGCACTTCCAAACCACCGGGGGGTAGTCTTTCTTCCACCCCGAGCTACTGCTCGACAGGCGTGATGTTCATGCAAGCGGGATGATTAAATAACGTCCTTGAGGCAGACCCAGCAGCTTCCTGCAATCCGTGCGGATCGCGGTTGCCGGCAGTCTGTTTCTCAAGGTAACTCCTTTGTCTGCACTCCTGACATGGCGCATTCTTTAGCTCAGCACTGTTTAGAGCGGTCCACATTCCGAAGCCCGTTTTTATTGTTAATTACAGTGCCAGCATTGATTGCCTTTTTAAAAATAAAGCGAGTACATTACCCTTTGCTGACGGGTAAGTGTTTCACTCTTGTGATCTAACACGCATTTAGGCCAAGTACCACTTATGGATACATACTAACAAGCCCCTCTGATTACAGATGGGGACGCTAATCGCAAAGACTAGATCAGAGGAATTACCCCCGCGCTCCGCAATACCTTGAGGTTAAGCTTTATGTTCCATGGTTACCTCGTAATCTCTTTTTAATTATTATTGTGCACAACCTGATTCTCCCCCCCTTTTAACCCTGTAGGTGTGTAACATGGATACCGCACCCACACCCAGGTTCCCATACCCTGTCCTGAGGAAGACCCGCAGGCCGAGGCCCCAAATAACCCTCTGAGCCCCAAGACGGGTCGTAACGTCGATGCCCATACCTACTTAGCCTGGATCACAAGCCCCCAACTCTAATATACCACACAATGATATATCTATGTATTCCAAAAGTAAATGTAAATGGATTCCTATTGACTAAGTGTGGCCAGGCTAAACAAGATTGATATTTGATTATCAATCCAATCTATTAATCTTTGTCATTTTCCTTTCTTACAACACCTTCTGGAATCTTTTTCCACCCCCTTTACACTAGAGCACTCTCTCTTTCCACACGTTCCCCTGGAGCAACCTCCCCCCTTTTACTGTTCCCTTGTCCTTTGCAGTAAGATATCTACTGTAGGGTTGATTATGATTGAATAAAAACCCTTGTTATTTTAGACAAATTTTCGTTGTTGAACTTCAGTGTATTGATTGTTTTGATTACTGTGAGCTGACAGTGTGCATGCTCTAAAATTGTTGAAAAAATTATTGTAGGTTTGATTTATATCGTTTAAAGTAAGGTTTAGTACCATTGTCTTTTGTACCACATTGAACCTAGGTCCATGACCATTATTGGGTCACCCCATTTTTTCATAATGGAATCTTTACTAGAACAAGCATTCTGTTTAGGTCCCCATACAATCAGTATATAGCCCATGGCCACAAACATTCCCTATTCTTGATTATTTTTTTAAACCGAATAATTCTATTATAGATCTACCTTCTCAGAATGACAGCAGTAGGCCATCTCATGATAGTTTCTTCATTCTTCGCAGTTTAACATGGAGAAAGAGAACCTCAGTAGTGTTATCAATATTATTGAACTATCTTTCATACTATATCTACAAAACTGAATACAGAGATTCAGGAAGGGAATAAAGACCTGTCCTTTCTCATGTGTTGTTATGTGATGAAGATCAAATTGTTCAAATGGTCACTGTTCATTAAAGCCATGAGCCATTTTAACAGTAGACATATTCTACAGCCAGCGATAATGAAAAATTATATTTTGCGTTGAAGATCACTAAAAGGGAAGATTCTCGGTGTGTTATCTGTTCGGGAATATCTGGAAGATTTACATCCTGATCTCCCCTCGTGATGTGGGCAAGACTAGGGCCTTCCCTAAAATAACCATCACAAAGATATTCTATACTGATGGGGAACATGCGGATAAGACTGATTCTATGATTGTCTTTGTTTAGAATCATGGACAGTCCATGTTATAGGTACAAAATTGAATGGAGGGCCAGAGAATTCAACGATTCTGTGCCATGTCTACTTACTGCACAGATTAGTTAGTACTCAGGGCATTATCCCGAATTATTAATTAGACAATATTAAAGTGTTGCTGCGTATAACATTTGCTGATTTCCAAAGCAACTGAATGAATTTGTCTTCAGTTGACTGTCCATGGTGCACTGCACATACTAGAAGAAATATTTTCAGAAATAAATGGCAGTGGTTGCCAACAAGCTTTAAAGGCGCATTTTATCCAGATTGGTAATTATACAATAACACAATGGGCCACATGCATCAAGGCATTTTGGAATCACAAACGGTGCGATTCGGTAAAAGCGGCCGTTTGCGATTCCTAAATATTTTTTTAGTATGCATCAAGCATTTTTGGAAAAATCGCTATTTTTAGCGAATTCCAAAAATGCGATTGCTTTTGAGGAATCGCAAATTTGCGATTCCTTAAAAGCAATGCATGATTAATTTTAAAATTGCGAATTCGCAATTAGGGGGGGCAAATTACCACGAGGGTGAACCTCGTGGTAATTTGCGAAAAAGGTTAAAAATGCTCAAATTAGCATTTTAAACACTGTCATGTTACAGACACACATGTCCTTAGGACATGTGTGTGTGAAACATCCATTTGAAAAAACATTTCAGGGGTGCAGGGGGGGTCCTTTGGACCCCCCCCTGCACCCATGGAATGCATTAACATTTTGCGAATTCTAATTTGCGAATTCGCAATTCCCATTGATTCCTATTGGCCTTTTGGCCCATAGGAATCAATGGGAAATTCGAAATCGCAAATTAAAATTCACATAATATTTGCGTTCCGGTAAAAATTGCGATTTCTACCGAATCGCAAATATTATGCGATTTTAATCATGCATCCCGTTTTGCGATTCCTTATTTGCGATTCCCTAATTTTCGCAAATTAGGAATCGCAAACGGGACTTTGATGCATGTGGCCCAATGTTCTTAAGTTCTCCTGAAATAAATGATATGCACTTACATGCTGCCCTTTAGGAAAATTGTACGTATTCCTACAGGATAATTGTCTTGATTGTAACACTTGACATGTGTTAATCGAGGTTTAGATCACCAAGAATAACATTGATATAAATGTCAGCTTAGCCTTTTTCCACAACACACCATGCACATTTTTAGTGATCACATAGGGCCTCAACAACAACGTTAGTATTAAAAATATATTAATTTCTGATAAGTTTCACTTAGAAGGAAGGGACTGGTCAAATAAATTCCCCTAACTTTAATCACCAACAACACTCATATTTTCCTTATGCTCAAAGCACCAATGTGCATTATTCCCCCCGTCTGTTTCTATAGGTACCACGCCAGATGCACACTAAATGCCATCTTATGGTTTATCTAAATCTATGTATTGTGTGGCAAGTCTACCCTGTGTTCAGTTATTCTATCTTGGGAGTGACTATTCTGCATGCCTCTTACTGGGCATCCCAGAGAAGCAGTGTTATTGTATCTCTATTGTTTGCTGACTATTTTAAATGATAATGCTGTGACAAAAAATTAGCAACTAGGCAGCCAAAAACTGATACATTTACTGTAACCCTTTGAAGATGTTGTAATGACATTAGCTTTGATTTACTGCATGTCCTTATCTCCTGTACTACACCTCTCCGAGATCTGACTTTGTTCTTCTGGAATATGGATTTCTCTCCAATTTTGACCACATTGCTTTCAAAGTAAATGAGCTTTGGTTTACTGTTCTGGAAAAAAATAATCAACCTGTTTGTTCTAATGCTTCGTGTTAATTTCCCCATCTCTTTAACTTTCACAGTCACTGACCTGCCCTCTCCTAGTTAGCACTCATTACATAATGGCTAATCTAACTTATTCAGCATTTCAGAAGCCCATTCCCGCCATTGGTTCCTCTCCATGACTGTGAATTTTCATAAAGATGTATTGTGGAATGGGACTTGAGCTTGGCTTGAATTATTGCTGTATGACGTTGGTTTGTGAAAGGGTGTTCTTCGGTTGCCAATTGCTGTGCCAATTTCAAGTGTAAGCCATGGGCTTTAGTCAGATGTGAAGACTGGGTTCTTCTCTATCTACCTGTTTGTGGACGTTCTGACTTGTGCAGTATGCCAACTTCTGTGTGGTTTTGAGGTTTGGACCCCAGAAATATTTCAGCTGAGGGCAGTCACTGGGCAGCACTTTGAAGAGCATGAATGACTGGGCTCTGCCCACGCTCCAACATTGAAGTTTATTTGCCGCCTGCTTCTACTGCTTGATCAAGGGATGGTCTGTTTTTGGTGGTGCTGTACTATAATAGCCAAACCCCACAGGGTGAAATGGGGGTTGTAATTGTAATAGGCTGTAAGGTTATTAGCAAGCAATATTGTTGTAGTTAGAGGAGGGTGTGAAAATGTGTCTAGTAAAACTGGAATGTAAACAAAATACAATTTCCAACCTTTTACCAGTTCATTGAAGTACCTTTCATTGCCTCTGAGAATCAAGGCTTAAAGTCACTTACTGCTTCTTGATTTTGTTTTTAACTTTAACTTTATATATAATTACGGAGTGACTCATTGTGACATGTGACAGCTTCGTCCTCTCGGAGTGTTTCAGCACCAGCATATTGTATTCTGACATGTGTGATTTTTGATATTGTACATAGGGGTTCACAATCTCAAAATGTAAAATGTTGCTGACTGGAAAGGTAAGACACACTTCAGGAGTCACAGATGTACAGAGATCTCTGTCCTGACAGCGGAGACCTCCACACATGTAATGATACATTTTAGTAGCAAATGTGTGAGGGACCGAGGGGATTGGCTGGACAATTGGAAATACTTGGTACAAAAGAGGAGGGGTTAAAGGAGGAGTAAGGAGGGGTACAGAGAAGGGTTGAGAAAGTTTCATGGACCCACTGACAAAAAATCTAACTCATTGGTCTTCACAAACTGCACTTCTATAGTTATTATAGTCAAAAAGGACCCAAACAATTGTAAATGTACTCCAGCTCATAGCTGTCCATTGCTCCCTGGTGTGTCTAGAAAGCTTTACCTCTCTGATGAGCTCTAACTAGAGTGAAATATTTGTATTGGGGTTGATCTTATTCATTACAGGTTGGCTTGGATGGCATTTTACCAATCTAAAGCTGTAATTCTGTGTCTGGAGTGGTAAAAGTCTTCTGCCATTTTGGAACTCTACGTGGATGGAATTTGCTGATCCTATACTTAAAGACTTTGCTGTAACAATGACAAAAGGCTGTGTCACTTTCTAGCTCTGCATGAATGGTACTGTGCGAAACCTTTGCCCAAAAATTCTCGTAGAGAAACTGACATTTGAGGTGAGCAGATTTAGAGTGTCCGTTGTATTGTAGGGTGCTCAATATAAAGGAGCTGCTCTCCACCTAAACTTGGGAACTACCCAGAGATCCCTGCTTCCCTTTTTGCATAATTTATGTGGCACTCTAAGCCTGAAAGAGTATTGTTTGAATGTATTAATTGTATAAGTCAATTAATAATTTCTTAATGTAATACATAAAATGTTGTTAATTTATGTGGAATTTGCTTTTCAATTTAAACTTCAGAAACCCAAAAAATATTTTTTTTATTTTATTAAAAATTTGTATTAATTCAGTAGCCTTTTTAATATTGTTCTACAATACATTTAAAGTAAAGATATGAAATTAACATTAACTTTTAACAATTATATATTTTTTAAATGTACTTAATGATGATAAGGAGTTCTCTGCCGCAATTGCAGAGGTCCCAGCTGAGCGTACAAAACATCACATATGGTCATACAGTCACCACTAGTAGTAACTATACAGCTGGATTTAACTCCACTGCCAATTTTAGGAAGTGGAGACATGTTCATCTACGCTTTTGAGTAACTTTACACTCATGAATGATGAATCGCAAAAAGTAGTAAAGTTAATCAAAAGTAACTATAACTCACTCCCTACCATGCACAGTATTGTCATCAATTATGTAATTTAAGATGTTGCATTGATGTTATAAATGTCGTCATAGAACAGGTCATAAGTGATGCGATATGTGAGGAAGTTAGCAGTGTATGGGGGGTGCAGTTTATAGTTACTTTAGGGCACAAGCTATAGTTATTTGAGATAAGTATAACAAGTGAATTTCAGTGTTTTTTTTCCATATAAATTGGTATGTTTTAACTGCCATGTTCACCTAACCATAATGGCCCTTTAATCTTTGTTTTTTTACAGTGACTTTCTAAGTAAGATTTTATTACCATACCTAACTATACCAAAACTTTAACATTTGGCTTTTCGATTACATTTCAATTTTTTTTTATGTAAAATAATATGTATTTTATTACCATACATAAGACCAACCCCGTGCTACGCACGGCCTTTGGCCATGTTATGTTAGTATGAATTTTGTATAGCGCACGTTCACCCTGGGGTTTCTTGGCGCTGTGTACCGATGGGGAACCCATCCTGGCTTTCCCTATGAGATGGTCCCTTTTGGGCATCCCCAAGGTGAAGCCAGGCATCCCCGGCAGCGAGGGGGCCGTTGTGGAGATTATGCAAGCTATTGCCCAGAGTTGCAGCGTGGGACCCATGGTTAGAGAGGCACCGAGGCGAGATTTATCAAGCCCGCTGACATTGGTTCCGTACCCTGCCGCGTCAGGAATTGAACCCTGGTCCCGGGCCGACCTCTGCTTCTGGGTCTGCCGCCTCTAACCGGTGAGCCACACTTCTCCAATGCACAGCGTTGGGCTGGCTGCAGCCAGGCACCTAACTCCCCATTGATGGGGGATTTGGTGCAGGAACTGGCACTCAAATCTAAGCAGGTGCCCAATGCTGACTATGTTATGGTACAATATAGAGGATATGATTCTGAGAAAGGCAGACCTACAAAGAGTCAGAACACTAAAATATAAAAAGTGGGCATATTGGCTTTTATAAAGGGATCAGCATATCAACATATATAAAAACACCTATTGTCTTTGCCATAAAAAAATCCCCAATATTTATAATCAAATGTTTGCACAGTACAATGTTAATACAAATCATTTTAAGCATGGAATTAAGCACATTACATCATAATCATGCTAGTGTTTCACTGCTTCACAATAAATATGCAGCTTTTTTGGTGATGGGGCAGTAGGTCATGGAAATACCTCAGGCACTTCATTCAAGAAAGCTTTATTTCATGCAGTGACTAATCATCTTTTATTAAAATATCTATAATTCATTTAATACACAGGAGACTAATTTACTTAGTTTGAAGGCTTAATGAATTGAACGGTACAACGATGTGGAACTAAGTGGATTTGCAGAAACATTCATATGTACAGATGGAGTTATAGAACCCAGCAGCCTAGACAACAATTAGCTTGTTGCCTTGTGTTGGTCAAGCACTCATACAGGAATGTGTGTAGACACACGTGTAAATATAAATACACCATTCAACACACTTATCATTGTTACTGTTAATAATAATGATAACAAAAATATTATTTGTAATACACTAACTCACCGTATCAATTATCATTTATTTACTTCAACCTACAAATGTAACTTTTTTTGGAACTTACATTAGGTATTACTATGGCTAATTAGCATAGTACTCATTTAACTTATTTGATTAGACAAAATTTTGAGTCAAACCATCAGGATGTCAACTTATCACCTTATGCTCAGGCACATATCTTTCAAACTGGTACAGTATAGCAATGACCAATCTTGTAATCCAAAAAGACCAACAATTCAATTAAACAGGTATAGCATATAGTTATTTTTGTATTTAACGCATTACTTGTGTGATAACAATCAAAGTCATTATTCCTTTCAACTCAGTTAGGCTCCCAAATTGTGTGTATTGTCACATGTTTCTCAATGTCATTGATCCTGTTCATGAAGTGGGGGGTACTGTATGAATGATGAGGTCTCTGACTTCTAGAACTTTCTCCCTCCATTTAAACACTCTTGCACATGGGAGAGAAGGAGGTTGTTCGATTTGTACATTGGACTGCAAAAGTGAAAATTGACATGGAAAACTTTTGTTTTTTAATATATCTTGTTTTAACTGTAGATATCAACTGTGAATGTTGTTTAAATTTTTTTTTATTATGCATGTATACTTTTATGACTCCTGCTTGGAATCGAAATAAAGTTATTTGAAATGAAATGACATGGAAAACTAGAAGGACAAGCTCTTTGATGCCCAAATAGTCTAAGGACTCTGCTTACTATTGACCGCAGGATCAGTGGGCCTCTCCAGGACCAGGGAAGCTGGGCCTCTAACAGTTTGGGGAAGATCTGGACATTTGTACCCCGAAAGGAAGAGAGTAGCACCAGAGCTAAAGAGCAGGAGAAAAGCTGGTGCAGAGAGCCAGTGGAAACAGCTACCTTCAAAGTACATCACTTTTGAGGCAAGGCGGCCTGTTGGAACAGTACCTGGTAGCTACAGCTCACCACCAGGAACAATATGAGCCCAAAATCTCTGAAATTGGGCCATCAGAGCCCTAGTTATGCTCATGTTAAGGATTTGACCTTTGAGCCCCCAGCAAGAAGCATGTAGTGCAATGCTGCATTTTCAGAATTTACCCATGGAGAGTGCCTGGGCGAGATTAATTAAATAGCTTTCGGGGAGGGTATGTGTGTGGGGCCCCCTTCCTCAGAGCTCTGGAGGCCCGGGGATAACAAACCCTGGCCCAGTTTATACAGAAGAAGGGGGGAATACCTTTGCACCTCCTATGTTTGTGGGATCAAGGAAATTGTCACCCACCCACCCAGGATTTCACCATTATTTAAAGCATTCCGGCACGGAGACTGCGCTCCTAAAAGCTGCGGACGAGATACGGTCCACAATGGACAATGGAGGAGCCGCAATCCTGATACTTTTAGATCTGTCCGCAGCCTTCGACACGGTCGATCATGCCACCCTGATCGACCGTGTCGCGGCCATAGGAATAAAAGACAAAGCTAAGGAGCTTCTCGCCTCATTTCTGTCCAACCGCCCACAAACGGTGAAGCTAGGCCAATACACTTCCCAGACCTTCTCCCTGCCTTGCGGTGTACCACAGGGATCCTCGCTAAGCCCGACACTGTTCAATATATACGTGTCCGACTTAGCGAGGGTCATTAAATCCCACGGAATCTCCCTCACTACATATGCAGACGACACACAGCTGGTGTTGTCCGTATACGACGATGGCACAGCTGTAGCTGCTAATTTCCAAACTGGAATGAAGGCAATAAGCTCCTGGATGTCATCAAATTGTCTTAAGCTAAATTCTGATAAAACAGAAGTGATGACATTCGGGAGACTGCAACCAACCTGGTCTCCTCAATGGTGGCCCCATCAGATGGGACAACCTCCAGAACCAGTATCTAAGGTACGAAACCTAGGGGTTATCTTTGATAACAAAATGTCCTTCCAGCAGCATGCCAACTCGGTGGTTTCATCCTCCTTCCACATTTTAAAAAGGATTAAAAAACTAATCCCTTACCTACCATCTTCTGCAGGCAAAACCTTAGTCAGCACATTAGTTTTCTCCAAAACTGACTATTGTAATGCCTTGCTTCTAAACGCACAACAAAAGGTCCTTAACAAATTACAGACAGTACAAAATGCAGCAGCCAGGACCCTGCTATCCATTCCCAAATTTGCATCTGTCTCCCCCTACATCCGACAGCTACACTGGCTGCCGGTGAGGAGCCGCATCAAATTTAAAGCTTTATGCATAGCTTACAAAGCTATCCACAACCACGGCCCCCTATTCCTAAGACAAGCCTTCTGCCCGCTCGAACACCCAAGGACATTACGTTCCTCCTCGGCTCACCTGCTAAGAGTCCCCCGCACAAGAAGGGCTAACTGGGGAGACAAACGTTTCACTGTTGCCACAGCCAAATTGTGGAACACACTCCCTCTCCACATCAAATGTGCGCCAACTTTGCTCAACTTCAGAAAAAAACTGAAAACTTGGTTGTTCCCAGCCTAATTCCCCCCTATCCGCCAGAGAGTTCTGCAACAATAGCGCCGAGACACCCTCGGGTATTTGCGCGCTCTAAAAATCGATATAATAATTAAATAAATAAATAAATTCCCAAGATCGGAGATTTTGCTCTTCAGCTGAGAGTGAAGCGCCCTCTAGAGGGTTGGTTCTAGGGCACATGTTATGGTCATTTCAAAATGCTTATTAATATAATAATTCTGAAAGTGATTCTGGATCAAATAATAATAATAATAACCCACATTTGAAAAGCGCACAATCACCCGTTAGGGTCTCTAGGCGCTGGGGGCCGTCGGGAAGATTAAGCAAGCTATTGCCCAGAGTCGCATGGTGCTGGGCTAATCTGCCACCGGTGCCGGGGATCGAACCTTGATCCTCAGATTCCGGAGTCAGTCGCCCTGGCCGCGGCGCCACACCTCTTCCATGCTTTATTGACAATTGCTTATTGCATTTACATATGGGTATAGATCATAGTGAAATGACTGTGGTATTAACATGTGGACTATTCGACTTTTAATGTGGTGAGCATTTGGCAAAGCCAGTAGGCTTGCCATATATGTTGTTGTGATGACTCTTTGACAAAGCCAATAGGCCTGTTTGTTAAAAAATTGATACCCCTCTAAATTGTCATGTACCATCTGATATAGGTGGGGAGGGTACTGTGATTTTGGGGGTCATGAACCTTTAGGGCAGGTGTCTCCAAACCGGTCCTGGAGGGCCGGATCCATGCCAGATTTTTGAAATAACTACATGTATCTCAATGGGGCTATCCAAAAAATCTGGCATGGATCCGGCCCTCCAGGACCGGTTTGGAGACCCCGGCTTTAGGGGGTCAAATGTAATTGCAGAATGTCATCCAAGAAATGTCTATGTGCTTGATGTATATATTTGTAAATTAATGCATAGTGTTAAGCAGTGTGTGTAATAAATGTACTTTTCCTTTTCTGAAGAAAAAGCACTGCTGGATAATCATTTATTGAGTGTTATTATTGCATTACCAGCGAATGGTAAATAGTTGCCCACTATCCCCCACCACGAGTAGACCTTGGATTGCTCTGTTAAATTGTCAAGCTAGACTACAATGGGATGCATGGTTGGCAGTAAGGGGATATTGTGGATCCTATATCTTGCACGACTAATAATCCAATGTTTTACAATATGGAAATAGATTTACCGGTATGGTACCAAAATATTGTAACCAAAATATCGAATTACATAATTTCTGTGTCCAAAACATTGCTTACCAAATGGTATGCCCGCTGAAATTAATGGCAGAAAATCTACACCTCTCGGGACAATAATTTTATAAATATTATTTAGAACATGATATTTGTGAGGTGATATTTTGCTAATGATTTTATGACACCCAATGCTATAGATAGATATAAATAGAAAGATATTGCATTGTAGTATATATTATTCTTCTCTAAATCACCAGGGAGCAAACTGTTAATGCCTTGAAAAGTATGTGGTAAGTAAATATGTGTTTGATGCATATGGGAAGTCGTCAGGCCTGGCAGACACAGGCTTACTGATTTTTTTAAAATATATAATTATTAGTGCTGTCAATATTGTTTTCACTATTACTAATAGTAATAATACAAATATACAAGTGTATTTTAACTTCCTAGCCAATATACCTCTTTTATTGTGTCCTCCAGCCCCTATTCTCTTCTTGCCACATATAATTTAAGAATCTCCGTGTTACTGCGAGTTCATTATCCTTTGTGAGATAAAATGACACATCCTCTTCTGCATTTTAATGCATTATCATCTTTCCGTCAGCCACTTCCGCCTCTGAATCACGGTTTAACCTTCTGACAGACTATTGGGCCTTCTCAACACACAGCATAAATCTGCCACTCTGGGCCCCGGTTGTGGGTTTTAACGGTTCAAGGTCACTGCAGCATTAGAAAATGAAATCTCCAGGCAAACCTTTTAAAGCGGTCTGCTGCATAAATCCAAACCTGAAATTTCATTTTAGGGCCCACAATAATGCCAGAAAAGCCCCCCAAGCGTATACAGAAAATTAAAAAAATATATACAAATTATAAGCTAAAAAGGACAGTAAATCTCAATGAAATATTAATCCTTACTTCTGCGTTTTAACTAGTAAATACATGCCATGTAATACCAGATTGTAAATATGCTTTAAAGCAAAGGCAGGGTAAAAAAAAGCCATTATTCTGTGCAAATGTGTACAGTGATATGCTGATTCATCTTCTGATAAAACTGAAGCTTTATTGTATATCAGAGGATAATGTGGCGCTGGCGGGCATTTTAAAAACACAGCAATCACCTGATGCCACTGTTAATTATCTTAGTGGTACTTGATTGTCCTCGAAAGAGGAAACGTTTTTGAGTTCTGCTCACGTCACCTAGAGATTACTGAAGCAACCACATTAACTGCTCTACTAATGTAGGTAGGTGAACAAAACTGGTAGGAGGTGAAAAGGGCTATATTATGAAATTAAGAAGGGGAGAGGGAAGGGTGCACAGAGAACAAAAAGAAAGTATTGAGGAAACAGGAATAGACACAGGAAGGGATGAAAAGGGTAGAGGGGTTACTTAAGAGATGAGGGAAGCAGGGAGCAAGAAAGGAAGGAAAGGGCGGTGAGTTAAGGAAAAGAGGAAAAAAACATGAAAACGTGTGTGCTAGGGAAAAAAAGAGGAGGTGTTTGTGGAAGGTGTACATTTTTTATGTAAATTAAATCCCTTATTATAGAAATATGCTTTAACAGTGATATAGAAAATGCATGCCAAAATAGTGGTTAGAAAAAGTGCCTTTATTACATGTGCAAATAGTGAAATGCTGCTTATTTCTGCAGAAAGCTCTCACTTCTTATGTTCTTCCACAGCTAGGCCACAATTTTTCTTGATTGTCTTCTGTCCCTTTACGGAAATAAAAACTTTTTTGCAAAATGATTATTTAAAGTTATAACTGAACTGGAGAACTTATCATCCTGAAATGTGCTGATTGCTGCAAAATGTAGTTCTTTCCTTCCTCACACCACATGACTTCATTATATTTTAATTATTTCCTCTGATCTATGCTTATAATGAACAAGTATATTAATGAAAGAAATGCTTGTTGTAGGTTTAAATTGCAGGATCTAACCAGGACTTGCTAGATAATATTGACTTCCTAGATGTATCTTTTTGTAATACGTTGTAGCTACATTCAAATAACTACATGTCGACAAGGATGTTTACTGTGGGAATCATAGAAGGTGGCAACGGACCACTGAAAGATTCTTCTTCATTGGCTACAGATGACATAATCAGGTATTTTTGCCACATGTTTTGTGCTTTCTATATAGTATGTGTTCCTAGTTAGAGAGTTAAGTCATTCTATGCACTCCTACCCTGCCATGTCACTTAGCACTATGTTGTGCTAATCTGAAGTGCCATAAACTATTGCTAACAGTGATTTCTTTGTTTTTTTTACAATTAGTGAGGAGACTTTCTATTTTATGTTGATCATAGCTACTGCTGTGATTAATTCCTTTACCTGTTTAATGGTTGCTACTGTGGCTGTTCGGACCGCGGGTGAGTATCTGAAACTACTTTTTCTTGATATTTCTGTAAATTGATTTATTCAACTAATCGGAATAAAAAGACAACAATATAGACCAATCCCTTGAAGAGAAAATTAAACTTTTAAAATTACACCACACCTCTCATTATTGACTGAACATCTAATGTTGAAGATGATGTTAATTTTTGAGTTGTATCTGGGTTAAGCTCCATTCTAATAAAGTGGCAAAGATTCTTCGACTCAAAGAGGCATGGAAATTGGAAGTTTACTTAGTAAATTTGAAATGGAGCTACTTATGAACTTTTTATGAGATTTCTGTGCTTGCATAATTAAGGATGGAAGAAAGAAAGGAACGTAGGAAGTAATATAGGATAGATGTCATGAACTGGGCTGAACAGACAAAAATAACCTGTTCTGGATATTTTTTTAAATACAGCTCCGAATTGGGATGAGCAAACATAGCAAGCTATACTGACATTCTCCAGAGGGGGATTTTACAGGCTGTTCTAAAGGGCAACTACTAAAACATTTCAATATGTCTGGTGCTGCCACAAAACCCGGGAGAAATATTTTTCGATTGCAGAAAAGCATACATGTGTCTACAAAGAAATTGTGTGCCCAAAACATGGAAAGTATATTCAGGCAAATATTTGTGCGGCAGAAAAAGTAGTACCCAACTGATGTATTGAAACTTGCCAGAATGAAACTCTTCTATCATGACAAGAGTAGTAAACCAGCTTTAGGTATAGATGTATTTACATTGCATGCATCTTTTACCATTTAGTCAGGCAAGTCATCTCTAGTATGGAAAGGACCAGAGAAAGGCCCCGTACAGAAAATATGATAGACAGGACTGTTTACTCATTGCCCCTTTATAAAAAGCACCTTAGTCAAGCCAGTTTCAAAATGCCACAGTGTGAATAGAATCCTTTTAATACCCAAGGATGTAAATAACCATAGCTAATTTTTTGCCCAGTGTATCTTTAACCCCTTCCATGCTGATGACGAACCCCAGCCGTCATGCACTACGGTGCTCGTGTGCTGATGACGGCTGGGGTTCGTCACGGCCCGCCCCTGTTCGTTTTGTTTACAGCACACCAGGGGAATCGCGGCCGCATGGAAGGGGTTAAATACTGGATAAATAATAGGGATGGGGGAACTCATGAAGTTTCACTCCCTTGAATTCCACAGAGTTTCATAAAAGGTCCGTAAGATTCCTTGGCGTTCAGTCAAATATGCACATTGTGCGGTACTTTAGCTTTGTAGCCTGAGCAACGCTGAAAAATCAGCACGAACATTATGATGCAGTGAGCAAGAGCCCACATCTTTGAGTTCATTTTGCTGCCGCTCATTTAAAAAGTTTACTCAAGCGGCAGCAAATCGAATCAAGAAACAGCCCTCTGACAGTGACTGCTCGTATCCACCCACATTAGAAAATTGCACTAGGGGATGCCAAATCTCGCTTGCGCTCACCAGCTCGCATTTATGGAAACCTGTGGGAAAAAAAAATCCATCACGTGGCGATTGGTGGTATTTGGCTGGAACTCTGCATTACAAGAGACACGTGGAGTCGCCAAATTCCGCTGGTAGAAGAGAACAGTTCGCCAATTCCTGGTAGATATTGGACTGGCTGTAGTTTTTTCCATGAACCACCATTGTCATGTTTTCCATATATATGTGTGAGTAGCTAAACATTTTCTGTTTTCTTCGATCTGAATGTAAAAACCTGGACTGGATGAGCTCATCAAGCAAGGACCTGGCACACTGGAGAACATTACTGGCTTGGCAGGTTCTTTCGATATTGACGCAGACTATATTTCAGAGTTTGCTAAGCAAAATTATTGTGCAACAGAAATATCATTTCTAAAACATTGTTTAGAAAAATATGATCCCAATGGGTGCAGATTTTCCATTATTAACTTCAATGGAAGCATTGTGACTAAACCTTGCCTATGTATGATGTGATAAATAAAGGGGCTATTTGCATGTTTTGCTGGCTACTGTACTGTGTAATAAAAAGAGCACTATGTATAGTTTCCCAGCATGAAGGAACCAGAGTCATGACAGATTTGAAATCCTTCTCCTACCCCTTGTTCCCCAGCAAGTAGAGTAGATGAACATAAACCTAACAGGCACATACCATAATGGCTTAATGGTAGCCCTCATTCATGATCATATGTTAAGATGAGCATCTGTCCAGTGGAAGATCCAGCATGCCTTGAATAATTTATACCTGTTCTTGAAGGATAGGGAGAGGAGAAAAATAGAGATTCTACAGGTGTGGATGCTCCAATCTAGTGAAAGGGGGCCAAGGCAAGCCCTGAGCCATCCACTTGTGGCTTTAATGGCACCTTGTTTTTACTACACACAAATAATGCTCTCGCTAATGTCTTCACCAGTGCAGCATAGTTATCTGCGCAGAACCACTCTTAGGCCTGCTGGCCATACACATGTTGCAAAAGTAATAGGGTGCAAGGCCTCTGCTGTGCAGTGCAGCAGCTTATCTCCACTCCATAGGCTCCATGTGGAGTGCACGGGCAGCACGTGAAAGCTGCATATCCAGTAACTCCGACTACAGAATAGGGTACTCCTACAGTGAGCTGAATCAGAGTGCTCCTTTTAGGGTTGAGAAAGACGGTATCTGATAGAATATCAATGACAGAAGTATTGGGCAGACAGAATATTTTTGTGAAAAATATCAAGGAACAAAATATTGAGAATGTAAGTGAAAATAGATAAGTATAGATGTACTTTGCTTAACTCCTCATCTATGTACCTTGAAGATATATATATATATTGTCAAGGTATGTAGATATGGAGTTAAGTTCAGTAAAGCTTTGCTTTCCCATAGAAACTTACCTTCACAATATTTTTGGCCTCAAATTTCTTGACACAATATTTTTTTCCAAACACCCGATGGACAGCCCACCACTCAGACCTGACTCTAAAATCTCCTGAATACAAATGACCCCTATGATTAGTTGCTTATTCCAGCACTGAGTGAGAGTGCTGCTGGGAGGGATAGGATGGATAGCCCAATGCTCATTCCAGTCTCTTAAGCCTCTGGCATACCCTGGTTGCTTCGGCACCAAGAAGGAACAAAAGAATGAAGGAAGAAACAATGAATTAAAGTGAAGAATCAAGGCAGTAAGGAAAGAGGTCAAAAGAAAGGAAGAAAAGAAGGAAGGAAAGGAAGGATTGGTGGAAGGGAAGGAAGAAAACAAGGCGGAGGACGAAGCAAGGATGGGAAGAAAGAAGAGTGAAATATTGAAGGAAAATGGAAGAATCGACATAGCGCCACTACTAGGCTAAGACACAGTGTTATTGAAAACAGTCGCCAATTGCTGTTGAGATCAAATTCTGCACAATTCCAGATAGCTAAGAAAAGCCAATTGGCATTTAGGGCTTGAGACTGGTAAATATTAACTGTCTGCCAGTGTTGATCACACAGCGGTACAAAGCGCTTCACCTGTCAAGCAATGAGTAAAAGGAGCCTATAGGAAGCCGGCATTTTTGTCCTCATTTTAGACGGATAACGTTTAAATTATTCACAAACTAGCATTGTTCAAAGTTCTCTGGAGAACAGCTATGTGCTCGTTCTGGCTGTAGATGTGCTCTTAACGATCTGCACCCTTCATTGTAGTCAGAAAAAATAAAGGTAACATGTCATATTTCTTCTCAATATCTGATACAGAGGAATGTGGTATTGTCTGTGCTTATCAGTGGTGAGAGGAAGATGGATGCAAGTACATTTTGGTGATATTCCATAAGCAAAGGGAAAATGAATTCACAGTGGCAATTATTAATAAAGTTTGTTATGCACCAATGGCACTTTGGGACAGGCGTTGAGTCACAAGTATACCTTGTGATTACAGCTAATGCGGCTCATTCACTAATGCAAATGAGTCACTATAGCATGTATGCGATGATTAATGCAATTGAAACAATGACAGTTACCTGGGAACTTAGGGGCAGATTTATGACGGACTTGCGCCAAGTGTACGCCGCCGTTGCGTGACGCAAAGGCGCAGAAACGTGGTGCATCCCTGCGACCTATTTACAACGTGACGCATCTAGGCAGATGCGTCACGTTGTAAAGCCCTGCGCCACATGAAACCTGCGTCAGGTTTCATGTGGGCGTTCTGTCGCAGGGTGGGCGTTCCCTCGTAGGAAAGCCCTGTAAAACTGACGCAGTGAAATCTACAAGATTTCACTGAGTCAGTTTTACGAGGCTGCTGCTTCAAATCCTTACGCCTGCTTGAAGCAGGCGTAAGGAGTGACGCACCACATTATGTATGGGTGGCCTCTGTACATTGCAGGAGTTGCGTCGCACTTGCAACGCTACTCCAGCAATGCGCCGCCCGTACACCACAAGATGCGTCACGCATCTGCCCTTCCTTGCACCATGGTGCGCCGCATTGTAAATGCGGCGCATCTGTGGTGCCGCAAGGAGGGAATTGCGTGACGCATCAGTTCTGGCGCATCCCTGTTGATTTGCAGAGATGCGCCAGAACTCATAAATCTGCCCCTTAAAGCTCAAGTAAGGGCAGGTAGTACCCAGATTATTTTTGAGCAACTGGAGCAAAAATTGCATTTTAGTACTTCTTGGTCGGAGAAAATGTAACATAATCTGATACCTGCAAGAGCAGTTCAACATTTACATACAAGATTCTTTGCCTCAATACCTGCAGATGTAGGTATTGGCAACTCTTTAGCAGGCCATCATTTGTTTAATGTTTTTCTTTCTTGTGAGTACCAGTTTAGTTTTCAGTAAATATTCCTATGTACTGTGACAGTGATATTGCTCACAGCAGAGTTCTACTGTGAGATCTTTGCAGCAGATTTTTTTGTCCACTGAGTTATCTTATTATCTTGGTCCTCTCACCATTCTCAAAAACACCCTTGTGCTTACAAGATATCAGGCAATGAAGAATGATTCTTTGGCAATTCCCCCTAAAGGGCTGACAAGCACCATCTCGCAGCAGGTAAACTAAAATGTATACAATGGTAATTATCATTTTATCATCTTTATGCCACTGGCTCGCACTATTTTAGCATGAGTTTGAGAGCAGGGCTGATTCCTGCAGATCGCAGGATGACTGCTGCCTCTGCGGAGGGCGCATGTTGGATTTTCTGGCTGTCTAAAGACTGGCAGCCCGACATTTGCAATTCAAACCCAGTAATCCTAGCGCTGTGAATCATCTAGCCTCAAGATGAATACCTGGTTAGCCAGCTAAAACCAATCCTCGAGCTGCTCTCATACTGAAAACAGCATGAGAGCTGATCCAGGATTGGTTGGATTCACATAGCACTTGGCAGGAAGACTATCATTTTCCATTCTCGTCACCCTCAGGATCCCACCGGGAGAGGAGAAATACTGGATGGAAGGCCAGCAGCATCTCAGTGAGTTTTCCGGCATCGTGCCACACCCCACCATATTCTTATGTTACCAGCTGCTCCTGTAAAAAATAGAAGGTGGTTTATATCTTTTCATGACAGAATAAGCAAATAGTTCTGGTGCGTGGGGCTTGTCCTCTTCCCTGTGGGGTTTGGCTGGATTAAGGGCCCTATTTAGATGTTGGTGGGAAGGGTAGTCCATCGTTGTTGCGACATACTACTCTTCTGGCCAACACAATGGTCTACCCACCATAGTTAAAGTGGGCAGACAATAGTTTGACGATGGCAGAGACTACTCCGTCTCCACCAATGGCCATATCTCTCATGTCTGCCCGCACAACGTAGATGGGCAAGTCAAAAACAAAATTCCGCACTGGGGTCTTGCTTTTGAAAATAAACAAAGTTGTAATTTTTGAGTACGTCTCCATCATGATTGATAGAGGAGCCATATGTCAAAGTTAAAATGCATCCACAGAAAACCATCTTGACGGTGGCTCGAGCGAATACTAGAAATGTCCGTCTGCTTAATGGACTTTTCTAAATTTGGCTGTAAGGACCTCCGGCAGGTCGGCAGAGTAAAATACTCAGTTGCCATGGAGGAGGGTGTCCCAGCCTCCAATATATATATATGGGCTGTAAGCCTGATGTTAGTCCGCCCGCCATCCTATCGGATAATGGGACCGCCCGCCATGAGGGCGGGGGTCCCGTTGGGGGCATTAGGATGCACCTCCCACAGTGGTGGGCGCATCTTGCATTCTTAACATTGTGGCTGGCGGTTCTCTCAGCACCGCCCGCCACAATGCTAAAAATGCATGTATGCACTTGCATACACAAAGCGGCAGGCACCGCGCGGTGCCTGCCGCATTGCGTATGCAAATGCAGAGGGGTACCACAGGTACCCCCCACCTCGCCTTCTCCATGGGGGCACGCAAGGGGCCCCCGAAGTGAAGACCGCCTGCCTTTCCGTGGCGGCATTGCCGCCACGGAAATGCATCTGTTTTGGCCCATGCTAATATGGCTGGCGTTGTCTGATAGACACCGCCACCATATTAAACCTTTTCCGCCCCAGTCGCAAGGCGACCGGGGCGGAAAAGCGGCGGACGGTCCTGCCGTCTGCCGCGGTCCCCCCTGCCATAGTAATATGGCAGGGGAATGGGTGGCAGGTGGGTGAGGATGTCTGGCGAATCGCCACGGCCCGCAAGGCGGTGGCGATCCACCAGACATCCTAATTGGCTCCTAAGTGTACAGAAATAATTAAGCATTGCTGCACTCTGTCCAGGGAATTTAATTAGAATAATGTTCTCTGTTGACCACATTTGAGTTCCAAGACTACCATCAATTATCAATAATCTGATGAACAAAGACAAATAACCGAGCCAATAGTCCCTGCTGTAGGAAAACAAAATATGCAGGGATAGCATTCTAAGCATTCTGGTTGACTGAACAAATCTCAACATTCCAAACAGGCAGCTAGTGTAAATTACTAATGCATCACAAGACTGTCAGCTTTTTGTCTGCCGTCCCTTTTCACGGTCATGGAGGGAGCCTAATTGATTAGTCTACTGCCAAAACCTCACCAGTTTGTTGACTTATAGGTAGCGTACACTGGAATGTATTAACCTAGGGATTAACTAGAAATAGCAAACACTGTTCAAAACAAACATTGTCTGCCAAATGCAATGCAATGAGAATGTTTTGAAGGGCAGGTGTGTATTTTTAGGTGAGGGAGGTAGTGAGGACTGTCAGATCAATATAGTAACCCATTTTCGATGTCACTCTCAAATAGATACTGGGCGAAACAGGAAGCCATCCTATGGACATACAAAAGAAACTGCACTGATAAAAAAACTGTGGGTGAATGACATTTGCCTTAAGGTAAACAAGGAGACAAAATATTTCTGTTTTTAAAGGTTGAAATGTAAAATACTGGACTAGGTTCCCATTTTATCATTTGTGATATCCAGAAATGCCAGTGGGGCATCAGACTTTATGTAGACTCAAGAGAACTTAATAGAGAAGTCAATGTTGGCCAGTTTCTACTTCAAAATAGCAATGAGATTGTCTTTATATTGGCTAGAGCAATATACTTGATCTTACATCTGCGTACCATCAGGTTGAATTGGTTGAAAGTTCTCAAGAATCTCACTGCCTTCATTACTCCAATGGGGGCATTCAAGTTGAAAATCATGCCATTTGCACTTGTATCAGCTGCCTATGTGTTTCAGAGAGTAATAGAATCAGTGCTGAATGGAGTAATAGGAGTGAAATGTTACCAAGATGATTAGTTAATCTATGGAAGTAGTCTAGGTGAACATCATTTGAGTGAGGATGGTATTAAAAAAAACTTTTTGAAGCTGGCCTGACCTTGGAAAATGCAAAATGCATGTTTATTGTGTGTGAGGTCAATTATCAAGGGCATTTGATCTCTGAAAGAGGATCATGACCTAAAGGGAGTTGGTGGACACCATTGTGGGGCTGAGGGAACCATCTTCGCAAGAAGAGGTGTTTTTTTTCTTGGCATGGTAGAGTATGATAGCAAATTTAAAGACAATGTCGCCGAGAAATCAACACAATTGAGAACTATTCTTGGAAAAAAGAAGGAATTTGTGTGGAGTTCTGAATGTTGGCAAGAGTTTGTCAGCTTGAAAAATAAGTTAAAAATGCACCTAATTTACAAGCATTTATACCAGGTGCAGAAACTATACCTAGGAACAATTTTTAAGCAAAGAAGCATTGGCAAGAACCGTTTGATTACGTGTGCCTCAGGGTGTCTATGTGAAATTGAAATGAACTAGTCTGTAGTCGGAAGAGAGGCCCTGGCAAATTTTTGGGCATTGAAAGAATTTTGTCTGGAGGATGAAGTTCAAGCTATGTACGGATCATAAACCATTAAAGAAATTTTTTCAGAAGAAAAGTCGAGATTTTATATCATCTATAATTACAAGGGGGTTGTTGTGCGACAAGATATATTCAGTTTGAAGTAGAACATGTGCGTGGTTTTTTAACAATCTATCTGCAGATTATTTATCTCAGTTAGAGTCTGAGACAGATCAAGAGAATCTGGTAGAGTTGTGGTTGGATAAGGATATCAATGTGTGTGAGGCAACATTAGGTGTTTTGACAGAAGATATTTGGAAGGAGGAATTGATGAAGGATGATGAGTTGTTCAAAATATTACAAACAGTCTCGTCTGATCATTTGAGGTGACTGTCTAAGCCCCAGCTTACCATGAGAGATGAGTTAACTGAGGACAGTGGTTTGCTACTGAGGGGAACAAGATTGATTTTTCCCTTCAACTTGGGAAACAGATTATCAGGCGCATCAGGGCCATTTGGGGATAGTCAAAACAAAAGATAGATTGAGGGCACATTTTTGGTGACAGAGTCTGGATTTGGGTGTTGAGCATGAGGTGACAGATTGTGTAGAATGCAAGAGTAGTGGCAAAGTTCTGGTGCATTGCCAGATGCTGATGGTGTGTCGCAAATTGAAGGATCACCCTTGGCAGGAGGTTGCCATCAATATTGTAGGCCCTTCGAGAGGTGAACATCACCCTACATTTTTGTTGATTCAGATGGATTTATACTCCAGTGGGTGGAAGTTATATCTGTGCAATAAGGAATATCATCCTGTGTCATCAAGTTCCTGAGGGAGGTATTGAAGAGAGAAGGTTTCTCAGAGTAAATTCTCTCAGAAATCAGTTCTGCTCAATGAGTATGGATGAGTTTTTAGAATCCTGTGTGATTGTTCATAAGAAGAGCTCAATATACCATCCAGAAACCAATAGAGCTGTGGAAATGTTCAACAAAATTATTAAGGCAAGCATACAATTATCAAGGAGGAATTCTTTAGTTTGGAAGTTTGAATTGCAAAAAAGAATAACAGCACATGATATGTCACCCCATACTTCAACAGGAAAGCCTCCATTTGAGTTGTTTAAGGGAAGGGCCCCAACATTAGGTTAATTCCAGGTAGGAAGAACTGGGAGAAAGGGAATAAATATAATATAACAGGTGAGTGGAGCAATTGGAAGGTTGAATTGCAGAAGAAGAGGAAAGTGTATTTTGACAAAAGAAAATGTGTGAAGAGGGTGTAGGTCAAAGTAGGATATTGGGTGAGGATATGAGCCCCTGTGAGATGTATGTCTTGGTCAAAGTTTGCTGAGCCAGTCAGCGTATTAAAGTGTTTCAATAATGCTGTCAAAACAAAAGAGGAGAAAGTGTGGAATAAGAGTTGAGAGGTTGCATTAAAATCTGGAGGGTTTGCTAGGAAATAGTGCAAACATTTCTGTTGAAAAGGAGGGGGATAATCCCTCTAAACCCAGCATTTGTAAAGTAAGAACTAATCACCCCTAAGGGTCTGAAGGCGCTGGGGGCCGTCCGGAAGATTAAGCGAGCTATTGCCCAGAGTCACATGTGCTGAACTAACCTGCCATCAGAGATCGAACCGCGAGACCTGTGTTTCGGAGTCAGATGCCCCGACCACTACAGCACACTTCGTCCACCCTTTGAATAAAAGGCCCATGAAGTGTAGGAAAAATATTCAAAAATGGAGACAAGGAGGAGCTACGTCAGCAAACAAGATGGCTGCTTAGGCTCCCGGCTCCGACGACCTCCGTATCCCGTCACAATATCCTGTACATTATCCTGATTTTACACCTAGCCTCTGTGTGCATGAACTCTTCCGCACTCCGATGGTGAAATCCGAAAACTTTTATCGGCTGGTTTGACGAAGTTCCATCGAGTTGAAGATTGTGGCCTACTCCAGCGGTGAAGCCGGGGCCTTGAGTATTTTCACAGCCGGGCTGCAGTGCAACAACATCGGCCGGAAGACCCAGGCTGGGTCCGGTCAATCGGAGTGGAGGCTTTGTTTAAGCCTGAATTTGGCGGCAATCGTCTCTAATGCTCAGCATCGATGGAGGAGTGATTCTGCTTGCTGTTGGCTGCGGGTGGGGGTCCCCGTCCAGCGGACCCGGTACTGGGCCCGACGGAGTTCGGTGGGTCGGGGTCTCTGGCCTGCGGCCTTAACCGGGTTGACCATGGCTGTGAATAAAGACTGTTCACCCTCCGCATCTGCACGTTCGGGATCCGGTTTGTCCCCCCCAAGGATGCCAGATTCACCCGGGGAGGTGATTGTGATTGGTGTCGGGCGTGAGACCTTGGATCGAACGGTGCTTGAGCCATTGCTGAGGTTAATACTGGCAGAAATGTAGGCGTTCCATTCACATGTGAATGTCTTATTGAGCAAGTTGGACACGCGCCTATCTGAGATGCTCCTGGTGGAACCGGACCCAGCCTTACTGTCGGAACAGCAATCTGAAGCCATTCAAACCGCGGCCATTTTGATTCCGTGCGAGAACCCCGTGAGGAAGCAAGTATTGAAACCATCGGATGGTGCCCTGGAGGACGGTGTTCCCGAGGTTGTCAGTGTATTGCCGAACCTTCCACCACTATCGACTTTGGAGGTACCGAAAGGCGTCCCCCCCCCGGAAACTTTTGTTCGTGACTTTCCATTCATTTTGTGGTCGTCCTCTCCTTACTTGGTGACTTTACGACTCCTGGGCAAGATACATTGGGACTTTCCATCTGGGAGGGAGAGTTCTCCTGCGTCTGAAGATTTTGCGGACTCACTGCCTAGGAGTCGCCATAGATTGATTCTTGATGACTCCCTTCTCCTTTATTACTCCTTTGTGTGCCTTTGGGTCTCGCTGGGGGGGGGGGTTAATGTGCTGGTTCGGAAGGGCCAAGGTTAAGATCAACCAGGTTGGGACGGGTTGGAGTGGCTTTTAAGGGTGTTCAACTTGCAACTGTTTGATCTAAGAGGCTGGGTGGTGTATCACGGTGCCCCCTAATTTCTTCTATAAGTGTGGTCATACCTTTGTCTTTTAGTGATAGGGGGTGTCTGTTTTTTAGCGGGGGGACTAAAGGGGCTGGGAGCCCAAACGGATAAGCCCTCCTCCATTCTTTTTCCTACTTTTAGGGTTTTAGTTATTAGGGGCGACAGGCACGCTGCTAGTGGGGTTAGGCTGTAGCCATTTGCAGGGGTGCAGGGTGGGGGTCTTGAAAGAGGTTTTTTATTTTGCCTTTTTTTATTTCTATGGCCTTTTTCTTCCTTCCCTTTCTCTTCCTTAAAGGATCAGTATAGCTGACTAATCATTCGGATTCTTATTGTGTACTTATATTTAGTGCTTATGCTTTTATGATATCCTGATTCCCGGGTGGGCAGGCCCTGAGAACTGGCGCTCAACATTGAATGTATATCGTATTGTTGTGTGGACCGATCCATATGCTTCGCGCCAATGTTCCATTATAGCGGTTATTATGTGCATAACCTGTCTCTTGCCCAGTCCCCCGTATTCTTCCGTTTGATTGTATGGCACCTGATCCTTTCTTAAATAATATAAAATGGAACCTCTGTCACATCCTGGTACTCAGTTGTGCATTCTAATACAAGTTGTATCCTGATTTGCTGCCGGACCTCAGGGTTGTCGGCTGATGAGCTGTGTCGTACTGTGATATAGGCGGTCTTAATTTTGTTTAGCGGCCGGCCCCTGCGGTAAAAAAAAAAAAAATGGAGACAAATCTAAGAGACTATGGGCCAGATGTATCAAAGGGTTTTGCCCATTCTGTGTCTATGGGAAAATGTGTTCATACATAAAGCCCAATGTTGGGTGAATTTATTGCATTGGAAAAGTAACAGTGTAGTAAACCTAGCCACATCCATGCTCATGACGAGCTGAGCTCGTCATGAGGCGTGGAACGCTCACACGCGGGGATAATTCCCCTGCTGTGCTGAGCGTTTCACGGGAACGGGTGTCGTCATGACGAGCTAAGCTCGTCATGAGCATGGGGGCGCTGCGCGCGCCCCCCGCCCCCCAGCACAGCGGGGAAATTACCCCCGCACAGAAGGGGTTAAGTCTTTTATATGTCTGTATTTGTATTTTATTTGAATTCAGATGTATTGTACATTTCTTTTCCAGTGATAATTTGCAATTCATTAAAGATGGGAGACCTGTGGTATCTAGCTACATACTGTAAAGTAGTAGAATGCAGAACATAGAATGTAGAATGCAGCTCATGAGCCAGTGGTCGGTTGATGCTGGTTCCTGATGGATGTGGTGCTTATAATAAATGCTCAATTTCTACTCATTTGTTTCCCGGCCTGTCTTTTCTCATTACAATTACCTTTTTCATTGTTAAGCATTAAGCACGCTTTAAAAATGCGTGAACGCATTACTGTAAGAATAAGGCAATCCTATTTACTTAACTGCAAATGCAAACAAGAAAGAGTAAAAAACAAAATATTAATGTACAACATCCTGCAAATCATAAATGCAATAGTAAGGCATTTTGTAACATACAGCTGCGCTTAAATCTACGAGTGAAAATAACAGATGCAACACTTGACTTGCACATAATTGGCTGCTTAATTGCTTATGCATGTGACGTAAAATAGAACATCTGGCCAATCAATCAATTTCATTGCTAGACTTTTCACATCAGCAATTTCAATGTTGCTTGTAATTAATATCATAAAAATGTAATTTTATAAGCAGCAGCTTCTGATAAAGTGATTCCAAATCTACATTCTTCTTCAATTATCTTCTGCAATACTCGTTTCTTGACAACCATCATGTATATCCTGTGACATCACACACAAGCCTGCAAAATTAACAATTGCAAGGTTGATTCAAACATAAGTACAATAGTTAAGAATTATTCTTAATGTTTGAATGATGCAGTGGATGAGTTCAACTTTAACTAATTTGCAGTATTTGTTTAGCAAGCTAACATTTCTATTCCATTCATTATCCATTCGCTCTGAGAATAATGTTTTCACTTGGACAGTCGTTTCCTGAGTGTGGTTCTTGATTATGGACTAATCTTGCTTCCTGGACTGTCTGAAGTGCTCTATAAAGCCATACTATTGAAGTGTTATTGCCAGCATCTGTGACCAATAATGAGTTATGTTATGTTATGTTAGTATGTATTTATTAAGCGCTCGAACGCTCGAGGGCTTCATGGTGCTATAGAAGAGAACACAACACAGCAGTAAAAGATGGTAATAATAAAACTCAGCAGTAAGCCTGTGAGAATAGCCAGGTTTTAAGGGAGTGTAGGAAGCTAAGAAGGTTACCGCTCAGTTTCAATTGAAGGGGAAGGGAATTCCAAAAGGTGGCAGCGAGATGGTCAAAGCAGCTACCACCTAGGCGCTTCCTTTTGTAAGATGGAACAATCAGTAAAGTTTTTTGAGCGGAACGAAGATTTCGGGATGGATTATATCTGAGAAACAGATCTTTTATAAATTTAGGGCCGGAGTCTTGTAAAGATTTAAATAGGATGCACCCTGTTTTAAATGCGACTCGCTGCGCAACAGGCAGCCAATGTAAGTGTTTCAACCCAGGTCTAATAGATTGCCTTTTTGGAAGTCCCAGAATCAGTCTGGCAGCCTGATTCTGGACCAGCTGAAGAAGTTTTAACTCTCCAATTTGGAGCCCCAAATAGAGAGTGTTGGAGAAATCCAGTTGAAACAGGACCAAGGCAATTATGACCTGGATGAGGGCGGCCTGTGAGAGAAAGCAGGCTATTTTTCTTATTTTTTTTAATTGAAAGAAACTTTAGGAAACTACCGTGCCTACTTGTCTTTTCAGAGAGAGATCCTCGCTAATTAATACTCCCAAGCTTTTAACTGAGGACGATCTAGAAGGTGGAGCCCCCATGCTAGATGGCCAAAAGCATGGGCTCCAACTTAATACGCTTTGCCCAGGCAAGACCAATTCAGTCTTGCCTGGGTTGAGTTTCAGATGGTTACAACTCCTCCAACCCTGGATGTGTGACATGGTGTTTTGGAATTCCTCCACCGAGTCCTTGGTGTTCAAAGAGAAGATGAGCTGCAGATCATCTGCATAGTTAAAGATGGTATCTTTCGCATTTCTTAGGGAGTACAGTAGCGGGCGCAGGTACAAATTAAAAAGTAAAGGTGACAAAGATGAGCCCTGAGGTACTCCACATGTGGTTGAAATAGTGGGTGCTGTAAAAGGGCCCAGTCTTACGGATTGAGTGCGGCCAGTAATAAATGAACGGATCCAGCTCAACGCAGGCCCGCTGAGGCCAGCTTGTTCGACACGGTTGACCAAGATGGTATAATCAACCGTGTCGAATGCTGCCAAAAGGTCCAATAAAACCAGGGCCTGGAGAGTTCCGTTGTCTGCATTCCGCCTCAGGGTATTTTGTACCGCCAAGATGACTGCTTCAGTTGAATGACATGAACGGAAGCCGGCTTGGTTGGATTCAAGGTATTCTATAAGGCAGCAATGATATAGGCCTATAATTTAGCGGGTCAAGCGGGTCTACTCCAACTTTCTTAATCAGGGGGATAAGTAAGGCCTTTTTAAGGTTATCGGGAACTTTACCCTGTAGAAGTGATCCGTTTAATAAAGGAAGCACACCCTCAGGGATAACTGTTCCCACCTCTCTCAAGATGTGCGGGGGGCAGATATCATCAGGTGAACCCGATTTGACCCTGGGAAACAGCTTGGACAGGGTGTTACCATCGATAGGGGGAAAGGATTCCAACGTAAGAGAGTTATGGTACGCATCATCCAGAAAGGGGGGGGGGGGTAGAGCAGTAGAAATACTTTGTTTTATGGTGCAGATTTTATTAAGAAAAAAAGAGTTCAGTGAGTTGCAGAGGTCCTGAGTAGGAGTGACCAAGGGTCCATAATGAGGGGAGAGCAGTTAACAGCAGTTATTGTCCTGCAAGTTCAGGCACTGAGGTAATTACAACCCCTCAACAAACTAGTTCTGCAGAAGCAGCTCCATTCTCCTGCAGCACCTCATAAGATCAGCCTCTCAGGTAGCAGTCTCTTTACAAAGAACTAACTGGGCTCCTCCCTTTGATTCTGCTGAGAGAGAAGCCCAATTAGACAAAATATGTAAAACAAGCAATGGCAAATCCAATAGGTCTTCCCAATCCGAGAGCTATTGGAGCTGTCAATGCCCATGTCTTTTAGCCATGTGTAATGGAGTGGCGTGGAGTTGAAATATGTGGGTATGATTGGAATTGCTTGTTGTGGAATTGTGTGCCATGGTGTTGAGTGGAGTTATTTGTAGTGGAATTATGTAGATAGTAATTATGTGGTAGCCAGTGTACTGGAATTATGTGGAGTGGGATTGCGTTTTATGGAGTACAATTACGTGGAGTGGCTTTATTTATCATGGAGTGGCATGTAGTGGGGTGGAATTATGGGTGTAGTTTTAAATATTGTGGAATGATGTGGAATTCTGTCGTGTGGCTCAGATGTATATGGTGTGTAGGGGAATTGTGTGGTTACTTGGGGCCAATGCGAGAATAACGGTATACAAGACAGCTGCAGGATGGGCGAAAGGCAGCATTTCACAGATGCCTGTGACTATTACATACACATCTGGGTAACTGGAAAAAACCAAGGCAGAATCATCACTCAATTAATCAATCATGCAATATCTAAGTCCATGACGAGAAGGAATCCTGTGGCTAGTCAAATATGGTGACCTGTACATACTCGAACAACTTGCTTCGGGAATAGATGATTATGCTGGGATCTCAAGGTGTGAGCTGCTCAGAAGGAGTGTCGGCTGAGTTTATGCAGAGAATCAAAGCAGCAATGGGCTGTTGGTTTTAGAAGGTGGGAGTCAGCTGTTCGGTGGAGGTAGTTGTGATTTTAGGAATGCTAGTCATGCAAGAGCTGGTGATTTTAAAGGGGCAGGGGAGTTACTTTTAAGGGGTCTGATCAAGAGAAGGACTGGTGGCTTTACGGTATGCGGGCAGGCTAGTTTGTTTGGGGACCCACTTCCCGACTCTGAACTGCCGCCGAGCCCGCAGCCATGTCCTCTCGGTGTAGGGAGAGGTGCCAGGATGCTACGAGCAGTAAAAGGTTCTATAAATCTGTGGGAAAGAAAAGTGTGCATAACAGGAGGGTGGTGGAAGAGGGGTGTCAGCTGCTCCTGCGCTGCACACGTGAGGCAGTCAATTCATCAACGCACATAAAACACAAGAAGAGAGTGAGTGTGTGTGTGTGTATTTGATGTTTACTGCAAACAGTGCATGCATAGAAAAGGGTGGTGTACCTGTAGTGACACAGGATTTCCAAAAATGAAAGAGTAGCCCCAAAACAATATATAAAAATGGCTACTGCGTATGCGTAGCAGTAGTTAGCCAGTGCGTTGGGGGAGGGCTAACCACCGGAAGATGCATGACATATGCATGCCATTGACAAATAGGGAGGACGCAAACAGGAGTGACGATTGTGACAGCAAATGGGAATCCATGGGCGGGCTCAAGCCGACAGCAGTAGATATATAATTCCTTGGATCGAGTCATCTCATGCATATCGTCTAGAGCCAAGGCTTAAAAACGTGTGCTTACTTCTTCCACCTTTATGGCTGATTGGACTTCTCTCTCAGCAAAATCAAATGGAGTACATACTCAGCCATTTGTAAACAGGCTACTTCTGAAGAGTCTGAGCTGTGGAATGCTGATGGAGAATAGTGACATTATTTCCAATGAATTCAGCTAAGAGTTAGCTCCTTCTCCTGCAACAATTGCGGGGCTCACAGCACACTGAAGGGACATTGGGAGCTGGTCAATGGGTGATATTAACTTTTTCTATTCGGTCGATGTCTTTGAAATCAATATAGAGAGACTGCTATGTCTATTTTGAAGGCTAGAAGACCTTTTCAACCTAAAAAAATTAAAAAATTGAAAATTGCCTTTATGCACAATATCCTATAGGTTCTCTGCAGAAAGATTAAAAAGAGCAGGCCAGTTTGTGGAAGAGACAGTTTGATGATTTCATTACATTAAATATGTAAATTACCTACATTGTCTTATAGCTAAGTTGCTGAAGCAAACAGGAAACTATGCAAGAAGGTATTTAGGCGAATGGCAAGGAGTGTGATAGAGTGGAAATTACATTTACATTTTAAAGATCAGTAAGAACTGGACATGATATCTTTTGAGAGAAAATCAATAAACGTGCTTCAATTACGTGTTATAGAAAAGATGATGAAAACAAAGTTTTTTAGTTACTGCATTATAAAAGCATGCAGAAAAATAGTAGTTTGGATGAAGTAACATAGGTTGTGGTTTACTAAAGAAAAGAATCTTGTTTTATTAACATGTGCATGATGAAGTTCTCACATCATTGAATTTACTTCTAATCATTTTATTTCATTAGTGTTTATACTTGCTTCAGGTCATTGCAATAATTAAGACAAAGCGACATTTTTTGCCACGTTCTGTGCACTTTGATTGGCTATAAAAATCTTGGTATTCCGTATAGAGAGCTAAATATTTTTATGATTTGTTTAAATATAATAGACAAGTAACTTTACATGTTTTTCATAACTTTAAGCTCAGTTTCACAAATAACAGTAATTCCTAGTAGAAAACGGCTCAAGCGTTCCAGCCTTATGGCTTAACAGAGTTTGTAATAATATTCCTATTGCCCTTGGCATCACTCATTAGCTCGATAATTACTCATCATGAATTTGATCTGAGATTAATTACTAAAGATATTAACCTTTCTGGAAACCAAAACAACCAATGTCAGGAGGCACAGACACATATACATTACAATGCATCTATTAACAAAGAAGACCTAAGCCACCAATGTAGACTGAGCACAGATAAGTTACAGAGCCTCACTAAACTTTCTCTCATGGAAAATACAGTATTCCATGGCAGTCCAATTTCCCTGCTACGCTCCCACACACTGCATGATTTAGGGGTTGTCAGGTGGAGTAAAGGTGGACAGGGTGATGGAGAACTTTCTGTCCGCCACCCTGCCTTTACTCCACCCACCAAATTTGGAGATGTCTGTCAGCCCCACAGACATCTCTACATATTGACAGAAATGGACTGCTGCCATTGCAGTTCAAGTCAACATTTGAAAGGTGTGGGGGACTGCTCAGTCAAACATGATGGGTAGCCGACAAACTTTTTAAAGGTTTTTTTTTTAATAATCCCCCAAATGGCAGTTGAAAAAAAAGATTAATGACTCCCATACCATGGGACTGATATTAGTGACTTTATGGAAATTTCTTAACTGTTCTTAGATTACAATGTAAAGTGTTATTACATTCTACCAAATTCCACAATATTATTGATCTACTTTGCCATGAAATGCAACATTTGTCTCATAATCTCCTTCTAAGTAATTGGGGGAGAACCCCTGCACCACTAGAAAATAACATTTTATTTCTTATTCTATTGCGAGCAACATTACAGAGATAATATAGTTAAAATGCACCCTTTTCACTGTTTATACAGGAAAATACCCGACCTTCTTGATGAAAACAGATCTTTTAACCTTAACAGATTTTTATAAGAACTTGGGTGACTGGTTGACTGGGGTGTGAGCCCTGATCAAGATGTAACCATAATCATAGACAGGGTAAG
This sequence comes from Lissotriton vulgaris, assembly GCF_964263255.1. NCBI lineage: Eukaryota > Metazoa > Chordata > Amphibia > Caudata > Salamandridae > Lissotriton > Lissotriton vulgaris. The sequence goes on along the minus strand of NW_028241693.1, from coordinate 136,082 downwards.
GCACAAGCAAGCTCCAAATTAACCTGTGCTCAACCTCCTTTTGGCATGGCACAGAGCAGTCAGGCTTAAGTTAGAGGCAATGGATAAAGTTTTTGTGCAACACTTCAAACAGCACAAAAGTGAGAAAAACACACAAAAAGATCCTACACCAGGCTAGAAAAAGAGAGCTGCTTTTAATAAATAAACCAAGACTACCAAAATGACAAAACTCCAATCAGTAGAACTTGAGCTATGAATTTTTAAACAATTTAGTGTAAAATAGCGGCTAATAGCACAAAGCACCAACCATAGCTATCTGGTTGCGCCAAACTGGGTCAAATTCAAAAGTTTAGGCTGACCACAATGTAGAACAGGTTGGATATTGTCCCAGTTTAGTCCCGCTGAAGTTTTATCTTCCCAAGTTCTATGCCATGAGATCCGTTTGCGTTGGAGAGGGTTGTGAGGAGCAAGGAGAGTGTTGCAGCAGGTTGTCAGCCTTGTGCAATGAGAAGGCTTGGCACTATGGATAAGCAAGCCATAGCATTGTATCAGTGGCCCCACGGGAGGAGTCAAAATATGCAGCACAAAGAGATGGGCTGGCGTCATTACACGCTGATTTTCCCTGCAAGCCGCATGGCCTCAGTGCAAACGGACCCATTTACAGTCATGAAGAGCCCAAAAGCTTGATTTAAGTTCGTTGAACTAAACCAAGGACCTGATAGCCCCCACTTGGAGGTCATGAACTCACTGCAGCTGGGTTTATGTCCCTCAGACACAGATAACGAGGCCAGCAAACTGGCATTTGGAGTCACTCTGACGTTCTTGGTTTAAGATGAGGTTGCAGGTGCAGTATTTCCTCCTGAGGCAAGAAGGCAGCAGGCAGCAGATCAGAAGCTCATTCAGAGTAGTAGTCCAGAAGAGTGGCGGTCCATTCTGTAATTCAGCAGTCCTTCTTCCTGGTAAACTATTTACAGGTTCAGAAGTGTACTGAAGAGTTGTTGGCTGAGGTCCAGTATTTATACACAGTTGTGCCTATGAAGTAGTGAGGCTTGCTTTTGAAGTGCACAGATGTCCTGCCTTCCTGGCACAGGTTCCAGACTAACTACAGTTAGTATGCAGCCCTTTGTATGGAGACAAGACACCGCCTATTCAAATGTAAGTGGGGTTGTACCCAGCTCCTCCCACTCATCCTGCCAGTGATCGCCCATCTAGTTACCTCTATGCTCCCCATTGTGTGTGGATGTCTAGGAGGAATACACAAAGCCCAACTGTCACCCACAACCAGTCATGTGACCCAGAATCAGGCCACAGGCACCAAATGGCTAGGACTATAAAACACCAAATTTCTAAAAGTGGCATTTTCAGAATTTAAAGTTAATATCTGATGGTTAGGATTTGAAAGGACAATTCCAGAGATACCAAACATGAAGGGGTTACCTGTTCCCATTTGAAAATTATACTTATAAAATATGTTAAGGTAATTCCAATGTTATCCTATAGAAGAGATAGGCCTTGCAGTAGTGAAAAACAAATTCAAGAGTTTTTCACTACCAGAGTATGTAAAACGTAAATGTCCTACTTTTTAAATACATTGCACCCTGCTCTCTGGACAGAGATTGGACCTGTAATTTTGGTGTCTCTGAGATCACAATTTAAAATCACAACTTATGGTGAAGTCGAATTTTAAATTGTAATTCTGAAAATACCACTTTTAGAAAGCCATTTGGTGCCTTCTGCCTGTCTCTAAATACACAGGCGAGTGACAGCTGGGCTTTGTGCATTCCCACCAGACAGCCACACACAAAGGCCTTGGGTGTGACTGGGTGTGACTGATGGGCCATCCACATCCTGATAGGCCATCCGGGGCAGGATGGAAGGAAGGAGCTAACACTTATACCTGAATAGGCTGTGTCATGTATTCCCCCGTAGTGAGTCTAGAGCCAGGAAAGGCCTGGCAGGGACTCTTTGCACCTCAATGGCATCTTTTTGAAGTCTCCCCCACTACAAAGGCACAACTGGGTATAAGTACTGTACCTCAGACACCACCAACTCAGTACACTTCTGGACCTGTGGATCCTCTGTCAGGAGGACGGACTGCTGTGTTGTTATGAGGACTGCTACTCTGCTGGACTTCTGCTATGCTGACCTGCTGCCCCCTTAACTGGGCTTGAGAAGGAATGGATCTGAATCTCTCCAACCCAGAACCAAAGTGACTCCAAGAGCTTAATGGCTTTCCTCTGGATTGAAGTCTCAAGGACATAAAAGACTTTGGACTCACCTTGCTACAGCACCTGGACTATGCCATCTTTGAGTCTTGCCTTGCCAGGTGGTGCCAATCCTGTTCTGGACCATTGGAATTGGGAATAAAGTGCTGCTCCATCTAAAATCCACACATCAACACCATTGCACCACTCAGAAATGGCACATCTCCATCAACACTGACACATGCTGCTGCTGTGAGGATCGAGGACATCACTGACGGTGCGGCATATAACCGTCATTCTCGATACATGTCCGACCTTGCGTGGCTCGGAGCCAATGCATTGCCTACATTCTAAGGGTTGATGCCGGCACATTGTCTCCTTTGCTCCTCGCAGTCGACTCAACTGCAAACAAAGTTACTGTTTCAGCAGGCCAAGGCAGGCCCCTGTATCTATCACGGTTAATCTGAACTTTTGGATTTGTCCCGATATAGCGTGACCAGATGGCCCAGGTTGGCACTTTATGCTTTTAAGCACGACATTTCAGTTTATTCCTTAAGAAACCCTAACTCCAGTTATACTTATTTGAGATTTGTTTTCTTGTTTTGTTCATTAAATTAAGCTCTATTTTTCCTAATCAGGTGTGGTATCTTTTTGATTGGTGTTTTCACTGTTTTACTGTTTGAAGTCTTGCACATACACTTTACACATTGCCTCATAAGTCAAACCTGACTACTCTGTGCCAAGCTACGAGAGGGTGAGCACAGGTTAATTTAAGGGGTTTACCTGACGTACCCTGACTAGGATTGTGGTTTCTGGTTGGACAGGGTGCATGCCCTGCCAGCCAGAACCCCAATTTCTAACAAATATGAAAAATCCAATTAAAAGGTGGAGTCAGATTTGTAGTAAATATTAAGGAAAGGTAACTTTAAAAACTTCACATTTTCGCCAGCCTGAATCTCCTGAAGGTTAATTTGCATTAACATTCATGCCATCCCAGCCTGGGCTCATCCCAGGAAAAGGTGTGGAAAGGGTGTGAAAGTCCACCCGGGAGCACACAATAAGCCAACCTGAATTTGCAGAGGTGACTCAGATGAGCTCAATGGAATATGGACGGTGGGAGCTGTGGGCATTTTGCTGACACCACAGTGTCAAATCCTGTCTGACAGGTCTGTTGAGCTACATGTAAACCTTTGGCGCACGTGAGAGAGACAGAACAGGATGCCAGAAAAAAACTCTTGTGTATTCCCTGTCTGGTTGCTAAAGGACCCTGAATTTGTCCTCCCAGATGTCTGTCTCTGGGTTTGTTGTAAGTGCTGTGGCTGCTTCAAATTTGATCTTAATGGTAGATGTAGGAGGACACTAGTGATTACCATAGTGCACACCCCTAAACACCCTCAACACTCACAGCCCACGTTTAGCATGGCCAAAAATGTGTTCCATTTTGAAAATTCCCCAACATATTGCATTTTGGGCCTGATTTCAGGAAGCAAACAAATTGATTTGCTGGGAAAACTTCAGATGGCTTCTGGGAGATTGAGTCCTAATACTATAGTGGTGCTCAAAAGGCTACTGGATCCTTGGCTGGTGTTAAAGATAACTTCTTTTCCCCCTCAGAACCTGCAAGACTGGACACTGAATAACATTTTCCAAACATTCTGCAAAAGGAACCAGAAGCTACCACTGGACTACATCCATGAATGCTGAACTGCTGGTCAGACTGAGCTTGCTGGTTTTCCCCGCTGAAAGGATCCTGACTTCAAGCAATGATGTTAAGTCCGAATGTAGAGGACTTTACCAGGACCAATACGGAGCAGCACAACTGTCATCTTCCAGGACCTGATCTTCGGAGTACACCCACTCTGAGTTTTCCTGCAATTGCCGTTGAGAGCCATAAACTTCTCACTGGAGCCACGGCTCCCATTGAGCTGTTGACAAGTCCCTGCTTCAGATCCAGCTGGCTCCCAACCCACTGACTAACTCGTCAACGCGGATTTTCTCCAACAAAATGTTTAAGTCAGAAGGTACATTTTCCACTAGGACAAAGCTGGACCCTGTATGCGATCTGCGCTCGACCACAGTAGGCCATAACTTTTGACTTTGACCCAGTCAAGCTCAACAAAATACCCCTGGTTGGTATTTTGAATCTTTTAGCACTAGAGACACCAAAAATTTTGAAAAGTCTTATCTCCAGTTTCCTACATCCGATGTGTGTTGTTTTGGTGTCTAAATGTTCATTAAAACTTTATATTTAAGAACTGGAATGGGATTTTTATTGGGTTGTGTTGCCAACTTTAATTGTTTTGGTGCTGATAAATGCTTTACTCATTTCTCGTAAGTTAAGCCTACCTGATCTGTGCCACAACTACCCAGGGTTGAGCTTAGGTTTAAACTATTGAGACCTAACTGGAACTATTAAGGAAAAGTGCCATTATTACTTGAAGAAGACTATCATCCACTTCAACTAATAATCAGCTTTCTCACACATATTAATTCCTGAGACTCATAATCATCCTGTATTAGCACAAGCATTTTACCTTTCCCTTTTTGTGCTAAAATATACAAGCCAATGTTAAATTTACTGTTACTAGAGAGGCGAGGATCTGTTTACAGCACTCCAACACTTATTTTTTTAGAAATTTCAGTTTTTATGTACATATTATACAGATAAAGAAATATTTGTCCATTGTCACCAGTGAAATTCATAAAATATCATAACAAGCACACAGTATAGGGATACACAGTGGTCCAATGTGGAGTCAAGAAAGAAGTCCTCTTCACGGCTCGAGATTTTGATTATTCTTCTTTATTCAAAATTCATTAAAAGCGAGTTTTTTCCAGCATACAAATCACCACAAATCGCCAACACGTGTTTCGTCTCCCACAGAGACTTTATCAAGGCATGGATAGTGGTAGGAAGGTGTCTAGTAATCCATTCATATAGTGAGGACTCAACGTTATGTATTTTGATAGTGAAATACCACGGGCGAGAGAAAGTACACGAGTAAAGGCTGCCAGCAACCACAAACAAGCTTGCAGCAAAGATCACCCTATATATAAATATGATCTCACTCCCCGAAGAGTTAGAGGGGTCAGAGTTCGCAACCCTAATAAGTTGCAGTCAGGTATCAGCAAGTCTAGCCTCCCGCCACGTAGCCTGCAGAGATCTAGTTCTTTCTTGAATGTTGCTGACTTTTCCCATTTTTGGGACACTACTACCTCCCTTTTGTTAAATTTACTGTTATTACATGCAACAACTTTAAGATCTCTAGGGGTGAAATCTCTGTTTATAAAGTTGACAGAACTAAATGCCAATTTGCTCTAGCTGAGCATATAAACCATTTGTATTTGTGTCCCTGCCCGCACATTCTTTGGGGAATTTCTCCAGACTGTAAATGAGAGTGTCTGTTTCACCCACAACACATTGCATAATACTAGACTAATTTAATAGCAGAAACAATTGCCCACACAAAGACTTGTAGGACACAATGTAAAGGTGAAAGCCCCTGACTCAGGAGGGCTGGATTCATGTCAGATTGTCAGAATAATCAGAACAAATCGATTTATCTGTGTTACATGTGAATATATCTTATGCGGATATCCTACAATATTGAAAGGATCTCAACCTTTCTGGACCAGCACTGGACACCTCTGCTGTAGAAAAGAGTTTAAACTGTTCATGACTGTTACATATGACCCTGCAGCTCCTATGGCAGATGCCCCTAAACCTATGGCAGGTTTGGGGGCATCTCTTCAGGGGGAGGGCTCATAGTGAATTGCTTTTTGGGAGACATGGAAGAGTCAGGGGGTAGTCATCACATGCTGTGGGCGGGGCCAAGGAAGTTATTTCATATCCCAAAGAAAATAAAAACTCATCAATGTAATATTACTAAGTAGGCCATTCGCATAACTTACTGCTTATTCTGATCAAACAACCACTTGTCTATCTCCCCCCGCTCTCACGCTTTCTGAATCCTCCCGCCCACCCCTCTGCCCTTTCGCTTTGTAGTGAAGCGGGTTACCCTCTGACTGCAGCTTGTTATAAATGTTCAATAAATAAATAAACCAATAAAACTAACATCAAAGGGGTTTTCTATAGGGAACCTCACATGAAACCAATAAATACTGTAATCTAACGCATTATTTGGAGGGTTCCTAATGCTAAAGCTTCTGAGCCCTTCTAGATGGTATTCATGAACAGGATTAGGCAAATGGCAACTACAAAACCCAGGCTCTCACAGCTTCCCTCCATCTGCTCCCAACACAAGGTTCTGAAAGCCTCATCATGTCAGTCACAAAGGGATTAATGCCCTTTATAACTTGACAGCTATTCCAGTTACTTATGTTTATTAATCTCTGCTTTCATCAGCCTAGATTTAAGCAAATATTTTCACATGGATTTTCTATCATCTGATTTTTTTGCATGTCTTTGTGGATGTCAGTTACATGCTAAGTGCACAAAATTAAGCTCTTTTCGTTTAGGTATTTTGTGTAGATGTTTTTGTACATTATACAATCTTAGGTTGTCATGACCTGTTGCTTCTTTCTGGTTTGCTAAACTTCCTAGAGGTAGTTTTAATTTGCGTGAGCTATCAGATTTTCATAGTGGTTATGACTTTTCAATCACCAAATATGCATTTTTAGTATTTTATGGTACGAGAGGTGAACAGGGAGCTCAAAGTGGCCCTGGAAAATAGTCAGACTATTCTGATAGTGTATCGGGTGAGTGTAATCATCTGCAGTAGGATTTTGGGCAAGCTTTTATTTATTTAATGCGATTTTCTATAGCGCGAACATCACCCGAAGGTGTCAGAGCGCTTTACAAAAGGACCAGTTGCTATACATAAGGATTTAGGATTACATGAGTTACATAAAAGATACAAACAAAAAAAATTGCAAATGTACAAGTTGTAAAGTCACACAGGGAAGAGATACAAATAGAAAAAATTGCAAATGCTCAAGTTGTAGAGTCACTCAAGAATTAGATAAAAAAAGAAAAAATATAGCAAATGTACAAGTTGTAAAGTCACTCAAGGAAGAGATACAAATGGATAAACTCTGAGAATCACATAGCTTGGGGGAAGGGAGGGACATTTGAATAATCTGTAAAAGAATATTGTGTGCGTTCCAGCAGAATGTGTGCCAGGCTGAACCCTCCATCCATCCACCCATATGAGCCATGCCCAGTCTTTAGATTAGTGGGTGAATGGCGGTTCCCTGTATCTCATATAGCCAGTCAAGTCCTGCAGGGAACATGGCCACCAACACTTGCCCCCTGCGACAAGCTCACCATCCCTCGTGGTTCACAGCACATCCACAGCCAGGAAACCCTCAGATTCTAGACAAAGAAGTATGAAAAGAAAAAAGAAGACAACAAGCCTTTTCGGCCTATGCATTCGGGATCTGGAACAACATCCCCGTATCCACCAGGAACGCCTCAACCCTGCTCCAATTTAGAAAACACTTTTTCCCGATATTAAAAATAAAGCACTGGCAACACAAGGGGCTTGTAAATAAGCCAGACTGTATCATTATGCAGTAGCAGTCCACAAACCAGTTAATCCTCAAATCATTTGCTGACCTTGCCTTTGACCTTACCCAGCACTCTGCTGCCTTTGGGTAGGTTTGTATTACATACATATCCCATACATACATCTAGGCAAAATAATATTCTTATAGCAGGGCAAGAGTGAAAGAATTCCATTATCTCAGACCTGCTACTGAGAATGTACTTTCTCTTTGTTTCAGATCTATTCTGTGCGGATGATTGCAGCTTTTGGGCTCTATCAATTATTTCCGGGGACCAGCGCATATATTTAGTTATCAGACTTTGACCCGGAGCAAAAGAGGGTAAGGCTAAAAATTACTTTTTTTTAAAAGTGAAAGAGAATTATAGAAAACTAGTGACAAGCAGTAAAAACACCGATAAAAAAAAAATGTGCAAGGGTGAGTTAAAGAGACAGGAAGTGTTTGATGGTGGTAGAAAAAAGTGCCATACAATGGTATCAGAACCCCAACCTTGGCATTCACCACCAGGCTCCTGAGAAAATCTTTGGTTTATTACACTTAGCTGCTTTGCTTCCGTTTATGTTTTTTTAATGGGTCTTGAAAATAAATATATATATATATATATATATATATATATATATATATATATATATATATATATATATATGCCTTCTCGGATCTATTGCTCGATTATACTGTTACATAACTGGGGGTAGGGGTCCTTGCATGATCTTGTGGATGCAGACAGCATTTTTGATCTTGGTTATTGGCTAATCTTTCAGCAAGTGAGGATTCTTTAGTATTGCTGTTTAGCAGCTTATTCAGAAGGACGCACTGTGGCTCGGGGGGGGGGGGTCATTTTCAATAACTTTCCAGACGAACCCCAACTTGGGCTGACATTCGGAGTTGGTCGGTAATATCAGATCAGGAGATAACAGCTTATGGAATAATGTATTTGACAGTACAGGAAATGTAAAATGAATGTGTTAATTGGGTACCACACTTCGACTCCACATTTTGGGGTCCATGAGGATAGCGGACTTTAGTGCGCCCGCCACTTTAGCGGTGCTGGGACCGGCCGCCGGTGGTGCAGCGGTTCCACACCGGCAATTAGGATGCCACCGCCATGGTGGCGGTGGCATTCCCCATCCACAGCATTGTGGCGGGCAGTGCTCACAGCACCGCCCGCCACAGTGCTGGGGATGCACCTTGTGCATTGGCATGCACAAGGTGACAGACACCGCGCAGTGCTTGCCACCTTGTCCACGCCAAGTTTTGGTACCCCCCATTGGCACCCCCAACACTCCGGGGGCCTGCAGCGGGCCCCAACATGCAAATCTCCGCATGCATTCTAATAGGGATGGCAGAATTGAGCCCCTTTTCCGCCCGGTCGACTCGTCGACCAGCGGAAAACTGGCGGACGGTCTTTACATCCACCGGGGTCCCCCCGCCATCGTAATATGGCGGGGGGGAAATGGTGGGCAAGCTGTGTGAAATGGCAGTCGGATCGCCACCACCATATGGGCTGTGGCTATCCTCCCGCTCTTCTAATATCGTATAATAACGTAATGTCGTTTTCTGACCTCTGAAACTTGGAATCATGTGGTAATATTACCCCAGATAGGAACCAGAAGGTGCAATGTTGTTATGTCCCTGGGTGGTATTTATTACACAGTAATTCTCCAGAATTCGCCAGTGTATCCTTTATGAAAAATATACTAATGCGAAAGTCCAGGAAAAATAAAGATGATTGTTGCGGATTTCTTTTTGGAACCACAGGAATATGTCACTTTATTGCTTTTTAGGGAGAGCTGTGAAAAGCAGCCCATTTTGGCATTTGTGGCTTAAGAGTTGCATTAAATGTTGAAAACTATTTGAAGAGCATTGGAAAATACAGCCAAAATTGAATGATTGTTTGCCTTGGAACTACCCGTCATTCTGACAAGCTAGGCTAAATCCTGGATATCGCCCAATATTTTTCAAGCGACAGTGAAAATATTGTGAGTTTCGCCGAACGCGGCCATGGGAAGAAAATTCAAGTTTCAGGGCTTCTGGTACGCAGAATGTCGATTGCGCAGTAAACTGAGCATCCATCTTATGTTCGTGATGAATACAGCCAGCCTTGTTGAGGTTCCAGATTCATTCCACGATTCACACATTCACAATTCTTTCCTTTATGTCTATGCTTGCTTTTGATCTCTTGGAATACCTGTAAACCCATACTGTATATTGCAGTGGCAATTCCTTATCAAAAGCACAGAAAGTGTGTGTAGAATGTATCTCGAAAAGTGATTAAATATTTTAATACTCAGGGTGCTCAAGGTAAATTAAAGTCAAACGTTAATATTAGTTTTTGCAAAGTAACACCAATACTGACTATTTGAGCAGCTTTATGATTTTGACACAAATGTGTGTGTGCAGCCATATAGATCCTGTTACAAGGGCTAGTTTGCAGTTTCATACCACTGCAAATAACAGATGCTGTATTAGCTATCTCAGCCCTCCATCACGAGACAACCAGTATGGAAGGAGCAGTAATGCTGCACCTGGTATTACTAATAACTGGGGGCCATATTATCAAGAAAGGGCGCTATATTATCGCCGCTTTTATCGGCTGGAAACTGCCACTAAAGCGGCGATAATGGGCTTGATAATATGCCCTTGTGAATTCCCATAGAAGCCCAGGGTCTGGTGTTAACCTGGGCTTCTATGGGAATTCACAAGGGCATATTATGAAGCCCATTATCGTCGCTTTAGCCGCAGTTTCCTGCCGATAAAAGCAGCAATAATGTATCGCCCTTTCTTGATAATATGGCCCTCGGTTATCTGGTTGCATTACACGTTCGTCCAGTAGAACCATCTCTTGAATATGGCATTTCACTGTGCCGATTCATAATTCTGTTTACACAAAACAGAGCCACCCAATATTCCCAAAGGGACTGGGTATTATCAGTAACAATCTACACAAATATCCCTGTAGGAATTGTTTAATCAATATTCAATAAATATTCTTTTTGTCTTTTTTTCTCCTCTTTTTTCATGCACAAGTGTAAAATATAGCAACAGAAATACTACTATGTTGACAGGAATGATTCTCAGTAGTAAATGGCAACTTTTGCTATACACATGGAAAAATAAATACCATGTACAAAAAGGTACTCATCGCAATACAGTCATTTAGCAATCAAATGATGATACAAAAATGAGCAAAACGTTGTCAAGCGTCGACGTTTCGGTCCTTAGTTGGTTATAACAATCCATTGGACCATCTTCAGGACCATGCGCTGCACATAATAATCCAAGACCTCCAGCCGGAAGTCATAAGGTTTTGCACTGCAATAACCTAATGTAGATGATGTGAATATCTCCAGTAATATCGTTTTGTGCACCAGATGAAAATTCGGGCGTTTGTCAGGAATAATCACGTCACTCAATGGCGTGAGGGGAACACCGCCGTTACTTCCCAATCCGCATCAGCGTCCGAGATGACAATACAGCCCAGATGCCTGCGGAGTGTACCGACGGGCAGAGCGGTGCACTATCTTCCTGAGCTGTTGCCAGGCGAGGAGAGGCACGTTCCTCTTACCCTATAGGAGGACTACCAGGTTTGAACAGGTGATATCTGTATCAAAAAATCTCTTTTTTTCTATCTATTTCACCGTCGAGCAGTAGCAAAAGATTTAGGTCCTGAAGAAGCGGGAGATACTGAGTGATCTTTAAATTTCCGCAGAAACATGTCGACCACCACATCTGGCCAGTAACTATTAGGTTCAATTACTGGTTATTTTGCACTGAATTGCTTTTAGCTTTGAAAGTGAACAGCACCAGAATAAAATATTTTTGCGTTCACTATTCAATTTTATTACAGAGCACTTTTTCCCTTTCTTTTCACAAAAAACTTGTTCCTTGCACTGCTTTTCAGTTACCAATACCATTCCTCTTTAAGTCCTCAACTGTACAACAGCAGCCTTTTCCCTTACTAGGTGGCAACAGCTAAGATCCTCCACTTTGGGAAGTGGTTCAAATGATGAAAGGGCGGCAAAGGGCAAGTAACTGATGGATATCTTCCCATTCAGTGTGATATCCTGTTGTGTGCTTTACCAATACACTTAGAGTACACACTCGGTCATCTCAACACAGCTTGACACATAATTGACCCACAGTTATTTTTGTTTGTATTGTATACTATGTTAAGGGGGCTGTAACTGTGTGGTCGTTAAACGTTCCCTGGGACCCTCCATTTAGTTGTTTTGTTGTTATTCTGCTAGGTATTCGCCAGTACACAATAACCCAGAGTATATGTAGAGCAGATATGTCTCCGGTCATTGTTTTTTCTGTTGCTAAATACCTAGGGAGTATCTGGCCAATACGGCGTAAACTTCTTTCCCTTTTGCCCTTCCAGTCCTAGTCCAGTTTAGTTGGTTATCTCACCGGCACGGGGTGTCTAGACACTGGGTGCCATATTATCAAGAAAGGGCGATACATTATTGCCGCTTTTATCGGCAGGAAACAGCCGCTAAAGCGGCGATAATGGGCTTGATAATATGCCCTTGTGAATTCCCATAGAAGCCCAGGTTAACACCAGAACCTGGGCTTCTATGGGAATTCACAAGGTCATATTATCAAGCCCATTATCAATGCTTTAGCGGCAGTTTCCTGCCAATAAAAGTGGCGATAATGTATCGCCCTTTCTTGATAATATGGCCCCATGTTTTAATACTATGTTGTATGGTTTTATCGTCTTTACCATATCCATGCTGCTATTAAGAGTTGTAAATTATTTTTCTAATGAAATGCTTTTGACAACTGTAAAGATGTGATGTATTTGTATTGGAATTTTGCTCTGCTACTTTTATGGTCTATGACCGAAATAAAGTATTTCAAATCAAAAATCAGAGTGAATCACAATTAGACCTACCTAATTAATATTCATTAGGTAGGGCGTAAATTAGGATATACTCATACTGGATACAAATCACAGGAATTGTGGCCTGGACCGCGCCTGGACCGCGCCCAGCGCCAGACCCCCTGGTCCTCGCATTTCCCAGCCCTCCCGTATTACCTACGATGCCACAACCCTCCTAGCCCTTAACCCCGGCCGGTCCCCCAACTGCGTCCAAGCCGCTCCTGGACACACCCATGGTCCTTTCTCATGCTACTCCTGCAAATTCATCGGCACCATCAACAACTCCGCTACGATCACACCGCAGACTCCCGACACCAACCACCTACAATGCATCCTGCTCAACACCCGATCGGTCCACAGGCACGCCATTGACCTATGGAATCTACTAGACACCATCTCTCCGGACGTCGCCTTCCTTACAGAAACATGGATGAACGCCTCCTCCGCCCCAGACATCACCATTGCCATCCCAGAAGATTATAAAATCATACGCAAGGACCGTACCGGACACACAGGAGGAGGAATCGCTATCGTCCATAAGAAATCCATCCACATCTCAACCAGCTCTGACGTCAATCTCGCCAACTCTGAACACCTTCACTTCCAGATCCACATCGACCCCAAGACCACACTCAGAGGCACCCTCCTTTACAGACCACCAGGACCCCGCGCACAATTTAGTGAGGACATCACGGACTTCATCACCCCACACGCGCTCCCCTCCAAAGATTGCATCCTTCTGGGAGACCTCAACTTTCACCTTGAAAAGAACAACGACCGCAACTCCACCACCCTTCTGGATAACCTCGCCAACCTCGGACTTAAACAACTGGTCACTTCCCCCACCCACATCGCAGGTCACACTCTCGACCCTATCTTCACCTCCAGCAATCATGTCTCCTTCAGCCACACTACGGCTCTCCTCTGGACTGACCACAGCTGCGTTCACTTTACCTACAACAAGCCCAAACCCAACAACCACCCCCAACCAACTCTGCAAAGAAACTGGAACAAAATCACCATCGACCAGATCTCCTCATCGCTTCTTCTAAACCCCCCAGCCCACTCCTCAAACCCCGACCAAGCCGCCACCAACCTCACCCTATGGCTATCCAACAGCGCCGACATCCTAGCACCACTGAAAAAACGACAAAGCAAACTTGGCAGCAAGAAGGCCTCATGGTTCAACGATGATCTTACGAAATCCAAGAAACTCTGCCGCTCCCTTGAGAAGGCCTGGAAAAAAGACCCTACCACCAGCACCAAGGACGCCTTCAAAAACGCCACCCGCTTACACCGCCAACTGATCCGAAAGGCCAAGAAAACCGCCTTCAAGGAACGACTAGATAACAACGCCCACAACAGCAAGGAACTTTTCAACATCGTCAAGGAATTTACCATTCCCTCGGCCAACTCTAACGACATCACCCCCTCTCAAGCCCTCTGCGACTCCCTAGCCTCATTCTTCCACAACAAAATTGCAGACATCCACAACAGCTTCGACAACCAACCCGGAGACCAACCCACCCAACCATCTGCTGGACCTTCACCCCCCTCGAACACCCTTGATGACTGGAACCCAATCTCCACTGAGGACACCATCCGCCTGATGAACTCCATCCACTCAGGATCCCCCACAGACCCATGCCCTCACCACATCTTCAACAAAGCAGACTCCATCATAGCACCGCACCTCCGGGACGTCATCAACTGCTCCTTCATATCCGCCACCTTCCCGGAAAGCTGGAAACACGCTGAACTCAGCGCCCTTCTGAAAAAGCCCACAGCGACCCCACCGAACTCAAAAATTACCGCCCCATCTCACTCCTTCCATTCCCGGCCAAAGTCATCGAGAAAGCTGTCAACAACCAGCTCGCCGCCTTCCTCGAAGCCAACAAATCCCTCGACTCCTCACAGTCCGGCTTCCGAGCCAAACACAGCACTGAAACAGCACTCATCGCAGCAACAGACGACATTCGAACTCTACTGGACAACGGAGACACAGACGCCCTCATCCTCCTCGACCTCTCCGCAGCCTTCAACACAGTCTGCCATAGCACCCTTCTACAGCGCCTCAGAAACATCGGAATCCAAGGAAAAGCACTGGAATGGATCACCTCGTTCCTCACCGGAAGAACCCAGAGAGTCCGCCTTCCACCATTCAAGTCAGAGGCCACTGAAGTCATCTGCGGCGTACCACAAGGATCTTCACTCAGCCCCACCCTTTTCAACGTATACATGAGCCCCCTCGCGGCCATCGCCCGCCAACACAACCTCAACATCATCTCCTACGCGGATGACACTCAACTGATCCTATCACTCACCAATGACCCTGACACCGCCAAAACTAACCTACACGAAGGAATGAAAGAAGTTGCCGAATGGATGAAATTCAGCCGTCTGAAACTGAACTCAGATAAAACAGAAGTCCTCATCTTAGGTACCTCCCCCTCCGCATGGGACGACTCTTGGTGGCCAGAAGCCCTTGGAAAAGCACCCATCCCGACAGACCACGCACGGAACCTGGGCGTCATCCTGGATTCCTCACTTTCAATGAACAGACAAGTCAACGCCGTCTCCTCATCCTGTTTCAACATTCTTCGCATGCTCAAAAAAACATTTCGTTGGATCCCCACCGAAACTAGGAAAACGGTCACCCACGCTCTGGTCACGAGCCAACTGGACTATGGAAACACCCTCTACGCCGGGACTACCGCTAAACTCCAGAAAAAACTCCAACAAATCCAAAACGCCTCAGCCAGGCTCATATTAGACATCCCGCGTAGAGAACATATCTCTGATCACCTGAAAAACCTCCACTGGCTTCCCCTCAATAAGAGGATCACTTTCCGGCTCCTAACCCACGCACACAAAGCACTCTACGAAATCGGACCAGAATGCCTCAACACACGACTGTCCTTCTACACCCCCTCCCGCCAGCTTCGATCTTCCAACCAAGCCCTTGCCTCTGTACCTCGCATCAACAAGACCACCATGGGAGGTAGATCCTTCTCCCACCTGGCAGCTAAAACCTGGAACTCACTTCCCACTTACCTTCGCCTTACCCAGAACCACCTAGCATTCAGAAAACAACTTAAAACGTGGAAATTTGACAAGTAATTCCCCACCCCTCCTTAAGCGCCTTGAGACCCTCTGGGTAGGTAGTGCGCTATATAAATTCTCTGACTTGACTTGACTTGACTATCATGTCTGTCACTGCACTAAAAAAAAAAAAATGTTAAAGAAGCTGGCTGCTTTAAATAAAAAAGTTTATTTTTAATTTTTATTTCTCATAGAGTTGGCAGTGCAACCCCTACTCTTTTGCGAATGAGTTACCACCTCAACTTGGGGAGTCTGTAACTTTTAAAAGGTTTGTGACCGCTATTACGGGCAGAAATCATTGTTATATATAGATAAGAATTGCAATTTGAAAGGAATGCCGACAACTTTCCCCTTCCAAATTTCAATACATATTCCATTTTGAAAGCTATTTTTGGAGTCTGTAACATTATACCAACCCCTGATTTGGTTTGAAACATGGTCGTTTTAGTAGTCGAAAGCCCACACATTTAGCAAATCACAGGGTTTGCAACCACGAAACCTTTTTGTGCATGTTGAGAGTTTTCAAACGCTTAATACACGTGTGAAGATCTGGCCTAAGAGGAAATTCTGAGAATGATACAAAAATATTTCAAAGTTTATGTCTTCTTTGATAGATTAGTTTGATAACCAAACATTAAGTGCAAAAAATATACACTTTATTTGACTGAAGGAAATCGTGGTGTGCTATGGGTGAACTATGGGGCATATTACCAAGCAATAGCGATAATTATCGCTATTGCTTGGTTAGAGACAAAAATTTACCACTATGCTGCGGCGATTTTTATCGCAACTAAACCTTGGTATTACCAAGGTTTATCGCAAATGCGATAAAAATCGGCCGCAATGCATGAATATCGCTGAAAAGTCCGCGATATTCATGCATTTCCGAGCTAATGCTCTTAGCCATGTTATCCACCTCCCATTGGATAACATGGCTAAGAACTGCTCAGGGCAGGTGTTCGCTTTTGGAGATATTCACGCTTAGCGTGAATATCTCCAAAAGTTGGTAATAGGAGATAGCGATGTTAGCGGCTGTTTCCAGTCGCTAACATCTTGGCACGCCCACTTTGCATGTCATTAGTGATAAATATCACTGACATGCAAAGTGGGGCCCAAGATGGCCGCTATCTCCTACTAGCTGTCGCTAACTGGTGTTAGCGACAGCTAGGTAATAGGGAGATAATTTTATCTCCGCTTTCTTGGCTTTTAAAGCCAAAAAAGCGGAGATAAACCCCCTTGATAATATGCCCCTATGTGACCGAGCATCAGAACGTTTTCAGCATCTGTATTTCACACCATGTGTGACCTGCGAAACACCCCCAAATTTCCAGACTGTGAAGTAAACACATTTACCTCCACAAGCAAAAATCGTCTCCTAGAGGACAGAATACGGCGATAAAATTTGGGAAATGGACATTTCTTGCGGATGTTTTTTTTTTATTACAATGAACTTGGGGGCATATTACCAACAACTAGCGATAATTATCGCTATGTTGGTTTAGCGGCGATATTTTTATCGCCGAGCTGCGGCGATTTTTATCGCTTAGGAACCTTGCTATTATCAAGGTTTATCTCCTAAGCGATAAAAATCGGCCGAAATGCATGAATATCGCTGAAAAGTCAGCGATATTCAGGCATTACCGAGCTAATGCTCTTAGCCATGTTATCCACCTACCATTAAATAACATGGCTAAGAACTGCTCAGGGGCAGGTGTTAGCTTTTGGAGATATTCGCGCTTAGCGCGAATATCTCCAAACGTTGGTTATAGGAGATAGCGATGTTAGCGACTGTTTCCAGTCGCTAACATCTTGGCACGCCCACTTTGCATGTCATTAGTGATAAATATCACTGACATGCAAAGCGGGGCCCAAGATGGTCGCTATCTCCTTCTAGCTGTCGCAAACTGGTGTTAGCGACAGCTAGGTAATAGGGAGATAGTTTTATCTCCGCTTTCTTCGCTTTTAAAGCCAAAAAAAGCAGAGATAAACCCCCTTGATAATATGCCCCCTTGGAATTTTATAAAAGTCATATATTCTAGCTTGGTTTGTGTAGACTTACTGCATTTTCAGAGAATCAGCCTTAAAGGGTTTCGTTGGTATTTCTACTCTTCGTACTATGCTATTTTCTCATATCTTACCCTCCACAACTCATTATGCTAATGCAGAACATATCGACTGAATGGTGTTAGTATCCGCTTTATTCATTCCATTCAGCCAGTCATCCTTGCCTAGTTTCTGATAAGCGCCAGTGTGTCGGTGTTCTAATCCACCTCCGCTCACACTTCATTTTACGGGACTTCTTTTCAGCTCGAATGAAAGAAATCAATAAAGTTAATTTTAAATATCTCGTTTAAGCATAGAAAAATGCTCCTTTGTCATGCTGAAATCCGTCCCTGCGCCAAGATGTACCCTCTCCTTTCAGTTCACGGGCAAGCCAAATGCTACAGGAACGAGGTTTAAAGGTTTTGGTATTTCATTCACGTTATCAGTCGCCTTCAGCTTTAACCTCCAGAGACGCGGCGGCTTCTCCAGCAACTATCAATCCAGTCCAGCGGGGGGAGGCACCGGGAAGCCTCGCCGCTTTGTCATTTTAATGGAGCATGCGGCAAAATGAATTATTTCACTGGTGCACACAGATCTGAATTCGACTCATTTTCTTAAGATCAGAGGCACCGTTTTCCACCGCGTGCAGCAGCAGGACTTGGTTTTTCGAAGTGTCCCGCGGAGAGACGTAAAACAGATGCGCCAATAACGACTCTCTTAATTTCCTAGGGCGCAAAATCGGAGGATGATAAAGATAGTTGAGGAACCATTTAAGAAGAATTTAAGCGAGGTGTTTGTAACAATATGGTGGCTTGCAGAATGGTGTACGCTTGCTTTTTTTTAAACAACTAAAGTGTTGCTTAATTTGTAAAAAAAAAAAAATGAGTGCCCCCTCCTCAGGCGGACACTACAGCATGCACCCTGCCAGCACTGCCAATGACAGTGCCAACATGACAACTCACCAACACACCCCGACAAGTGTGACAATTTGTTCTATTCCTTCCAGGCCCCTAAAGTTATAAGAATGAACAGGCGCCCCCCCCCCCCCCCCCCCACCGCCCCCGCACCTAGGGGAGGAGCTCCCTTAGTCGCGCTGCATGGCTGAGCTTCTTGGAGGGGGGGGGGTGGGGGGGCAAGGAAAAATAGATAAATAAAGGAGGGGCTGAGGGGACGTCATCAGTCTGCGCAGGGAAATCCTGGCAGGGTATTTAAGGATGCATTCCAGTGGTTTCGGCCTCTTTGTCCCCCTGGACCTTACCCTAGCTTCAGTAGCGTCGTTGACCACCCACCCACCCAGCAGAAGAGCAAAGCCTCGTGGAGGAGGAGTGGCGGAGTGCTGACAGTTAACAATAAAAAGGGATGCACAACAATAGAGTTTCAGCCACTGGCTGGATTCCAGGAGGGGGTCGTTTTCCACATGTACAGAGGGTAGGCGGGGATTCTACTGCCCTAACCTACAACGGATAGACTGAGGAGAATATTGGGGGGGGGGGGGGCGGCCTGTGCTCAGGTGTACCCCCATGGGCAGGTGCAGTATACAGTACCCTGGATTTCAAGTTGTGCCACTTTTGGCTGTAGAGCGTTGGGGCCTGCTGGCACAATGTACGCAGCAGAGTGGGTGTTTGCTAGGCTGAGTCGGCCAAGTTCAAGAGTACGGCCATGTTCAAATGTACGGCGAAGTTGAAGTGCAATGTCATGACTAATTTTCTTACTGCCTTTCACATGTGACGTTGATAAAATGTGAAGCTGTGAATAATTTGAAGTACCGTTATTGATGTGAATAAATATAAGACTACACCCTTGGACAGCATATCCTGATTTTGAGAGTTCTTTTGCATAGTGCGATGATGGAAGTTTGGGGAGGAATGAATGTCACGTTGTGCATGCACTATGACTCAGGTAGCAGGTATTAGTCAATTTCAATGTATATAATATTAATAATATTGTGATCATCCCTAAATTCAGCAGACAGTGCCACCATGCGGCAGATTCTCATTAGCAAGGGGGTGGGGGGATTTGCTGGCAATTGAACTGCTGGTGCCGAGCACCAGAAACCAATGGCTCCAGTTGCACTGATTTCAGTATCTGAGCTATAAACCTCAGAATTTTTTTGCACTTTCAAACATACAGGCATTTAGATATACTGTTCAGTGGCGTGGCTAGGCCTTAGGCTGCCTGTGGCGGCCCCTGCGTTTGCCGCCCATGGCGGCCTGATCTAAGAGCGGGAGGGTATGGCTAGCGATGCATGCGGCTGCAGGTAAGCGCGGGGGGGTTGAGTGGGTTGCTGCCGATTCTTGCGGCCGCGTCGGCCACAGATAAGAACGGGGCCAGCCACCGCCCCCAAAACTAGTGCTACCTGGGTGGTCCACCCCCACTGCCCCCTCCACTCCTAGCTACTGTCTTTGAAGATTTGCACATAAGAAGAAACTACACATTTCAGAATGCTGAGGGTTACATTGTCTGATTGGAGGATCAGCCTCCCAGAATGTCAGATGTGTGATCACCATATTAGAACATTGGAATGTTGAGAGCTCTATTGAAAACAATGGAGTAGCTCCAGGTTTATAATGGCTGGTATAAGCCCGGAGCTCCAACATCCAGTGTTTGTCTTCATTATCTCCGTTTTTAATTTAGAACATTCTACACTTGGTAAGTGGGATGTTCTAATACCCTTGCAGCCCTCTGCCTCTGGCTATTCCAGTTGTTAAAGGCCCTCATCCTTGTAGTAGGCCCTAACCAGCTGCTCGGACCTATAACTCGGGTTTAGGAACTGTAATAATTGGCATAGCCCTTGGCAGTGGGCTATAAAGGTATATTACTTTCCTCTTGGTGCTTAGATTATTTTGCATGGCAGAGTATAAATGTAAGAGAAGGTGTCGACGAATATTAGTGCTATAAAACTGTTTTTTTTACAACCTACGAGTCTAGTGGTGTTGGAATTTTCTTTGAGAAAATGTGTTGCTTTTTGCGATATTATGAACATTGTAAGCGATGCATTTTGCTGTTATCACAAACAACTTTTCTCCATATATGAAAAAACGTTAAGCTGAAATCTAGCAGGAGACTAGTTTAATGAGAAATGCCTCTTGGCGAGACATTTGCCTTCTCGGCCAGTATCGAGTGGGCAAAAATAATGCAAAATTTCATGTTATGCCAAATCGGGCTAGTAAAATAATTAGTACAAGAATCTAAAATGCCATAACTTATCAAACAAAAAACATCTGTTGTAACTTCTGGTTTAATAAAATAATTATAGTGTTGTATAAGACACTAACATTTTACCCAGCATCCAGTTAACAACTTAGAAGCTGTACAAGCATACAGGGCTATCACATATGACGCTATTGCTGGAACATCTTTGTTTTTGTTGCAGATTTATATAGCGCAAACTCGATCCAAAGGTATTGGAGCACTTTACATGAGCACCAGTTACGTTGCACAAGGGCACATTCATTTTTAGTATGCATTGGGAGATTAAGTAATCGTGGATCATTGGATCATCCCTCTGAGTCCCTGGGGGGTCCTTTTTGAAAGTTTCTACCAGACCTATCCAGTGCATGTGTGTGGGATGGTGTAGTTTTTAGTGGGTGGTAGAGGGCTAATGGGAATATAAATGTTTGGAAGGTTCCCTGAAAAAAAGTATTGCGTTCAGAGTTGTTTTGAACATGCTTGGGATATGTAGGGATCATAGGTTAGTGTCGAGTACATTCAGCAGGTCACGTTTGTGTAGTTTGAAGGTCTTCTATCCAGGCATCCTCCACGTTAGAAGGTCTTCTATCCAGGCATCCTCCACGTTTGAAGGTCTTCTATCCAGGCATCTTCCACGTTTGAAGGTCTTCTATCCAGGCATCCTCCATGTTAGTTTGTCTTGTGTGACGAGTTTGACATAGTCTGTTGTGAGACTTTGACACAGGCAGACCTGAACAGGCCATTTCACACAGATACCCAAGGTCTGGGGCCCCTTATTCTCTTCAGAGTATACACAAGACTTTTACATTGACTCCTAATTACAAAGGGAAGCCAATGCAGTGCTAGAGTGATGTGGACAGTTTTCCTCTTACTCAGTCTAGCACGCTACTTTCCACCACATAGGAGTGTATTTCTTTTTTAGAGCATCAATGTAACTGGGAATGTATCAGTGTTCTGATGATTTACACCAGTTGCGCTACAGACACATTCATAAAAAAAAATAAAAATTGTTAGGCACTGGGAGATTAAGTAATTTGCCCAGAATCACAGGATGTTTAGCGTCCCTGTTGAGAGTCAAACCCAGTTCCCCAGTTTCAAAATGTAAATGTAAATGTATTTGAGCTTGTAAAGCGCACTGCTACCCGTAGGTTTCCTGGCGCTGTATAACTCTGGGGAACCCGTCCTGGCTTTCCCTGTGAGATGGTCCCTATTGGGCACCCCCAAGGTGAAGCCAGGCAGCCCCGGCGTTGTTGGGGCTGTTTGTGGAGATTAAGCAAGCTATTGCCCAGAGTTGGTGAGTGGGACCCATGGTTAGAGTAGCACCGAAGGCGAGATTTATCGAACCCGCTGACATTGGCCCAACACCGTGCCGCGTCGGGAATTGAACCCTGGTCCCGGGCTGACCTCTGCTTCTGGGTCTGCCGCCTCTAACCAGTGAGCCACACTACTCCAAGGTTGACCACTCTAGACATTAGGCCACATCCTCTCCCTTGGTGGTTTAGCTTCAGAAGTTTGTGGACTTTTGACTGAGAATCATAAGTGGGTGCACCTTAGCAGTGCCAAGATCTGCCTGATAAAGGTCAGGCCTTCACCAAACTCCTCTTTATAGGCACACAAACAGGTGTCAATTATGTTGTTGCAGGCAAAGGTCATCAGCATCCTGGATTTGGATGAGTTGAAGCACTGGAATTTCATCTTCATCCAGAAGAAGACATGGCTTAGGCAGTCAAGGAGAGTTTCTAGCTTTTAGGGCAATACCCTGCTGAAGGTGCATATGAATATGTTTTGTATACATCTGATATTGTAACGTGCTTTGTGATCACCTATGCTGTACAGCAAAGGGGATAGTTGGATCACAATTGAACTTAACAAATAACACATCAGAAAGTATAACTCTGACCAATTGAGTGTGCTCCAATTCAAGAAATATCATGTCATCCCAGCAATGCTATCAACAAGACAACAAGATATATCACATCAGCCCTTTCTTTTGGGAACAGTTTAGTGATATTTGCCGACGTCAATTTTTTCTTCGGAACATATTGTGCCAAGATAAGGAAAGTGTATTGACACAATCATTCTTGCACGATCTTGCCTGGGAATGGTAGACTAAAACCGTAGTCTGCTCATTTTGGTGCCTGTCCAAAAGTTTGTAAAATTAAGGCTTTTCACAACCCGGTTATGACTAGAGTGAATGTGTAAGTTAGGGTGATTGAGGGAACCTGAGGCATTTAATCATGTCCGAATTTAAGGAGGAACACAGGTTTGAACTCTGCCACACTTTTTTAGATTAATAATCCTTTAATAGTTTGAAGGGTGAGGTTTTGAGGTTCTCTTAGTTCTTCCAAAGCTTTTGCTTCCATAAACCTGACTAGGTCTTTGCAGTGTTGGACTCTGTGGAACGGACTAAGATAGAGAGACTTGTGATTCAAGATTTCCAGATAGAGCTTGAATGCTCATTTTTTCTTTCCTAAAAATGATCTTTGGTAATCAATCAATTATCATTACCGTATTGTGTTTACCCTATTACAATATAGTACACATCGCGTGCATCTTGAAACGTCTCATTTACTGAAGTGATGGCTGATAGATTAGATAAAGAGCTTATTTCTGAGAGCTCCTTATCATGTTTTCTTCCTTATCTCTTTGACTTCACTAGAGATCTATATTGAAACTTGTCTATTACAGATTATAAGGCCTGTGCCACACACTGGCCCTAAGCCCCACACAAGAATTTGGGGCATAGAAAGATAAGACAATATGCCTTGACCTAGCCCATGCGGTAAATGGTTATAACAATAGGGATTAAAACGTATGCACGTTGTTTACTTTGTAGTGCAAAAATGTGCCTTCTCTTGAATATTTGGGCGGAAGACATGGTACAGTTTTCTCTATTTCGCATTATTGGACAAAGATGAATAGAAACATAAGTAGGTGAGCTAAGTTCTTCCTCATTATGATTAGTGTTACAGCCACAAGCAACTAACCTAGCATTTACCTATGGCGCTCACCAACATGACCAGTCCACACTTCTACTATGATACGAATCTTGATTTACATTTTTCCATACAGTAGCACTTACCTCATGCACTGTTGGTCTCACTATACCTCTGATTAACCCTCACAATGTTCCATCTGACATGTTGATCTTAATGAACCCATCACTCTGCCCTCTAACCCTTGTTATATCGTTTGGCTGACTCTCAGCCACACACAGCAGGATTTACCAAGCACACAACAGGTGCCTCTTGGGTTGGTGACCCTGGTGACAGGATTACACTAATTTAGAGTTTCCTCTCTATAATATTATCCTACTTGTATTATAGCCCTGAGGAAGTCTGCTGTTAGGGTTACAGTATAAATATGAAACGCGTGTCGGCAAGTGGAAAGTCAAAGCATAAGGGTGAAATTGGATATTCAAAGAAAGAACTGTTGATACCACAACCTCGATGTCAAAATGTTTTAAGTGCTCGGAGAACGTTTATATGTCGGCTTGGATTTTCCTCCTCTTAAAGAAGCTTAGTTGGATCCTTCTTGTCTAGAGCTCCTAACGAAATATGGACACTTATTGTACAGATTGATATATGTCTCTACCGCTCAGACGGAATAAGTTGTGTGCGCCTACATTCCCAACCACCAGTCCTTTTTTATTTCACATCAGTACACTAGGTGAGGACATTGCTACGCTTCATATATGTGCAATAAAACTGAATTTCGTGCAAATGTAATTGTCATTTCAATTGCAAATGTGTTTTCTTTAACAACAGTGTGCTACCATACCATGCATACTCCACACAATGCCAATCCAATCCACTCTATCACATCCACTCCAGTGTACCCCAATGTACCCCACCCAACTTCGTTACCATCTACCCCACTTCCTCCCCTTGCGCAGCAAGCAGGGGCGGATCCTCCACTAAGTCGGAGGAGCGTCGCCCCACTAAGTGCAAAAGGAAAAAGACAATGAGAATAACACAACGTTAATAATGTAAGTTGTAAACATTTTCTTCTTCAGTAAGGAGCCAGCCACGCTGAGGCGGGCAGGGCGGGGCTGGGCTTGTCACAGCCTGGGAGAGGGAGGAGGAGTGGTTCCTGCTTCACCTTAAGTGCTCATGATGGTTTGGCCAGCAGTCTTGGGCCGTTCAAACTGTCATGCCCACTTTGCATGTTCTTCACGTGCTGTATTGTACAGTCTGGGTGGAGAGCATGCAGAGCCTCCCAGTCCCAATCTGAGTGCTGAACAAGGTGCTCAGACCAATCACGGGTCAGACTGATTTGCATATGGCCATGTCTGAACTGGGGTGGCTGAGTGAGCTAAAGAATGGTGATGGATTAAACCCAGATCAGATGACTGGGGTGAGTGTTTGATTTGCTCAAAACGCTCCGTCCATCATCCCCTTTTGTATCGCTTTGTTCAGACCAATCACGGAGCAGCTGTAAGGCAGCATCAGGATTTGTTTTGATTTCTAAATTTATAAAGCCCATCCATCACTCCAGAGGGAGCATCTTGGTGCTTAGCAGAAGAAAACAAGCATTTGCAATGCAATAGGTCTCGCATTTACGTGAGTTTGAGCTATTGTCATTGTAAATGACAATGCCTTATATTTATGTTTTGGTTTTTAAAACCGATAAATAAAAGGCATTGTCATTTACAATGCAATAACTTAAACTATTGCAAATGTGAGGCCTATTGCATTCCAAATGCTTCTTTGTAAAAGCGCCCCATAACATGATTTCACTTTAGTGGCGGCCACACCCCTTCTTTAGATGACCAGAATCAAAAGAAAGCTGTGCGATTCCCATTAAAGAGAAAGTGTGGTATGAGGTACTTCCTAAGAATATGAGCGTTATGTAAAAGCAAGGAATACATTGAACATTACTACACAGAGAAATTTGCAGAGTGCGTGTGTATGTGCCATTTTCAGCTATTGTAAATGACACAGAAGGTGATAAACGAGCTTAGAAATGACACCAAGTAAAGAATGCCTAAAGGAACCAGAGGTTACCTTGTTAGCACCCCTAACGCTGCACTTTAACTCATTCAGTGAAAGTGAACCTTTTAACAGTGTGCCAAACACTGAGTAAAGAAAATGTGCCAAGTGCAACTGCTCACTAAGCGTGTGCAACAATGAAGCAGTGTAAACTTTAGGAACGCATAATCTTGAACACACACGCCACCCCTCTTCCACAAAAGTAGAGCTGTGACCCAACGTGGCTTGGTTGCTTTAATTTCATACAGCTAGTAAATAAAGTTGCACACAGTTCACTCCCTATTATCCAGCACTCACAAGAGGGTCACTTCTGCTCACCCTAGTGAACTGGCCCTTGTACCGTGCCTTCTGAATAAGCCTGGCTTACAAAGTGGCCCTTGGCTGTGGTAATTTACTACAGTTTGTAAAAGAAGTACTTCACACAGTCCACCCCTTGCAAAAAGGTTCTCTTGTGCACACAGTAGTGAACCTGCCCTGGAGGCATGCTCATGGTCGCTCAATAAGTATGATTACATACCCGTCTCTTGGCTTCTGTAATTTGCTGTTGTTTGTAGAAATAGGACTGTGTGCTGTATACCCATTATCCTCCACTCAGAAGAGGGATAGCTTGTGCTTGTACATACACTAGTGAGCTGGTCTGGAGTCAAACCCACTGAATAAGCTTGGTTTAAAGGGACTGTTGGAATTTACTCCAGTTAGTAGGAAAAGGTCCGCAAATAGTCGACCCCTCAGTATACGGCACTCACAAGAAGGTTCTCTTGTGTGCGCACACTAGTGAATCGACTCTGGAGCCATACCCATGTCCTTGGAATCAATCTTGTTCACAAGACGCCACTTGGCTGTTTTAATGTAATCCAGTTTGCAGAAAGATGACTCTGCACAGTCTACCCCCAGCATCTGGCACTCACGAAAGGGTTTTCTTGTGCAGACACTAGTGAGCTGGCACCAGAGACGTGTCTGCGCAATCACAATAAGCATGCTCCTTGGTGACTGTAATTTACTCTAGTTTGCAGAAATAGGACTATGCACAGTCCATCCCTCAGTATCCGCAATCACAAGAGGGTTTTCTTATGCACACACAAGAAAGTTAACTCAATAAAGAACACCCTTCGGAAGCTGTGATTTACACCAGTTTGCAGAAATTGTACTATGGACAGTCCATCCCTCAGTATCCAGTATCGAGCACTCACAACCATGTTGGTTCTCTGTGCACACACTAGAAAGCTGGCTCTGGAGCCATGCCCCTGCATTTGGAGTAAACTATGCTCACAAGACACCCCTTGGCTGCTGTAATTAACTCAAGTTTGCAGAGCTTCGCCCGGCAGCACTCCCTAGAGATTCATCACCTCTCGGCACAAGTGGGCGGGAGCTGAAACAGACTGTAAAACCCCTTTCTTTCCTTGTTGCCGTGGTTGGTTTACAGGCAATACATGTGATGGACAGGACTGTTTTCCTACATTATTCCAAACATCTTAACTGTGTGCTACAGTCACTGGGAGATACCAGTTTCAGTGTATTTACCACTTACGGTGCCTGCCAATCATAGCATTAGTTGCACCCGCCATATGCGCCTGCGCAACAAAATTCTGTATTTTCATGTTGAAAATTCTGACTCTTCGCCATAACCTGCTTGTAAAAGAAGAAGCACGTTCAAAGTGTAAAGGTATTGCATGTACCAAATAGTTGTGTCTTATTTCCGTGGGTTCCTTAATTAAGTTGTGATTAGAATGAGACGTGATGTTCGTCGTGAATACTTGTGGACGGCCAACGTGACCGCTTCCCTGCCCGTCCACGAGAAGGAGAGTTCAAGTTGTAACATCTGCACCTGACTGTTTTAAACCAGAGGGCGCTCGGACCTTTCCGTGGTATTTGTAGCTCATGTTTTGGCAGGTCTCGGATTGTTTTTAAATTCGCAGACCGTGACTAAGCATTTTTATGAGTTTGCGAGACTTTTGTTTTTGGGTCAGTCTGTGTTCAACTTACAGTGCACTGTTTTTTTTTGGTTTATAACAATGGGAGCGGCTTATTCCTTTTATGGCGGCAGAAGGTCGGTGTATAAATGAACAAGGGAAAGCGAAAGAGTGCCATGCGCGCGTTGTAGGCACGGCGTCCACTTAAAATACCTCTGTCAGAAGCATTTAATCTTCACACAGATCCTTTTTAAAAATAAAACGTATTTCCCGTTTACAGACAGCTACTAAAAGATATTAAAAACTCACCGCCGTAGCCCGGCTTGAACAGGAAGCCAGGCAACCTGTGTTGGGACAGGTGCGGGGCCGCAAAAAGACAGGAAGCAGACGGGAGCCTACGAAGCCCGTCAGCCGGAAGATTTGCGTGTCAGCTAGCGGGGCTCCCGTGCTCGTGGAGAGCCCCGCCTGCTGCTGAGGATGATCCGCTGCCTGCCGAGGGAGAGAGGGACACACGAAAAGAACTCGGTGAGTGGGGTGTGATGTGTGCGCGCACGCGTGTGTGTGTGCGAGTGTCTCTGTGTCTGTGTGTGTGTTTGTGTGTGTGTGTGCCTGTGTGTGCGCGTCTGTGTGTGCGCGTGTGTCTGTGTGTGTGTATGTATGCATGCATGCGTGTGTGTGTAAAAAGAGCCCGATGACTGGTGGGGGGATGGAAAGTGAAAGTAACCAGCGCGCGTGTGTTTCAGTCTGTGTGGTGTGGAGGCTGGCTGTGTGCGCACGGGAACATGGGCACGGCACGAGGAGACAGCGAGGCGCATGGGCGATCGCTGTCTCACATTCCCCCTAACACGCCAATAAAAGGTCCATCGCTACGCTATCGCTACGCTCGACCTAAGCAGACGTTTCAGACCATTTTCGATTACACCAAAGACAGACAGAGTGGGTCAGGAGCTGTGAATTAGCTAGCGGAGCCTGGGTTCCTGCGTCGGAGGAGAGGTGGCCGCTGGTGACAGGCAAAGTCCAGGCAAATCTTTTTTGTTTTCTGAATCCCCCCCTGCCCCTGCCACCGTTTCCAATCAGCCACCACTGGCCACCTGTGTCTGCTCATACTCAGTGCCCGCAGCTGCTAGCCCTCCAAGTGGCTGGCCAGCCACAGCCCTTCTCAGCAAGTGACTACCACTGCAGCTCAGCTGCATGATTTTCCAAAAGGGAAGTGTCCTCAGACTTGCTGTCCTCCCATAGCGCCCCCCTCCACTCCTATTCCCTTTTACACAAGCATCTGTTACCTTACACAAGGCCAGAACCTTCTTATCGTTTGTATGTATTTATTTATTTACTTACCCTGGAAAGTGACTGTAAATCATGTTTCTTTCTATTTGCATATTCCTCAAAGTGCTCATGTCTTGATTTTCACTCACTTTGTCCTCCGACTTCTAATTCCCCTCGCCCGCCCACCCCATCAAGTCGCCCTCAAAATTGCCAAAAGTTTCATGTAAAAATAGAAAAACACATACAAACACATGCAAAACACACACTACTGCAGGCCAAAGGAAAAAAAACACAACTACCTAATGTTTTATTCATTATCGTGTATAAACGCAATTCCAGATATGTGAGTTCAGACTACCAGTTGTACAGAAATAACCCTTTACATAAGTACTTTTAAATACAGTTCTATAATGTGCTTTGCACTACCAGGTTAAAGAACAGTAGATGTTGCAGCAACCAGGATAATGTGCTGTATGGCTACATACTTATAAGGTCCCAAAGGTGAGATCTATTGGCTATGCCAATGCTTGTTTAATGAGGAAAACACCTCTCCATGGAAATTGCTTCCTACCTAAATATGTGTTGATAAAATGTGGCATTTCATTAAGTTTTTTTCCGCACTTTCTAAAGCACTTACACCTCCATCTTGTAGTTTAAAGTTTAAGAACGTACAAACATTTAAATGTGCGCTTCAAGCTATGCCATGGGTGTGTGTTTGTTGATAATATTAACAGAAATTACCCTGAGACCTTTTCTAACATTTATATAAATAGCCATTCTATTTCTTCAGGTACTAAGTGCAGCCACTGTCATCTTATGGGGTTTGGGGTCCTGTGAAAAATATATTTTGGGAGCCACTGTGTGGAAGTGTTTTTTATATTATGACCCATTTTATGGTAATTCAAGACCACATGATGCCACATAATACTAAATTATGTACAGCAGTGGAGGTCCAGTACTCATCATGGCATTTGTACAATAATACAGGAAGCTTTCTTTTGCAGCTTTTTCTTATCTTTTGGGAAACGTCACTAAATCATACATGCATTACTTCAATTATTTGTTGCGTAAATCATGGTTTTAAATGAGACATTTTATAGCTCAGTCCATAAGAAAAAAACAGAAGTAAGGGTGTTAGACCTGTATTTTCCAACAGGTTTATCCCCAGACTTTGTGTTTTGTGGCCTCCTGTTTTGGACCCTGTTTTTGTTGGTTTGATTACTATGGGCATTTACCCACTGCTGAACAGTGCTAAGGGTGCATTGGCTCTCCCTGTATATTGTGTTTATGGATTGGTGTTTCCATGATTGGCATATATGATTTACTGGTAGGTCCCTAGTACAGTGCACTGTGTGTGCCCAGGGCCTGCAAATCAGATGCTGCTATTTGGCCTGCTTGCAAAAACAACAGGTGATGGACCGAATGAGGATCAATGTCACACAAACGATGGATTAGGACCCAGATCTTTTGACTGGGTTGAATGTGTGACATTGATCCTCATTCGGTCCATCACCTGTTGTTTTTGCAAACTCGCTATTTGGCCTGCAGCACTGACAGCCGCGGTCGGTATGGGAGTACCTGCCGGGGCGGTGACGTGGGGAGGATGAGGGCAGGGTGGGGGTTAGTAATGTATGGATACTGGAGGTTTGCAGGTAAGTAAACATTTAAATAAATCAAACGAATTTCGTTGCACGCACTGCATTGCATTTGGGAATGCATCCAAGGTACTTTGTGTGGAAAGTGTGGCATCTGCAATTTGCTTTGAGCAGAACTGTTTCTATCATTTGTAGTGTTTTCACAGTATTACTGTATGTGTGCACAACAGCTTAACACACTGCCTCTGAGATAAGCCTGTCTGCTCATGCCAAGCTACTAAGGTGGTGAGCAGGGGTTATTTTTAGAAGGGAATCCCCCTTACCCTGACTAGAAAAAGGGTCTCTACTTGGACAACGGTTCCAACCATTGACAACTAGAGACCCCATTTCTAACAAGAGGTTCCTTGTGATCCTATAGCACTGGCATATTTATGCAAAGAATAAATAGCCTAAAGAACAAACCACATTTAGGCAATGATTAAATGTCCTTGCGAACAGAGACATTTAATCACTTAGGTTGGAGACTGGGCCATTTATGTTTCTCTAGCTTTCTTTTTTGAAGCCCATAACTTCACTTTTTAATTATCCTACAATTATAATTTCAATACATGACAGATCACACGTCGATTCTAATTATATTTTTTATTTTTTTCCTACTATTTTCTTTCAGTGCTTATACATGCTGAAAATAAGCTGATCTTTACTAGCAAACTAAGTATCTGAATATAAATATTCATGCATGGAAAAGATGGACAAGTTATGAGCTCTGAACAGATATGGATGGTACATCTAACCACAACAAATTCTATAAAAAAAGCATGGTTCCTAAAACTGAGCAAGGAACACCTAAATAGTTCTTCTGTATCTGGCCCTATCATAACTTTGCTCAAAGGCATAGGTGATTTGAAACCCAATAATGCATGTGCCCTTAACAATGGATGGGAGTTCAGGTCTAGACGGGGCCAATTATGAAGATTTCTCTTCTTCTGCTATTATTGATTCCTTTCTTTCTTTTCTCCGATTATTTTGCATCAATATCCAAAAGTGTAGCAGGTGGTATAATGAGGATGCATTAGCCTTGGTTTTCCTGTGATTATAGATACCCGCAGAGCACTGGAGACATCCTAGTAGGAAAGATATAATTACTTTCTTTAACTTTAGGCGTTTGCATGAACATTGAAAGTAAACACAAACAGCTGAGAGTTGTTTTCACTTGGGCAACTGTATTTCTCAACTACATTATTTATCTGTATGTGTCAGGCTTACCTCTGACATTGGATCACTAGATGAATGCTTGTAGACGATTGTGTGACAATTAGTCTTACGTTAATGGGTGTTTCATGAATTAAAAAAACAGTAATAATGTTTTTTAACCCGTTGCATGCTCATGACGGAGCCGCTCCGTCATGAGCCGCGGTTGCGCTGTGCTCATGACGGAGCGGTTCCGTCATGGCCCTGTCGCCGCGCCTGCGTGGCGCGTTCTATTGAGCGGGCGGGGCCATGACGGAACCGCTCCGTCATGAGCACAGCGCAACCGCGGCTCGTGACCGAGCGGCTCCGTCACGAGCATGCGAGCACCTCTCGCCCCCCCCAGCGCTGTGGCGGAATTGCCGCCGCAGCGAAGGGGTTAAATGTCGAAAATTCATGTACACAAGCTGTAGTTCCTAATATTAACTACTTCTGTGGAAATTGGAGTGTGTATTAGGTTAATTGAATGCAGTGATATTGCTGTAATACTATTAAAAAGGGCAATCTAGTGGATTATGTTTTGGAAACTAAGGGCTTATGTAAAGTTTGGTGGTTGGATACTCTGCCACCAAGGTTGCGAATGCCCTCTCTGTCATATTACAAGTGCATTATAGCCTATAGTACTTTTAAAATGGAGAAGGGATAGCCATTATGTTTTGACGGTGTATTCCATCCATTATACTCGAAATGGGGACCCATATATCCAGACAACCCCAATGAAAAACAAAACTTCTCTTGCTTTCTATAATAATTATAAAATGGCTTAATGGGAAAAAAAAGTTGATTAAGATAAAGAGTGATGGAAGGTTCAGAAAAGACAATTTAGGCAAGAGAAATAATAAATGGAGACCACAAGGCTAATAATAGATTCTGGAAAAGACTCAGAAGGCCAGTAAACTACTGAGTGCTCTCCCAGAGTACATGATTGATTGAGGTTTATATTAATTTGAAGTTGATTTTTCATGTTTTTGATGTACAGCAGTGTATTTTAGTAGTGTTTATCAAAAATGAGTTAGAATTTTGCAAATATAAGTAATATTTCCATATTGGAAACACATTATATCTCCCGAAGGTGAAATATGGAAGTGTTCCTGAAACTTCTAGTGCTATTTTTCATTTATGAAGAATGTTTAAGAAAGCCGTGTTGAATCCTAGCAGTTATCTGTGTATATATTTTTCAAAAGAAACTATTTTTAATTTTTTAGAAGGTATCTAAATGAAGAAGACAAGAGGTCTTTTGAATATGTGCAACGCTTCTTCAGGCACATTTACTAAGAATATAGGATGATTGAGAATGGCCTGTGGCGGTGAATGGTAAAGGCAGGTGCTCCAAATAAAACCTGAAACGTGAAAAAATACAAAAGAGTGCATCAGAGGAACAGATTAATTAGCACACTTTACAATTGTCTATCGAAACCAGGAAGACCAAGGTATCTCAACATGTCAGAAGAAAGAAATAGAGTGTCATGTTAAAGGATTCGAAACGTACTTCGTGACTGATATCTGTGAGGTACTTGTTAAAGTAGGCTTAGCATCATAATTGTCATGCCATCATTCTCCCTAAAATGGAAAAAGTCCTGCAAAATGGTAGAGCACTAAGAGAACATCGAGCATCTCAAGCTAGAATTTTGAGACCAATCCCAAAGAGCATTGGGTATCTGTTTGGGCTAGACATGCATTGTATCTAGTAGCACAATTTTGCATATGTATGTCTCCATTGAGGGCACCATGTTGTCCCAGAATTTGTCGTTCTAGATGTGACACCTGAAACGACCTGTTACTCACATTGCCAAAGAAGGCATTCTCTTGATAGTAAAGAACTAAACCCATGTTTCTTGCATCATCGTTCTGTTAATGTGTCACATTTAACCCAAACCATGGTGTTCTCCTTTCTCATAAAAACATTTTCAAATGTTTTGAATTGTAACATTAACCAGGATTTCCATCTCGCTAAAATAAATGGCGCATTTCCACCATTCTGATCGTTTGTCACCACCTAAACAAAGTATGTGTGTTTTAGGACCCTGTGGTGATTATATAGGAGAGTACTCTTAGTGTGGCATCTGATGTGGGATTAATTTTGAGTAAATATAGTTTTTAATTACTTTACTAGAAGTTTTAATAAGCTCATACAGGTCATCAACAGTTCACATGTCGTACTAACATATTCGATTACAGGTACATCTGCATAATATAGATCCTTTTCACATATGAATAAAGGTTCCACATCTATTGAGACATAATAGCCACATTGTCCAACCTCGCTCTTCGATCCACCCAAACTTTGTGTGCGCTACCCCTGGGGTAGGATCTCTCATAGCCTCTCGGAGACAGGAGCTGTCCATAAGGGGTTAAATGAATATCTCCACCCTGTGCACCAAGTCCGGAGGATGAGTTGCACGGTGTTCCCTCTTAACATACTTGTGAAAGTGGGGTCCATACCCTGGCATAGGTCGGTGTGGCAGTAACATTCTCCATTGCATTGATCTCCACAATTTAGCCCATCAATGTTCGATGGTTGGTAGGTAAAGGGCTCTTCCATCATTGGGCAACTGCTAGTCAGGCAGCCAAGATTAAATGAGTCAGTAGTCTGCTGGAGTGGGAAGACCGAGGAAACCAACCCTTCTGGTTCATCAAAACCCAGAGAACTGCCATGGGCTGTCTTCGGTATTGTGACGTTAATTATGTCCTTAATAACCTCCAGTACCTGAGACCTGAATTGAAGAATCTAGGGGCTATCCCCCCACACGTGCCGGTAAGTTACCCTCCCCCACATCCCATCCAATAATCAGCTGAGCTGGTGTTGATCACCTTGAGGCGGACCGGGGTCATGCATCACCTAAGCATGACCTTGAAGGCATTGAATCTATGCTGTAAACATATAGAAGATTTCACTGCTCTCCTCCAAATTAGGGCACAACCTGACTCAGTCAGGTCAAGTCCTACATCCTCAGACCATTTTCTAGTATATGCAAGCTCTGAGAAAAGGGAGACATGTTGGGGAAGATCTTTGTTGGACACCAACTCTGGAATCCCTCTGATATGAATTTTACTCCAGCTGAAACAGTTTTTGCCTTCCTCCACCCGGTCATGAAGCTATTGACATCTTTTCTCAGGTTTGTTGATCCTTACATCCAACTCATCCAACTCGTGGGCCCCCTCAGCCACAATCACCTCCAGATGATCCATCCTCATATTGAGGCTTTGGACAGCTTGGTATAAGTCTGCTCTATACTTCACAAAGTCCTGTTGCAGCGGGACATTTCAGTTTTTAGCTGTTCCAGCAGGACCCTTATTTCCCATTGCATCACTGAGAATCAAGGTCTGTGGAGGCAGCCCGATGTCAGCCTCATCATTGCACCCCGTCACTGTCTGGGCACTCTTTGGTAACCGAGGCTGAAAGTGATCTTTCATTGACTTGCCTCTGGGGTTCACGTCCTTTGCTTTCTCCATGATCGTCTCAAAACTAACATGGCTCACAGCTGGAGTCTTGTTTGTGGGGAGGAGGCCCTCAGCTCAAATCACCCTAACCCCACTAGGGAGGCCTGCCATGGCGTGGGACACGAACACACGCCCTGTTGTGTAAAGAAGAAAAATCTGCCAGTGTAAGATCTCCCTGAGGTGAGTGGAGGGCGCAACCTGGTGCGCAATCCAGGGGTTCCCTGGGGCAGCCCTCAGTCAGTCCAGGCCCCACTCACCGGTCTTGGCTAATGACACTCCCAATTCCCCTTTACGCTGGGGGGCACTCTGATTGCATCCCTAGAACCAGAGAGCCTCCATGCGAGGCAGCCAAGCTGGGCACCTTGTCCCATGGGCCTGCCGAGGACTGGTGATTGCGAAAAGCCAGGTTAGGGGTGGGGCATGAAGAAAGGCCCAGGAACCCAGCTGACACAGTTCTCCTCGCACCTGCCACCTCCTCACCTAGTGGTCACAGCGCAGGTTGAAGAGTTCTCTGTGGCTACCAAGCTGCCCCAGGACCAAGTTCCATGTGTAGGAGAAAAAGTTGCCTCAATGGACCCCCTCAAACAGGGGTCCAGTCCAGGGTCCAGGTTGTGTCAGTCGCAACCAAGGATGGTGCTCCTCTAGGATGCAAAGGAGATTTTCAGTGCACTATGTCTAAGGCAGAGTGGAAGCTGCTCCACAATAAGCTCCCGTGCCTGTCCAGGCCACCATTCTCACTTCTAGCAGCATCGAATGGTGCCGGACTGACTTCTGCATCTTAAGGATGTTAAGAGGTGTACTCAAACAGCATGTAGGGTGAGTTATTGGCACCTAATGGTACACCAGTCGTAGGAGCTTGGCGAGGGTGCTGTTACATGGGTCCTCACCGTGGCCAGGGCCGGACTGGCTGTAGTGGGCACCAGGTGTTTTCCTAGTGGGCCAGAAGGGTCGGGACCGGTTTTGGACCAGTGGGGGCCATTTTTGGTATAGGGGTCTAGTTTTGCAACAGTGCTGCTATATCAGCCACCTGTATGAAAAGCAGCAGCAGTGTTTCCTACCAACACCTCCCAGCCAACCCCCTCACTACACCCCTTTCTTCGTGGCTACTCTGACTCAATTGCCAGTCATGGTTCCCAGTCTGACCATGACTGTGGCCAAGCTCCGGGGAAATGATGTTTGACTTCCTGGGTAGCCTTGCCTGTATCAAACATGATACATGGGACAACATCCCATACTCTATATTCTTTGAGTTGTAATTCATAAATTGAGTTTGATTAGTCACTGTGCCCTAATACATAAAAGACTTCGAGTGCATGGTAAATGCACTCGCAGAATAAATAAATAATACTACATGCAGAAAAGGGCCAGGACACTCCGTGATATAGCCATGCACAGTACAAGTTGCATTTCATTCATTAATTCATGTACTCATTACCTGAGGTTCTGTTCATTCTGGACCTGGACAGACATTGACAGATTGGCTGTGGATTCTGGGTCTGTCTTTGTGGGGGATGCCATCTTCTATATTCCAGATAGGTATCTTGGGCTCATATGAAGCACTTTGTGTAGCGCACTTCTATTCTATAAATGTAACTTCTAAAAATGAACTGTTCGCATGCTTATGCACCTCACATTTTTGATCAAATCTAGTTTACCAACAGCGCATCCCAGTTGATGTTCAGCAATCACTTGGGAAATCTGTCAAAATATCTTTTTACTTTACTATCCTAGCTTTTTTTACACTGCCTCTGAGACTGAGTGATAAAACTCATAAAAACTGAATAGTACTTGGTTTTCACAGAGGAATTGATAATAACAATAACAGCAAACAACTTTATTGATTCCAATGATCTCAATTATAGAACATTTTCCAGGTCACTTCCAAAAAGTCACTAGCATTGTGCTGCTGAAAACAATGTGAAACAACTCCAGAAAAGCTAGGATTTCTTATCCTTAAGATATTTAGCCAGGTAGAGTTTTGCTTTCGATCTGGAACATAACATTTTCTAATTTCACTTTGCCACCATAGGGAAACCCGTGGCAACCCTGAAAGGTCAGGCTGCATGACTGCACCTGTACCTGATAAATTGGCAGATTTAAGGTCAAATCTAGAAACCCTACAGGGCTAGTTGGACTGCTGGAAAGGTGGGAGTTCCATTGAAGCCAATGGAGTAGTTCAGAAACAACCATGACTGGTATAGTCCTTCTGCTCCAACATTCAAATATTTGTCATTATATTTTTTCCTTTTTAATCTAGAACCTTCTACTGCTAGCAGGTAGAATATTCTATTAGCATTATAGATTTTGGATTGGGCTACACCAGTTGTTAAAGTATAGGCCCTCGTTCAGGTTCAGGGTCTTTAACTACTTCGATGCTACTGATGGAACGGTTCCGTCACGCCCCTCGGGTGGGCTGTGCTCATGACGGAACGGTTCCGTCACGGCCCGGCCGCCGCGCCTGCGCGGCGCTGATTTTGCGCCTGCGCGGCGCGTTTCATTAAGCGGGCGGGGCCGTGACGGAACCGTTCCGTCGCGAGCACAGCTCACCCGCGAGCCGTGACGGAACGGTTCTGTCACCAGCGCAGGTGAGCTGCGCGCCCGCCCGCGACCGTTAGCGCTGCGGCAGAATAGCCGCCGCAGCGAAGGAGTTAACAACTGGTATATCCCCCATCGGTGGGCTATAATATTATATTAGAATATTAGAATGTTGAGCACTCCATTGCAGACAATGGAGTGCTCTTGGCTTCTACGGGCCGGTAGAAGCCTGCAGAGCAACATACTAATGTTTTTATTTAATCACAGCTGCTACTGTGAACAAAGGCCTCACAGAGCCCAAGGGGATTTGAATCACTTTGGGCTCCGAGAGGCCTTTGTTTTATTTGTTAGAACATTCTGCCGTCTAGTGGCAGAATGTTCTAATAGCCTTACAATCTCCATAGCTGGGCTATACCGGCCATTAAAGGCCTGTTCCCTTGTTAAAGGCCTAAGCCAAAATCTGGAGCGTTTGCACAGATGTCACATCTGGCCATGCCCTCTCCCTGCACCCCTAGGCAAACGCAACCCCTTGCACATTTTAAATTGGGGGATTAATTTCCCTTCAACCCTGAGGGTCCCTGGGGGCCAACTAATCCCACCAGGTACCTCCAGTAAGCGCCAAAGGGCTGCGTTCCAGAGAGATGGTCTGAGGCCACGCCCCTTTTTACACCACTCTGCAACACAGCTCTGTGGCGCTTACTGGAGAAACCTGGTGGGCTAGTTGGAACCCAGGGACCCTCAGGATTCAAGGGGACTCAATCCCCCAGCTGAAAACGAACCTTGTGGTGTACTTGCACAGTGGGGAAGGAAGGGGGTGGGGCCTGATGTGACAAGTGTGCAAACACGCTCTGTGGCGCACTTTAAGTCACATATTACATCATTCATGACATGGTCAGTGACATCACTGATCTATCTATCTATCTATCTATCTATCTATCTATCTATCTATCTATCTATCTATCTATCTATCTATCTATCTATCTATCTATGCCTGTCTATGTATCTATCTATCTATGCAAACCTATCTATGTGTCCATCTAGCTATCTTTGCAAATCTGTCTGTCTGTCTATCTATCTATCTATCTATCTATCTATCTATCTATCTATCTATCTATCTATCTATCTATGGGCCCGATTCACAGAATGAACTTAAGACTCAATCCTAAATTTACTACTGTTTTGGTATTCACAGATTGCACTTACTACTTTTGGTATTCACAGAATGAACTTACTACTTTTGGCATTCACAGAATGCACTTACTAATTTGGTATTCACAGAATGAACTGACTCATTTCGGTATTCACAGAAGTTAGGACTCCTAACTTTAGGACTCCTAAATGCCTTCTGTGAATACCGAAAGTCTTAAAATTAGGATTTTTCTCAATTTAGTAGTAGTAAAGTTAGGACTACTAACTTTAGGACTCCTAAATGCCTTATGTGAATAACGAAAGTCTTAAAATTAGGATTTTTCTCAATTTAGTAGTAGTAAAGTTAGGACTCCTAACTTTACTACTACTAAATCTGTGAATACCGAAATGAGTAAATTCATTCTGTGAATACCAAAAGTAGTAAGTGCATTCTGTGAATACCAAAAGTAGTAAGTTCATTCTGTGAATACCAAAACAGTAGTAAGTTTAGGATTGAGTCTTAAGTTCATTCTGTGAATCGGGCCCTATCTATATATCTTTCTATCCATCTTTCTATCTATACAACTCTTTCTGTCTGTCTTTATAAGCCTCCCTCTTTACCTGTCTTTTTCAACCCATCTTATCTATTTCTAATAAAAAAGCATTAGCAAAGGCAAGAGGATGTCAGACCACACCAGATCAATTGGCTTTATTAGGTCTGTTGTTATCCAGGACCTTAGGATTTCATTAATATTGTGTTGGTCATTACGATGGCAGTTGGATGGACCACCATCCACTATCGTGGCACTCAGGAGACTGCCCGACAAGCATGCAGCAGTCCGTCCACCGCATTTGTATAGGACAGCCGTGCAGGTGGCCGGAATGTGCTCCTTTCCACGACAGCTTGTGCTGCGGCCCAGGAATACGGCTGCAGCACAAGCCATGGTGCAAAGTGGCACTTCCCGCACTTCATTGCACTGCAGTGCATATGGCGCATCGCATGCAGTGCAGGGAGGTGTGTGGGGGCGCTACATGTGCCCTCTGGGCCACTTAACAGTGGCCCATGACGGATAGCAGCCCTGTCTTGGGCCCCAAAAGTCAGTTTCAGACAGCCTTTCCATGTCAGTCTTTCCAGCTTGAAAAGGCTGTCGGAAATGGGAATCGTAATCCTGATGGCAGTGCCTGCTTTGGCCCCGCCGCCATCGGGATTGCGATTCTGACAGCCGCCTCATTGGGATCAGATGGGATCAGATAAAGCAATCAACAACATAGGTCCTGCTTTTCTCAGAGAGGACTTTAAACCCAAAAACAACCCCAGAACCCTGCGCTCCTCCTCCTCTCATTGTGTTAACATTCCTCGTACCCGAAGAGTTAACTGGGGAGACAGATGCTTTGTCATAGCTACCGCCAAACTTTGGAACTCTCTCCCCACCTACATTAAAATCAGCCCAACCCTCATTATCTTCAGGAGACAGCTGAAAACGTGGCTTTTCACTCAGTAAATAGCCCTTTCTGTTCAACCACTTTCTGTCTGACTACTTTTGATCTATAGCGCCGAGACACCCACGGGTAGTTGCGCGCTTTAAAAGTTGCACAAATAAATAAATAAATAAATGATCCTGTCAGAGGCGGTACTCTTTCCTCCCGACCTCTGTGGTCTAACCGCCTTCATTGTAATGCGGTAGTTGGACTGATGGCCTGTTGGTTGGTCGTATTGCCACCGACAGCCTGTTGGTGCTGGTCCGACTGACATCAAAATAAGGCCCTATGTGTATTATATATTTATAGGGCTTTTCAGCCAGACTTCATCCATTAGCCTGTTATGTCATTCGTATTTGTCTTCCTCCCACTGCAGCATGCATCTTAGAGTAATTAGTCAGTCACTGTAAGACATTGACTGACTCCACTCTCAGTTATGGTATGCTGCCCTTTCACATCTACACTCTAACTCAAAGTAGGTGTCTTTGGTACCAGGGACTACTATGGTAATGTGTGCTTATTACAGACCAAAAACACATTGTCTTTCAACCAATATTTTTTTACATTGTCTGGCAGCTTCCTCAACAATAAAGTTTTGCAAAAACCATGACAGAACAAAACAATAAATCTCACAGCCAAAAGGCTGGTGGCCAGTGCCAGACAGCTTGGCTTTGCTGATGCTTGTTATGTTATTTTAATGTGAGTGCTACATAGCACAAAGTAAAGGCTAGGAAACAAATTCATTTATTTGTCCAGAATGCACTCTATTTTGCATATATTTTTGCATTCATTACATATACTTTAAAAGTATGCTTTGGCTTTCAAACGACAATTTGTCATTGTTCTGATTCGAGGTCCAAATGTGAGTGTTAACCAGAAACCTTCTTTATGTCACACTGAGGACAAATTAGGTTCTAGCCCTCGCAGGGGCACTTACTGGAACTCTCTGAACACATTGTGTTGCAGCATCAAACGTGCTAAGCGACAAGCTACTAGTGCCAGAAATTCAACATAAAACAACTATGTTTGACAGTAATTGTTCAGCAGGGCCAACCTGTGCTCTGCCACTAGCAAAGCGGTTCCATGACCGTCTGGCTCAGACTCAGCGCCTTGGACAGCTAGGGGTTCAACAAAGGTAAATACTCCTGATCACAACTGACTTTTCATTTCAGTCCTAGGGTTTGGATAAGGAAAATAATTATATTAAATTGTATTTACATAAACAATGTTAAAAGGTGGTTTTACAGATACAGTTACAGAAACACCTAATTAGTTAACAAGGTTAACAATTAATTCAAAACATATCCAATTAAAAAATGTTTATGAAGTGGCTGATTCAGTTCTTAGTCAAATACTTTTTTAACTTATGTTAGCCCATCACATCTACTCAGGAGCCCTGTACATGACCACTGAGATGTAGGACAAAAAGGGGGCACCAAATCAACAAGAAGACCTAAATTAAGTTCAGGATTCAAGTCTCACCATTAAACTTCAAAAAAGAAAAGTGTATTTTCTTTTTCAAATTTACTTTGATTCGAGATAATAGAATTTTAGCTTTCTAGATCTCCTGCATTCAGCTATGCTCTAAATTTCCCTTTTTAAAGTCTTTGATAATTGTTACTTCTGTTACATGCTATACATGAGTAATTGCACCCATTTTCTGATTCATATTAATCATGGTTGATAATTGAAAAGTTTTTGTCTTTTTCTGTTGAAATTGTGTTTTTGGTACAAATGTATTCCATGCACTTTATTATATCTGTAAGAATCAATAATAATGAATATTTGTCAACTCCAGTCTGTATATGCACTTTTTTAAATTCTTAGGGAACCTTGTGATGAATTTCCACTTTTAGATCTCTTGCATTTAATTGTGTTTTAAATGTTCCTTTATTTTATTTCTTGAAGGTATTTTTATCTTTGGTCCATACTCTGCATGTATAATTCTAACCCCATTTTGTGATTTATAATACATATTAAACATGGCTGA
This sequence comes from Lissotriton vulgaris, assembly GCF_964263255.1. NCBI lineage: Eukaryota > Metazoa > Chordata > Amphibia > Caudata > Salamandridae > Lissotriton > Lissotriton vulgaris. The sequence goes on along the minus strand of NW_028241693.1, from coordinate 93,571 downwards.
TGATTTAAATTTAGTTTTTTCTTCTTTTGAAATTAAGCGTTTTCTGGTAGAAATTCTGCTTACGTAACATAAATATATATATTTTTTTAAAGGATTCAGGTCACACATTTGTAGCACACTCACCCTTTAGACCCGTGTTTAAATGTAAACACAAGGTGGAACACTGAGATGGATACAAGAAGAGCTGTTTATTTGTATATACTTTATTGAATATATATGAATAAATGCAGAATTACAATAATACTAGGAATTTAGGAAAAGGGGGTGGGTGCACGAACCGAAAGCTCACACCGTAATAAAGGAAGAAATGAAAAAATAATTTGAGGAAAATCAAACTTAAAGGCATATTCATGCTTGTAATTTGTTGTTGAAAGAATGCTGTGCCTCAGAACAAGTTTTAGTAGTAGTTTATTGACATTGCTTGGTAAATAAAACCTTTGCAATATTTAAAACATTATAAAACATAATAAAAGTTCAGTTCAATAGCGATGACACCATAAAATGATTACAATATTAGAGTTGACCGATGTGATTAAAGGAGAAGAAAAATTACATAAAAAAATCAAATGAGAATTTAAAATGCGTTTCGAATCTTTAAATGAAAATTTACAAACCATTTACAGCTTAAAATATCACAAATGATTGTGGAAGATAAGATTGGCAACAGTAGCACAGTGAACCTATTACAGGGTTGCAGACTTCAGTATTAACAGTGGAGCGAGTGTATACATGAGGAGCATATCAAGAATTAAAGTGCACGCTAAACGGCCATCTGGTCGGATGATAATAAAGACTTAAGGTGCAGTGTTGGCCATCTGCTGATCTTAACTGACCTTTACGGTAGCTGTTGTATGGTTGTGTTATGCCTCATTATTAAGAAGCAAACGCTTGCATTGTTGGATTTGAAGACAGCCACCTCGATGCTCCATTGACCCGCCTAGAGTTTAAAGTTGGTAGTTTACGAGAGGGTACCATGACAATCGTATTTGAAGTGTCAGGTAAGAGGGGAAGATCCATAGAATGAAAGTAAGCTTAAGGCAGCACAACATCACAAGTTTCCAGCCTTTTTGCTGCGAGCTTTAAAAATTTTGTAAAACGACAGTTCAAAATGATTCAATTTTCAAAGTTCATTTTCCAGCTTTAGGACAACTGTCCATCCAGCTGATCCATTTTAACACACATGTGCCCAGGCCTATCTCCCTCGGCACCACAAATAAATAATGAAATGTAACTTAAAAAATCTTGTTTATTTCAAAGCACAAACCGGTGCTAGGACCACAGTTTGGAATACCCAACTTGTGATATGTGTGATCACGAGCTTGAATCCTGGCAAAGCCAGTCTAACATTTATGTATGAAGCGCTATATTTAAACACGTTATTATAATTGTTCTTCATATGTGCAACTTCAATAGACATAATTTGACTCGTATACTAATATTACTTAACATAAAGGCTTTAAGCGCAAAACTGCCCATGAATTGCACACTTCTTAATACATTCTGTTATTTATAGTCATTGCAAAATGAATATCTAAGTTTTGGTGCTCATGTGGTTACCAAAACAGATATCGATTGGAACGTTGCATTCCTTAAATAATAGTTTCAGTCCAGAAACATCTTTTTACAACAGCATTGTACCAAAAATGGTGTTAAATCTTCGACTGCCCTTGCTGTGTCTGTCCTGTCAAAAGACCACGACATTTACCCCATGCCAGCCTTTGGCCCCCTAATTACAATGCCATGGGGGTGTGGAAATTACAAATACAGTAGTAAACACTCTTTAAACTGGTGCTAAGCAATTTATGTCAACAAATCTACTCTCAAATCCGAAACATACTTCCATCTATAGTGTAAAGCATTACATGTGGCAATGTGCCTGTTTTTTTTAGCACAGTATCATGTTTGGCATTTTGCTGAAATAGATATCATATCACTGAGATGTATGGCGGAGGCACCACCGGATCTAATGAGGGGAACACATTAGCAGCGAAGAGGCGAGTATGACAAGAGAACTGAAGGTCACGACCTTTGTGTTGCATCTAGTGCGAGACACACACGTGAGAATGCATTTCTCAGCCTAGTAAAGCAACACAGTGTACACGGATAGCATGTTCGTACTTTGTAACAGAAGGTCGGTGTAAGCCTCACTTCAACCCCCCCAGACTTTCTCACCATTAGAAGGATGCAGAATCTGTTGAATGACAAAACCTTGAGGTTGTCATGGAAACTGGTTACCACGGCTAAGCGATAGTACTTTTGTATCATTACCCTGCCATCACAAATGCACTAACGTGGAACTGTGTGTACCTTCCTTTTAGCAAATGTTTGTTGAAGTTCAGAAATTATTTTTCTGTAGATTATGTTTGTGCACTGACTGATAATAAAAATGCTAACACGTGTCCCAATGGCACTCGTATATTAGAGAGCGTGGCAGGAGGTTCCTTTGACACCTGCCTCAGCAGTGGAGGCAAACCATTGAAAAAACAACATATTCAAAATGGTGCATAGTCCCCGCTTACTTTGAACTACAGGTATTTTTCTTCAATTAACATTATACCAATTTCATATCTTTGCATGCATACCTGACACAAAAGGTCTTACGTGCATGATGTAATGTATTTTATATGGCGCTGCATTTACTAATTACTTGGCCTCTTGGCGCTTTCAAGCACACTGAGATTCAATGCGAAAAAACCCAGATAAGTAAATGATATGGACAGTGGCATAGCTAGATCTACTGCCAGGCCCGGACTGGCCGTAGCGGGTACCGGGCAATCCCCTGGTGCGCTGCACGGGTAGGGGACGGTTTTGGGCCCAAGGGGGCCGATTTTGTTACAGGGCCGTTTTTGCAGCATCGGCCCTGGCAAAGAGCTCGGGAGCCCCCCCAATAAAGCGAGGGGGGGGGGCGAGCACTTTGCCAGGGCTGGTTTTGGTTCCCAGTCCGGCCCTGCCTACTGCCACCCGAGATGGACCCTAAATTTGCTGCCCGGTGCAGGTAAGAGCGCGGGGGGGTGCCCTGGAAGGCAGACGGACAACTTGTTCCATGGGGGAGCAGGATGGTCTGGAGGCCGACGGATGACTTGCTCGTGGGGATGGTGGTAGATGACAGACAAGACTTGCTCACCTCCGCTGCCCCCAAAAAACAGTGCCGCCCAAGGCAGACCGCCTCCCTAGCTATGCCACTGTATATGAACTAGTTTGAATAGAAAGATAGCAATCACCTGACCAGCCATGTATCACTCTTTTTGCTTTTATAGCTAGGAGGCATAGAGGTAGTCCTACATGATGCATGTTTCTTTTTATTATTGGCACAGATTGATCTCATCTTCCTGTCATATAAAATCACATGTACTATCACCAACTTCATGCTCTATGGTTATCTGGGATTTCATGCCAGTGATGCTTGCTGCTCTGCAGACATCTCCCCCAAATCTTGTCCCTGATGCAGGTCTGCTCACTTGATTACTTTGTAGCAAGAGTTCTTTCATTTATTCTCAACAAAGCAAAAATGTAGAAGTTGACATTATGGACCCTGTGTAGAGCATGGCCGAAACCATATATAACCAGAATTAAACACCTACTTTGGACCACTGCAGAATTACAAATAAAGATGTGCAGAACACAGGACAAGAACTGGAGAAGAATCGTTCACAGGCTTACAAACTAAAAGAATCATACAAAAACCATCACATCTGCTGTTCCGGATTACCAAATGGGCAAAGAAGGCACTGCCTACGGGTCCCACTCTGAGTCAAAATATTATTGATTTGATCTTGAAAGAAAATTACAAACAAGCTTTCTTAAATGTTGTTTTCAAAAAATAGAAGAAAATTAATAAACTCAAAGAAATGAAAACTTTACACTAAATACTATTGAGGAAATAATCTATTAATGTAATATATCCATTAACAACTTAATATACATAAACCACAGACATCAGATTCACATAACAGTGTGTCTCTTAAAAGCTCATCGTCTGGCAGCTTCAGTTTGTAAAAAAAATCTGGTGCATTGGGTATTAGGAGATAATTTGCAAGGGGGGATCAAATTTCCACTGCCTAGGGGGCTCCACATGGTTTAATCTGGCACTGCACATCTGCACTTGAGTCCATGGGATTCTACTGCACCCCCAGATGTTTTGCTCTCTGTCACTCCCAGTCCCCTCAACCCTCTCTCTAGTCCAAAAATATTGTGCACCCTCAACAAGAGACCGGTATTTGTTTGTTGGATATTTAGAAATATAATTTTAATCTTTCTAGAGTAAAAGTTGGAGAACATTGAAAAGTTTTCAGGCATTTTAGCGATTTAAAGTAATTCCCACTTTCAGGCTCACAGCACACATCACATGGAAAATGTAAGGTATATGGCGTGATCAATGTATACGTACTACATCTGAATACTTACAATCTTTTCTAAGTGGAACTTAAATAAGAACTGGTTAGAGGAGAGGATTATCAAATACCAGTTTCCTTGGAAACACATTTCTATGTTTGGATATGTGTGGCTGAAACGAATGTCATGTGGGGCCTCTTTTAGGCCTTTAAACTTGCAGGGCCACTTTGTGCCCCACTGAAGACATAGAGACTGGGCCACAATGATATCAATAAATAAGTTGCCACTTTCAAAGTCAAGGGTTTTTACCAGCATTCAGGTACTTGAGGCTACCAATTATTATAGAATAATCCAGGAGTTTATCCATCAATATTTAAGCAGGTGTGCTGGCACGGGACTATGGGAACGCGAGGAGTCCAATGCACTCAATTACTTTACTAAGAAACTTTCCACTTGTGGACCCAATTTCCTTGCATGCATTGTGAACCAGGGCACCCTTGCTATGCCATTTGTATTATCTTGTTTACAACCACCGGAATGCACACACAAAGCTTGGTATGGATGAGCATCCGGGGCCGGCTTTAAGGTGGTGCAATCTGTGCTACCGCACCGGGCGCTGACTTGGGGTGGGGGTGCCTGTTTGCAAATATATTTTCCCTTTAAAAGCACCTGCTGCTGCGTTCCTTGCTTCCAGCAATTTTTAGGCATCAATAAAAACGTCAAGATCACTCCAGTGATTAATGTTCCTGCTGGAGAGATATCGTAGGTTTGTCTAGTGGAAGTTTTAACTCATTGTTGGGTAGTGTAGAGGGTTAATATGCCTATTGCAAAGAATATGTACCATGCAGGTCACAAAGTACATATAATGTAAACAGGTTAATGGGTTACTGCTTGTGTCCCAGGTATCTTTTGTTACTTGCAGTTTATAAGTTAAAATGTTAATATAGCATAGTGAGCTATTAACTGTCATCAAAGAGCTGCATGCAAACTACAAGATATGCATTAGCGCTATATGCCTTTTTCCCCAGTCTTTCCTTATCCTAAACTGAAAAATAGGGTTCATTTGAGTAGAATAATTCAATTTTTATTAACGAAAACCCCTAACAATGATGTTATGTTTTAAATTCTGAATTTGTGCTTTTCCAGACCAAGGACTCTTAAACTACAATGCAGGTATAGATGACATGTGACTCCTACACCTTGTAGTCCTCTGTCTTATGTAACATTTATTTCCAATACACTCAATTCAATTCAAAATGAGCTTTATTTGGTTGAGGCATACAAACATAAAAGCCAATATATAGTCACATAACAAGTTAAAAACAGTTGATAAAAGGTCGACATCCATATTAAAAAGCAACGTACGAATACTGAATCCCTTAGTCATCATATACTGCGGCAATTCTCCTAATGTAAACAGTAGACACATAGCAGCTTTACATAGTTTGGTGACAAAAGTCCAAAACACGGGGCTTCAGAAAGTGCAAAATATAAAGTGCGTAAAATGCCGCATAACTCCTAATGTAAACAATAGACACATAGCAGCATTACATTTTGATAACGGAAAACCAACACACAAAAGCTTCGGAAGTGCAAAATATAAAGTGCAAGGTGCTTCATTGATAGGACCACCTCCAAACATTATGGAGATGGTAATTTACATTAGAACAACATACTCTTTCTAGGCTTAATTGAACTTAAAATAAATGTAGCAGTATAAAAACAGATCTCAGGTTCTTTAAGTGCAAAAAGTAGGGTCATAGCAGCATTAGTGGTTTTGGCTTCATACTTTTTAAACAATGGTTTAAGATAAGCAATTCTAAAAGACAGAAACAAATCGCATAAAAGTAAAAAATGCAAGGTGCTCTGCTTTGTGTTCCCGTCGCAGGGGCATGGGGAAACTGGGTGCTGTTTCATCGTGGGGAACGCAACCAAGTGATAAACAAGGCCTGACCTCATTCTAGTTAATACATAGCAATGGGAAGGTCTTGTGACAAGTGAAAGGTATGCTTGGAAACCCACCGTATCAATATGCAGATGATAAAGCAAATATGTGGGTTGTTTCCTAGCTATTTCCATCCTGCATTCATTCTTATAAGACAGGAACGTACTCTTTGACTCCTGTTTTGACAAAGCAGATGTTTCATTGTGATTACCCAAGATCGTTCGGTCAAATATGACCCCAAAAGAGTTGGCTAAATAATTGAGCCAGAGTATCTTTAAATAGTTATCCAAACTCAGGCAATCATTTATAATAGTCTTAGTGAAAATAGCCTCCTCTTTCGACCATAACGATCTCCATAACTGGAGCGGTCTCATGGCTATTAAATCCTTCAGATAGTTAAGACCAACCTCACAGTGAAGAAGTTCAGAGGAGGTTGAGACCGGGAGACATAAAAGCTTCTTTAAAAAGGAATTCTCTTTCGTTTGTAAATCACAGCACGGTTGGTATCCCCAAAGCCCAACCCCATAGAGTGCAACTGATGTGCATCTGGCTTTATAGATGTCAATCATGTCTTTAATGTGGCGGTCCCCCAAATTAGAAGCAAATTTAAAAACACTGTATATACTTTTCCTCAGTTTGGCCCGAACATGGGACATTTCGTGGTTCCATTTCCCATCAGAAGAAAAAGAAATACCTAAATAACAAAAATTATCCAAATTTTTTATATTTGGGGCCGCATACCATTGAAAAAGTTTTGGTCTTATTTATCAACAGCTTCCTCCTCCTAATAAAAGCTGCAAACCCATCAATTAACCTCTGTAGGCCTACTGGTGTTCTGGATGAAAGCACGTCATCGTCCGCATAGAGAGGACTGGGACTTCCTTGCTCTCCGCTAATGGGGAATCCACCTGTATCAGTTTGAGTTCTGCGTCAACTTCATTAATACACAAGGGAAAAATCAGCGGGGCTAAAACGCAGCCTTGGCGGATACCACGTTTTACATAAAAATTGGGGGTACATTCACCCTTCTGGCCGTACCGTACTTTGATTGATACATTTTCGTACAGCCTAGCTAAAAAGTAAATGATGGGTTTCGGGGCACCGAGGTTGAGTAAAACAGGCCATAAAACACCATGATCCACCAAATCAAAAGCGTTGCTCAAATCTACAAAACATAAAAAAAAGCCGACCCTGTTTAACTCGTGTATATTTTCCAACTAAAAGCTCCAAGCTAGTACTCTGCTCTAACGTACCTAACCCCTTTCTAAAACCATATTGTGCCTGGGCTAAAATGTCATTATCCAAAACCCACTCCTCCAATCTTAACAATAAAACCCTACTCATAATGTTGACTGAAGGGTCGAGTAGGGAGATGGGTCGATAGTTTTTTCGCTTCAGAATCGTCCCCCTTTTTGTAAATGGGAATAATAACTGATTCCCCCCATGAGGACGGGCAACCCTCGGTTACTGTAGCGTTAAAAACTCTTGTAAGTATAGGCCCCCACAATTCTGGTATGGATTTATATACGTCAATGGGGACACCATCAGCACCTAGTGCTTTCCCCCCTTTACTGTTACCTATACCTATCAAAACTTCATCTAGAGTGATATCAAGCGGGATAAAAGGCCAATTACGTTGAATTGTTGGATCTATCATAAATACATGACTAAGATTGAAAATACTAGAAAAATAAGCCACCCATTCCTCACAACTCACATGAATTAAAAGTTCAGGGACGAATTCGTTTTTGAGAAATTTAGAATTCACCGTATGCCAGAATAATTTATTGTTAGAGGTTTCTGCAGCAAAAGCAAGATTGTCCCACGCCTCCTGTTGAAGCTCCTTCTTCCTACGTTTTAAGTTATAATTATATTCTGCTCTTAGGTCATAGACTACTGCACTATCCCTTGGTTTATTCGAAAGTGCTGTTTTCAATCGATTCAAGGAGACAGTACATGAATGGTCGAACCAACCCCTGACCTGTGTTTGTTTCCTAGATGGCGTTGCAGTAAATATTTTGGAAATAGATTCATTGATAATAAGGAAATTGGTCAAGATCATAATAGGTTCAGTCTTCACCAATAAACTTTTATTGCATTACCACAGGCCTGTACAATTTGTTTTGCTTTTTCAAAGGAGTTGGCACCCTTCCATTTAATTCTAGTACCATTAGGGTGGCAAGGAGCAATGTTATTCATGACAGTACATGGTTCAACTATCTTGTTCCCCCATAAGTGCAGTCTCATAATGATTGAATTGAGATCACTAATTAACAAGTCAACAATCTGCGGAGTAGAGCATAGATTCACTAAGTTTGCAGAAACAATAACATGATCAATACTACTATGTGCTGACCTTCCTGTAAAGGTTGGGATCTCCTGCCCACTCCCATCCTTTCCACACTGCAAAATATCTAGATCAAAATCGGCAAGGAGTGCATTTCAGGGTATGACCATAGGAGGTACGTGGGAAATGTAAATAGTCATTGTCTTCATCATTTTGGAACCCACAAACTTTTGTCATCGACAGGGGTCATATATAAACATTAAAATCACCAAGCCAAACTATATTCAAATAATTGTATCCACAATACCCATTTTATCTCATTCCTGTTTCAGTTCTGTAACTACGCTATGGCGAGTAAAATCAAATACATTATTATAGAAGTTAATCAATATTACATCCTGGCCATCCCTGTGGTGTAACCAAAGTAACTGCTAAAGGTGCCCTATGTTAATACATCTTTTAACTCTCACAGGCAGTCATTTTTTTGTGAAATTAATAGTCCCCACTATGCTCTACCAGAGGGCAATGGAGTTGCAGGTAAATTATATGTGGTAATCCCGTCAAAATGGACATTTACGGTACTCCAGGTTTCCTGCAAACACACTAAATCATGTAAACAAATAAACTCCTTCCATCCTAACAATTCGATCTTGCTACCAATTCCAGCTATATTCCAGGTGACAATAGTGTATCCCTTGACAAAGGGGGTCCCTTGATGAAAAAATACAGGTCGGGCAGTTCCTGGGCTAGTAAGAACAATGATATCTACTTCACTGATAGCCTCGCTACAATCTTCTAATAATACTGGGGAAGTTGTGTTCACTACTGTTCCATACCCATTACTCACATCTACTTTGGTCCCCTTTTTTGCAGCTTCGCACATTCCTAGATATACAATTTCTTTATTTATTTACATTTAGGCATGGTAGTAACATCAAAATCTTTAATGAACCCACTACTTGGTGGTAAACCTGAGTCCAACAGCCTAGTATCTCCCCCCACCCTTCTGGATATACATGCCGTATCCAGTCAATCGTTAAAATCTAATGTACTTAGGATATGGAATCTGTTGGATGTAGGCAAAACAGGATATTATTATTTTAAATTTATAAAGCGCACTGCTACCCAAGGCTTTCCCGGCGCAGCCTGAAGGACCAAAAGGGGGAACTTTATTGATTAAAAAGCAATGTCTTCAATGCCCTAGGAAAATGAGTAAAGGTAATCTCTTGTTTAAGTAATAAGGGAAGAGAATTCCACAAAGTTGGGCCAAGGCAGGAGAAAGATCTACTGCCCATGCAAGACAGTCTATGCCTAGGCACCATGAACCGCTATTGAGTAGATGAGCAAAGAGAACGAGCTGGAACATATTGATGGACAATGGTATTTAAATATTCAGGGGCCTTGCCAATTTTAATTTTAAACATATAAGTTAAGGCCTTAAATTTAATGCAGCTTTCAACCTTAAGCCAGTGAAGTTCTCATAGAGAGGGAGTAATAGAGTCAGATTTCGGAATATGGCAATGTAGGCGGGCTGCAGCATTTTGTACAACCTGCAGCTTGTGTATGACATCCTTATTGGCTCCCAGGAAAAGTACGTTGCCATAGTCCAAGCGAGAGATGACAAGAGCTTGGACAACAGTTCTTTGGGTGGAAACTGGCAGCATGCATAAAATCTTCCTGAGCCATTTAAGGATGCCAAAGCAGGTCGCAGCCACCATAACGGCTTGATGTTTCATCGAGAGTCGATCATCCAACATAAAACCTAAGTTACGTGCTAGAAGCACGGGCTGAGGAAGCGGGCCCAGTTCAAATGGCTATTGTTGGGGGCTTAAAGTTCTTTGTTCTTCCCCAGTATAAGCACCTCGGTCTTGTCCCCATTAAGTTTTAGTAAATTGGCTTGCATCCACCCTGCAATTTTACAGAGCCCTGCACGGAGGGATGAGGGTTTGGACACTCCTTTAGCAGAAAGAGAAAAGATTATAAGAGTGTCATCAGCATATGAAAAAATTGCCAACCCTGATTCGGAAGCAATGTCAGCCAGCGGTTTCACACAAATATTAAATAACAGGGGGCTAAGAATAGAGCCCTGTGGAACCCCATAAGGGGACATGTGGATTTTAGATGTTGCTGCAGAAGAAAAAAAAACCTGATAAGTACAGTTCTCCAGGAAGTCCTCCAGCCATCCAAGGGCACGCCCAGCCACATCAATAGATCGTAATGCTTGCAGTAATACAGTATGAGAAACAGTGTGAAAGGCTGCACTCAAATCCAATAATATTAGTGCCACAGTATCACCTGCATCCAACTGACTGCGCAGCAGCTCAGTCACTCCTAGAAGTGTTGTTTCAGTTGATAAACCTTTCCGAAAGCCTGACTGAGAAGGATGTAGAAGCTCATGAGACTCAATGAACTGATTCATTTGTTGGTTTACGTGTTTTTCCTAAATTTTTGAAAACATAGGAAGCAAAGAAATGGGGCGAAAGTTTGACGGCTGTGTTGGATCAGCATTAGCTTTCTTCAACAAAGGGAGAATCATGGCGTGCTTCCACTCAGGTGGAATTACTGCTTCTTGCAAATAGGCATTCAGTAGCCCCATGATTAGTTTCTTGGCTGGTGGCTCAATTTTCTGCAACACCGTGACAGGGAGCAAGTCTAAAGGAGAGACAGATTTCAAGTTACCGAGAATCTGACTAAAAGAGATAGAATCAAGTGGGTGGCCAATGCTCTACTTTATTCAAACCATTGCCCTGTACAACCTTCGGCCAAGAATTGGACTCAGAGGATGGCATGATTCAAATGCACGGGTTTAACGCTGAGTAAATTATCTCATCTTTATTTAGAAAAAACAGTGCAAGATCCTCACATTGGGATTCCATGAGAATAGGAGGGGGAGCTTGGGTGCCTGCTCTAGAAAGTTCCTTCACCAATTTAAAAATAATTTTTGGGCAGTTTTGGGCATTGGAAATAGTAGCACTCACCTAATCTGCCCGGGCAGTATTACAAAGGGAATTATAATTTCTAATGGCTTGTTTATAAGCAGTTTTAGACTCCAACGCATAATTCTTCCTCCAACACCTAGAGGTACATAAGCAAGAACACAATTTTAAAATTATTAAAGTTAAAAGCCCCCTTAAAAAGGGTAGCCAATCCACAGGATATAACTGTGGATTGGCTACCATGTTAGATCTGCTTGTTATTGGATCCTTTCCTCCAGTCAATGGGTAGCTTAAGTGTCTATAAAAATAACCAAGGGGATAGAGTGAGGCAATACGATCTATATGCGGGCTGATAGCTGCTCTTTCAAGGGACATTCTTGCCCAAGAGGGGTTCTTAAAATTAATGATTATACAATGCCCTTGCAGAGTCTTTCTTGAGGGCCCAATCCAGTTCACCCTTCTAGTCATCAGTACCTGGTCAGCATGAGCTACTGGGAAATCGCAAATTTGATGCAACCAGTGCACCACCTTATTTTTTAAGGTACCATAGCTTTATTTTTGTTCCGCCCTTAGAGGAGGTACATTAACCATAACTGCCACATATGGACTACATTCATGCGGTAAATTAATAGATGTCTCTGCTGATCCTGCATGCACTTTCCTCTCCTTAGGTTTATTAGGGGCATGTATTACATTTTTGTTTACAGCTGTATCCCATCTATCAGGGTGTAGATATCTATTCTGTGGCCCTGTCTGTCTATCCACTCTTACAGTTGAATTATTATCAACCACAGATGTTGGATTAATGGTCCCTGTATCAATAGTACTCCTAAAGGGGCTACATGGTTTGCCTATATCACTAACAGTTGTATTAACTGTAATTGCAGTTATTGTTGGATTTAAATTACGCCCACCTTGTGAGTCAGTTGCCTTTGTCCTTATAGATCCACTAACATCCTTTAATATATTACCAAGTTTACTGACCTCTACATTTAGGTTGTTTATTTTATCAAACAATGGTTTGATGGTTAATTCCATTTTTTGTGTTAAAATTGATACGATATAATGAACTTGTTCATCGGACATCGGATATAGAGCAGAAATTTTCTCAGGTACCTTTCTTATATCACTCGAAGGCAGCCCTTTTTTAGTTTTACCAATGTTCCCTGGTTTGGTTTGGTCTTTTCTACAGTTCCTTTTCCTTTTCGGGGTTGGGGACCCACTAGGAGGTGGTGATCTAGGGGCCACATTTTGAGAAGATGTGAGAGGCAGTCTCCAAACTCGCCAAAGGGATAGGTTCTTGGACATTATTCGAGGTAACATCTACCTCCGGGGCAGGTATGCTCTCTAAGCCATTGCCCACTCCAAGAGATAGGCGGCGTTCTGCCCTATTAATTTCGAAGTTAATGGCGCTAACCGCCTTAACTAAATAGGAATCAATAGTAGTACCATGAGGGTCCATATTTTTAGGGGTTTTCTGTAGTTTACGCTTTGACATCCTACCGCTTAAATGACTAATAAGTCACCCAAACGCCAAACCAAAAATATGTAGGCTGTCAAGGGGCCTAACGCGTCTAATGTTGTTAATGGATAATGCTGGATATACCTACTAAAAACAAAAATATAAAATTATATTATAGAAAAAGCAACACACATAAATACTAACACAAAATGCGTATTCCTTGATTTCTGCCACAGGGCATGAAGTTCAACAAAAAAGATTATAAAAGGGTAAAATGTCCAGAAAGGAAGGAGTCTTAAAATCTGGTAATTGCGCCAGTGCCACAATTTAACATTAACGAATGGAGGAAACACGAGATTAAAATAAGGCGCAATTACAGTTCAGACTGTCTCACCATTCACAGTTCCTTTGTGGATACAGGCTGTTCCTGCAGGGGTCGAGTACAAATTACCTTTTGAAGCTTAACTGTTGGTTTTCGGTGGGGCGCTGTGTTCAACTATTCAATAATGTGACCGTGCCCTGCCACGGTCTGGCACGGACGGGCGCAGACGGGCCCGCCCTTGGCCCGGGCGCAGCCCAGGCACGCCCGCGTGAGTCCCACACTGCGGGAGCCCTTCTCCGTTTACATCACACGCCTCCTGGCGCTTGGTGGGGGCGTGGCGAGAGGTGCCGCAGGAGGGGATGCGGGGACTTGAAGTCCGTTGTCCCGTGCTAGTTGTCAAAGCTGCGAGGGGAACAAAGGTCTAGGGTTGAACGTTGCGGTCTTCCCCAGACCGATCGAAGAGTTCAGTGACAGCGTCCTGGCATATGGAGGAGCCCAACCTGCAGAAGCCCCACTCCGTTTAAATCACGCGCCTCCTGGCGCTTGGTGGTGGCGTGGGCGAGAGGCGCCGCAGGAGGGGATGCCGGGACCTGAAGTCTGATGTCCCGCGCTAGGTGTCAAAGCCGCAGGGGGAACAAAGGGCTAGGGGTGAACGTTGCGCTCTTCCCGGACATATCAAAGAGGTCAGTGACAGCGTCCTGGCATATGGTGGAGCCCAAGCAGCAGAATCCCCACTCCGTTTAAATCACGCGCCCCCTGGCGCTTGGTGGTGGCGTGGGCAAGAGGCGACGCAGGAAGGATGCCGGGACTTGAAGTTCGTTGTCCCGAGCTAGGGGTCACAGCCTCAGGGGGGAACAAAGGGCTAAGGGTGAACGTTGCGGTCTTCCTCGGACCGATCGAAGAGGTCAGTGACAGCGTCCTGGCATATGGCGGAGCCCAAGCAGCAGAAGCCCCACTCCGTTTAAATCACGCGCCTCATGGCACTTGGTGGTGGCGTGGAGAGAGGCGCGCAGGAGGGGATGCCGGTACTTGATACTTGAAGTCTGTTGTCCCGCGCTAGGTGTCAAAGCCACGGGGGCAACAAAGGGCTAGGGATGAACGTTGCGGTCTTCCCCGGACTGATCGAAGAGGTCAGTGACAGTGTCCCGGCATATGGCCCTATGATTGCTCTGTGCCAATGTGTGTGTGATTTAAAGTGCTCTGACCTTACAAAGGCATAAAACAGATTGCACCTACAGGTAGCATTAGTATGCTAAACCTGATAGACAGAATGGCTGAAAAGGACTTGATTTTGTAGTGATGCTACCCAAACACCTTGTACAAGAGACAGACAGCTGCCACAATAGTATAAGACTTGGGACTACATGTACGACTATTTCCTTTTGCGACTCGCAATTTGCAAATTGTAGAGACTCACTATTTTTGAGTCGCGAAGGGAAATGCACTAATGTGTCTCAGACACATTTTGCGATTACCCATGGAGTAGCAAATGACCAGCCTCATCAATAGTCATGAGGCAGATCGCAATTTATGACTCATTTAGAATGGTCACTAACACGGAGATGGTGTCCTGCTGGGAAGAGCAGAACTAGTCTTTTAACAAACCAAACTTTTTATTAAAATGCATCCTGTTTTCCTCAAAGGAAAACCGAACATGTTTCAAAAACAAAAATGAAACATTTCTGTTTTATTTTAAAAAGTGTTTTCACTGCCAATCACAGCCCTGTGGAACCCTTCCCATTTGCGAATGGATTAACACCAACTTGAAGTAGGCAGTAAACTGCGATTAAATTGCAACCGCAGTCTGTCCGCAAAAAAACTGTACATGCCCTTGCAACTTGCTAATAAGAAGATATCCCTCGGCACGCCCCTTACTAATAGCGACTCACAAACCCCAGTTTGCAAGTCAGTAACAGGTTACCGACTCGCAAAATAGGGTTGATACATGCTACAACCCATTATAGCGGTCCCAAATGGAGATCTCAATTTGCGACCACTAAAAACTATCGTACATGTGGCCCATGGTACTGTAAGCCATGTATATAGTGCTAATCCATCCATTTAATCCATCCAAATAAATTACTTATGTTTTTGGTCTTTATAGATTACATATCATCCACATTGTATATCTTGTGAAAATCTATTTCAAGATTTAAATCTGTGTGATTTGGGTATATAGGGGATAGAATGAACGTGGTATGTATGTTGTGTGTCTGTGAAAGTCTCCATGATAATTGTTTGTTTTATTGTCTCTGTATGTAATTAACTGCTTTTTATAATACACTGAATAACCAGAAAATTGTATCAATAAATATTTTGTATTTTTTAAAAAAAAGTAAAATTGGTTTGAGTGTCACTATTGTGTTTCCCTAAAATTATGTTATAGGGATTTGTTTAAGTTGAAGTAGCCCTAGAAAGCTTATATTAGTGCTACCTTGTACATAAAATATATATACCCACCTTTCCACTTATTGTTCTGACATATATTCACATCCTTAAAATACAGAATAAGCATGTTATTTATTAAGTTATGACAATTCTTTATCTTCATATTTTTATTCTTTTTAAATGTGAAAAAAAGAAGTTCAAAGTACATGCGGAACAAATAAAAAACTGCGAGAGGACTGGGATTTCATCTTTAAATATGCTTTTTCTATTCTCCGTTAGCTATGAAAGGGCCTTAGGAAATGTATCACCATGAAATAACCATATTTGTGTGTTATTTTAACAGCGCATAAGGCAGCAGTGACATTATGTTCTCGTATTTTACTGGTAAATGTTATGTAAGTGGAGACACAAGGCTGCAAAAGAAAGGGGAAGTTGTCTAGTGGCGGCTTTCCAATAGTGATGCGTCTTGCAGGTGCCCATAGATTATTCCAGAAATGCCACAATTAGGCCAGGAGGCTTAGGCCGTGAGAAGTCACAGGGCTAATAGACCGCATAATTGCAGCCCAGAGACACAGTTAGGAGTCGAATTAGTTGCATGAGCAAAGTGGAAAATGAGAACGGCACACTGAGAGAACGACCTTTGTTTTTAATCAAGACTTAAAGGGACATGAACATTATAAAAGATATTCACATGGTGATCTCATCGCCAGGGCATTATAACTGCACTCAATTACCCATTCATATATTTTTTATTATTATAAACCATCTCTGTGCTGCCCAAAGCAAGCACAGGAATTGTATTTGACTGGAGTGCTTTACTTTTGCAAATTATATTTGGTACATAATGTTTGTGTCTGGTGATATCTTTGTATACTATAGTCTCACATACAACCAGGTTGAGCATCTGCTTTAGCAAATTTTGAAAACAAAACTAGGCTAAAAGGACTATGCATCAGCATATGCCATATTTGTCAGAAAAGAAAAATAAATAGTTTACTCTTATATTCAGTAAATGAACTACAGCTATTTACCAGTTTTATTTCTGGTAGGGCTCAATCAGCTTCAACACTTGACATAAACAGCCATGTCTATCATGGTGCCCCTCAGTAGTTTATTACTTCTATCATACATTTGAAATGGAAAATGAAAACTAATTATGTGACAGACATATGTAATTGTAGCTATGAGAAAGTAGTAAACTAATTTTCTATATAGAAAGATATTAACACAATTTATCTTATTGAGGAAAAAAATCCCAAGAATGACTTCATATTTAAAGGAAATTATTTGCTTTCATAAAACAACAAATATTGTGTATTGCAGTGTCCCATACAAAACAGTAAACTTTTTAACTGGTCTTCATGTCTCATACTGTAAATATAGGTTATTTAAACATCAGCTATAAAGAGTACTATCTAGACAGATCCCACCACAGGTTCCAAGACACCTTTGCTATCAAATTGTAGTTTCTGGTAACTCATGTTAACCGTACCCTACTACATGTCATTTTCTCCACGCAAAATGTCACCAACAGTAGATGCTCCTCCAATAATTAAAATTTCTGTAAACCATTGATAAGTATTCTGAAGTAGGTGAGCTTCAGTCGGTGGCAATCTAAAACTTTTACCCTAATATTTGTATTTGTATGTCAACATATCTGTGTTTTCTACTTTTTTCATAGTATAACACGTCAGGCGGTCAAACAGTATAAGAAAGGCACAATATCTTCATAGGGACGATAGTGAAAAGTGATGGTGCAAATACTTACTGGTAGGCTTTATTATTCCAAGTCTTCCTCATCAGAGTCCTATGAAAATAGGGCCCAAATCATGACTATTTGATGCAATGCAGCAAACAAAGTTGCTTCTTTGTGTTATGTCATATGACAGCCCCATATATATTAAGATACAGCCTTGTTTCTCTCTCCCACTACGCTGGCGCAGTTTTGACTACCTTGTGCCTTGTACTCACTGTTGCACCATAGGGTAAGGATGTGTGTGTGTGATGTCTAGTATAGTTTTGTACTGGAAGAGTATCATATAAATACAAAATACTATGACTAGGTATACTTAGAAAGTTTCCTAACTCTGTATGTGTCTCTACATTACAGTACACTTGCAAACTTTGAAATGTTTGGGGAGAAGGATACTTTCTCACAGAATATGCCTTCCTCTAGGTGGGCATACCGTTTTGACATAAAACCCTTTTTGGTAATAGCTCCTAGGGATTTGTGTAAAAAAAC
The DNA here is from genome assembly GCF_964263255.1 of Lissotriton vulgaris. NCBI lineage: Eukaryota > Metazoa > Chordata > Amphibia > Caudata > Salamandridae > Lissotriton > Lissotriton vulgaris. The sequence continues at coordinate 75,657 of NW_028241693.1, read as the reverse complement.
ATTTGTTGTTACATGGGAGGGCTGGGTTACCATCCATGATAACACCCCTTGACACAAAATGAGCAGTGAACTACTTTGTGTTTGATCAGGGCTACTTTCTGGTCCTAAAGTAATGGAACGTAATTACCAAAACAGCACGACACGCCATTTTGTGTCACTTTTGTGATGCAAATCACGCTCAAATGTGTTAGTAAATCTGAGACTTATTTCTCGCCTATACACAGCGCTTGTTACAAAACAGGAACTGTGAGAAGCAAAGTGGAGTCTGATAGGAAAAGTCATAAAAGATATGGAACGAGATATTGTAAATATCGGGTGCACTACCACTCAGGGATTGTCTGTTTTTGTTTGCATGAAATCAATGTCTCAGTCATGGCTGAACTTTCAGAGAAAGAGCTGGGGTGAGCAGTAGTAGCATGCAACCTGCCTTTATCCAACTATCAACCTACTCCTCAATATGTCTATTATTCCAGTGAGTACATATTGAGACTAAATATGGCTTATTAGTTCAGCTTATCTATGACTTTTGAATGTATTACTATTTACCTAATTAAGTCATTTTAGCTAAAGTCGTTTTGCGTCACTTGTCTTTATCTTGACTGCAATCCAACTACCACTGAACACGAACAAGATGAGGCGTAAACTATTGCCTTTTTATCTGGCAAAATCACAATTTTCATAGACTGGTTTTCTTTGTTTTGTCCAATTGTAATCAACACAGTTGCAAGGGGTGCAGTGAGGTTTAGCAAATCTACTGCTACCTAAAACATATTGACATACACGTTTTGGATGGCAGTTTATGGTAATTTAGAACATGTCATCCTGTGAATAGATCCAAAAGTTATCAATAACATTTTAATTATCGTGCATATATGTATTTGTTGTCTACTATTTATTTTTCTGAAAGCAAGGTTTTATTGTCTAATAGTTGTAAGCAAGCAAAGCACATATAGGAACATTCAATGTGTGACAAACTAGCTAAAATCCATTCTTCATCAAATTCTTGAGTTGAAGAGAGCTGACTTGAAGCTGGCAAAGTGAAGTACTTTAAGGGATTAAGTTCCGCTGCATTATTTTTGCCATTACCCTGGATCAAATATTGGAAAATTGGAAAAAGTGGGATACTGACTATAATTTTCACTTCACACTGGATTTTATTACATTGGAATTATTACTTTTTCCGACTGTTCAGAGTGTAACGTTTACCAAGGGTAAATAATGTTGTATTGTTCCTTGAGATGGAAAGTTAGCCATAAACGTTTTCATTTAGAATCTAAATTAAGTGAACAAAACCACGAACTAAGCATGCTTTTAGTTCTCGAGTTTACATCGAGTAGAAATAAAAATAATAAAGAGTACTGGTGTCTGAGGTAACACCAACAAATGTACTGGAAGAAAGGCAACATTCTGGGCTGGTGTCTCATTGATTTCCAACAAAATTTAATGAGGTAGCAAAAAGGACCTCATGCACATTTTGAACCCCAAACGCAACAGAAGATTGTTGACCATCTGACCTATTGGTACAACAGCCTCTCTGATTCACCGCTGAGGGACTACAAAAAGGGCTGAAAGAGTGAAACCCACAGAAAAAGAAAATTGCTTCTTATCGCTATTTCCTTTTGTCCCTGATGCTACTTTTATGAGCCTTGAGAGAAGGGTACCAAAGGCAGTACAGGTGATGTCGGAGGCAGGCGTAGGGTAGCGGCTGCTGCCCTGTCTATCTGTAAATGATGTCCATGTTCATGTTGTCTGTTAAATCTACATCCCTTCTATTTTTTATCTTCTTTGATCTGGTCACTTTTATACATTACTGACAGGAATGAAGAAGAGATGCAAAACCAGTAGAGTGTAAGTCTCCTTTATCATGAGCATATGTACAACTTGGGAGATATGAAATGCCGGCTGTTTGATTGCACCAACATTGGCTTCAATATGTCTAATGAATATAACACAGGCATCTAGGAATATATGGGTGTTAACATTTAACCATTTGTACTGGTGAGTGGTGGAAGGTAGATGCTCCAAATGGAGAGGCTCTTCCCAGGTCTTCTCTGGAGGCCAGGTGGGTCCAACTGGCCACATTTGTTCTGGGGACCTCAAACAAATATGGTTGCGCCCATCACTTCAGGTTCTAAATACAAAAATCTGTGTTACAGAGCTGGCAGCGCCAGGCCTAAAACTGCTGGAAATATGATGAATCATTTCTTGGATATTTATTGGTGGTGTACCTACAAGTCTTCCTGGGACCCATAGTTGTCTGGAAAACTCAGACACTGTCAACGTTGTCTTCAAATACAAAATCAACACTATAGGCTTATTGGCAACATCTAAACTTGACAAAAATGAGACAAGAATTTCTTAGGGGTCAACTTTGCTCAGGCACTGGCATGTATGCATTGAATTTAGATTACAGAGGCAAACCCATCAAGGCACCAGAAGGGTTCCACTTCCTGCCCCTCCAAAAAAGAATGCCCCCTTGGCATTGACAATGAATGTTCACCACTGTGTAAAAATGGTAACAAACTTCTCAGCTGTTGGCATAGAGGGTTTTCAATATGCTATCTCAGTTAAAAAAAAATGCTCAGCTTGCCTCGGTACTCTCTAATTATTACACACATTGACCACCATTTTGTAAGAACATTTTTGAGTGGCAGTCGTGGTGCTCCTGGGCCACACTCAAGTGATGGTAAACTGACCATGGCTGGCCCTTTTTTGTTATTGTTTCAACAGGGGCATTTCACAATGGTGTTTGTTAGGAAAGCAGCCCTCAAACCGAAGTGGGAGTAGGTTCCTCACTTGCAAAGGACATTTTAAGGGCATTTTACACCCTGCAAACTCACCAAAGAACTGTCACATGAAAGGGTATTCTGAGCTTAGTCATTGCCTGAAACATTAAGGGCCTGATTACGAGTTAAGGCGTTATCTATCACCCCTGATAAATAAAGATACCACAAGAAGCGCTATTTATCGGGTGTGATAACACCGATTACGGGACCATGGGGAATAATAATCGGATTTTGGTGTTTAGTGCATGATAATCCACATTACATTGTAAACACTGTGGGCCAGATGTAGGTAATCTCAATTTACCTATTCTTAAATACCAAATTTTACCGATTCCGTATTTAATAATAGGTAAATAGGATGTAGGTAATTTTTCGTTAAAAATTACCGAATCGGTAAGATTTGGTAATTAGCGAATCGGTATTTACCGATTCGGTAATTGCCATTCATTCCTATGGGCATGGAGGCCCATAGGAATGAATGGCAATTCCCAAATTGGTAAATACCGATTCGTAAAAGCGGGAAAACATTGAAGGGTGGCTGGGTGTCACTTTGACACCCTGTTGCACCCCTCAATTGTGTATGGGTGCACATGTGGCACACATACATGCCCTAAGGGCATGTATGTTTGCCACATGGCACCTTTGAAAATGCACAGATTTGCATTTTTAAAGGTATTTGTTATTTACCACCAACTTATAGTTGTTGGTAAATAACGAATCCTAAAATGGGAAAAAGCACTCATTTGAGTGCTCCCTACATTTCAGATTCAGTAATTTACAGATTCAGTATTTTTAAGAATCGGTAATTTACCGAATTCTTAAATACCGATTCGGTAATTTACCGAATCTGAAATGTAGCCACCTACATATGAAAAGACTAATTCCGGTCGGTAATGGCCAAAATTCTGTAATTTTGTCCGAAACCGACCGGAATTAGGCTTCCTACATCTGGCCCACAGAGCAATATATAATCAGGTCCTTAAAAATAATGCCTTTCTGTTTCTGAGTAGTAGCTTCCCATGTTGGCAAGATGTGTACTTATAACAACCAGTGCACTGTAGCACCAGGAACATTCTTCGTCTGTGAATACATTTCACGTCAAAGTAAAATATAATATAGAAGTGAGCAGTTAAGAGCCACTAATGACTGCTTTATTCACTTATGGCTGGTAATTATAAAGTCATTATACTATGGCTAGCTATGCAGAGATGCAAGAAGTCACCTAAGACACTTCTGACTATAGGGTACCAAAACAATTGTGTATGCCCTGGTAAACAGATGCATATTGCGAGCAAATCTTACGTTTGTTTCCTGCTGTATGTTTAGGAGTACAGATGCTTTACAACTGCGTAGCTATAGCAACTCCACATACAATGTACATGTTCAGTAATAAGTTAATAAGGCATCCTTCCTGCTTGACACGTTGGCATGCCAACTATTTCATTTCAAGAGATATATGCAAGGCTCTTATGATTAAATACAACGAGGGCGCCGCTGGTAATAGGAGCACATTTACAGGATTTGGGTTGGAGCTTTAAATGGACAATTATTGATTTGCTTCCTTTAGTAGCGGCTCTCATGCTGGCTAAATTTCAGGCCAGGGCACCTCTTCTTGCTAAAGAGGAGTAACAATCTCCATGCAGGTCAGTTCAACACTGTCAGCTGATGAGTGCGCAGGCTCCGGGAGCAGTTTGTTTGAAGAGGAATTTGACACTTTACACCGCATGGTTTTACAATGCGTGCCATTACCCTGCATCTTTTACTCCGTTAAATCTTTTACAACGTAGGGCTTTGCGGTGTAAAGCCCTGCATTGTAATAGTTTTTACGGAGTAAAAAGTGCTGGGTAACGGCATACGTTGTAACGCATGCCTTGTAAAGTATGTTTCCCTTGCAGAGAGTGCACACACACGCGAGTGCAATCAAGTCCCCACAGCGTATCACACCCAAGTCCCCACAAGGATAGTAACACAAACACACGCGCGCATGCACACACGCACACGCACACATACACACACCCTCTCACTCTCTCATATTTGGCTGTAGGCGGGGGTGGTTCAGGGAGGGGGGATAATGAAAGCGATTGATGCATTAAGGAACCCAGGTTGAAAGATCATTCTTTTAGTTCGAAAGGTCAAAACCTTGAACCATTCACTTAAAAATATAGCACAGGTCATGAAATTCGTGAAACCCATTCAGGGTCTTTTTATACCAGCAATTGAACTGCCACTAACATTAAACCATGCTATTAAATTACCTGCCCCCTTAATGCTAATTTCATCAAGTAACCCATGCTGATAAGCACCGAAACACCAAAACACATCCTGTGTCTCTGATGCTAACCCCATCAATCAATCAATCAGATGGCTTGTAAAGTGTGACTGCTCATCTGTATGGGTCTCAAGGCGCTGGGGGGCTAAGAGGGTGGACTGCTTGTCCGTCGAGGGTCCTGTGGTTCAGTCGAAGAGCCAGGTCTTGAGGTCCTTCCCGAATTGGGGCAGTCACAGGTGATTGCCTGAGGTGGAGAGGGAGGGTGTTCCAAGTCTTTGCAATCCCATCACATACACCATGGAATTCCTAACCCAACTCTTTTTCCAAGCGAACCCTCATATTCAAGGTCACTCTAATCCTACATTCACCATTCTTCTACACCTACCCTAAGCTGTTCCTAAATATTACCCCGTTACGAAAACTTGGGCAGGATTGATTGGGAGGCATGAATAGTCCTCTTTGTGGTGGGGAGGGGAGCAATAAAAGGACAAAATATGGCGCAGCCCTCCCTGTATTTCGGTGTTCTATTTGGAAGAACCATGGCATGTTTCCATAGCCCACTATATACCAATTATCACTTCCAAACAAGCCCTCCTCAGCTAAAGAGCTGTCTTTAAGACCTATATTTAACTAATTTCCTTGGATTCTTCTTCATTCTTCTTCAAGATCCATTCTGTTGAGAATTGTATGGTACTTTTGTTGGAGAGTTAAATGGCGAAATGTGAAGCTAGACAAAAGCTTACAAGTGCATGAGATCTGCCTCCAATTTTGGAAAATAGCCATTAACATTATTCTTTAAACCACTAATTTGTTTACCTTCTTAGAGAGAATGTTTGAGTTGATCCAGTGGGAAATGGAATCTGTGATCTGAAAATGATGCCCAGAGCTCGGAAGTAAACCAAGAGCCTGAGCTATTTTACTGAGTTTGGATTTGGAAACCACAGTCAAAAACTGGATTTTTGTAGCCAATTATTTTCAAGTCCCAACCTCATGGATGAAAGATTAACTCACAGCCTATCCTACAGGAATTGAACTGTGATTTGAGGGGTAAAATGAATCTTGTGGTAAACAGATTGACCATGTCGGTCATCAGACCGTTGTGCAAATATGTAACCTGTGCATTACACGATCACTGATCTGCAGCAGGCAAATATCCAACCAAACAATTGTATTTGAAGTTGGAACATTTCACTGACAATTTACAATAAAAGAAATCAGTCAGAAACACCTATCCACCTCCTACTGAGAATTACGACTTTTTGAAAGCGCAATCTGGACACGGAATCGCACAAGCGCATGGTGAAGGTGCATTAAACTAACTTGAAATCTTAGCAAATTGGGCCATGCCAGGCATTCTGTGGTTGTAGGTAATGGTAAACAATAACAAACAAGGTCAGGATGAGTTATTCGCCAAGAGAAAATGTTAACACAGCAAGATATCTTCTGTAATGTCGAGGCAGATTGAGTGGCAGAGAAAGCCAAGGGGATCTTTAGTTCTAAAAATGATACATAGAGAAGTCCTCTCAAATTGGGTGTGAGTGCCTTATCCAGCCTCGGGTTCTCTTTGAGATTTTGGTCCCTAGATTTGTTTGCTGCTAGTTTATAAGAGACACACAGCAATGAGAGGCAGGTAAGCCATTCATGGGCTTGGGGTGGTTTGAGCGGAAACGTTGAAGCAGAGCGGGCCAGTGAAGCTGGGGAAGTAAGGAAGTAAGGCGGAGAGCACGGGAGGGGCCGATACAGAGGAGGAAAGAAAAAACATGGGTAGAGCAAAGAAACATATTGGGCCAGATGTTACCGTTTGCATTTCATAAATAGCAACTCCGTAGCTATCGCTATTTAAGAAAGGCAAAAGGATATGTACAAAATTAGTGATTCTCTAATTGCGATTCCTTAGGATTAGGAATTGCAATTAGGGAATCGCAAATTCCTAAATTGCGATTTCCTATTAGGAAATTGCAATTTAGGAAATGCAAAGTCAAGGGTGCTTCTGGGCTTAAGGCCCCCCCTGGAGGCACCATGAATTTCCTATTGCACATGTAAGTGCACATATGCCATAGGGGCATATGTGTGCGTCATGTCACAATAAAAAAATTGCTTATTTAATTATTTGTTTTATTTTACATATGGTTACCATCGACTTTAAGTTGATGGTAATTGCATTTCCCAAACGACCAATTTGCATTTTGTACATATGCTTTAGGAATCGCAAATTGGTTATCCCTATTTGTGATTCCTAAATCGCGGTCACAATTTGTGATTTATTTTTACAGTGTAAAAATCACAAATTGTGACCAGGCTTTGGCCCTTTGTACATCTGAAAAGACCATTTAGCATTTCTTTACAGGCCGAAGTATTGTTATACATTGGCACAAATTAGGTTTTTCAAAACAGATAGTAAACAGATATCTGTAGGTGACACTTTACAATAATATTACCACATGAATGTGACAGGTATTTCACCCCCTCCAATTTTCTGTCCCTCCCCCAATCTGTTGTCTCCCGTGGAAGAACTGCATCTATGGGTTGTACGAGTAATTATGGACTGCTTTGTAAGCAGCAGCCTAATTGGATGTCCTGAATTCAATATTCCGATTAATTCGATAAACTGACTTACAACCCTATCTGAGAAGAGTTCATTATTAAACTGCAGGTTAGAAAACAAGCACTTCTATATGCGTTTGTTATCTTAGCCTTCCTAGTAACAGTGATCCTGGAGTAGGTTAGCATATGTAACAAAATCAATAAAAATCATGGAGCATAGAGGAATTGGAAATTTGGTGAGATGGAGCGCATTGAACAAAGAGGTGATGTGGTGATGTGGATTAGGAATGTCAACAATATGTCATCAAAGGATTATGGGTGAGCAATGTAATAATGATTTCAATGAGTATACCCAAACAGAAATAGGTTTTGTTCGGAAAAATATGTTACATGTACAAATAATTCTTGAAATACTATAGATCCCCTTACAAGCACAGCATAAGCAAATGCTTTATCAGTTTATAACAACATTTGAATTAACCCCTCCCCTGCTGGTGACAGAACCACTCCGTCATCAGCCGCGGTCGCGCTGTGCTGATGACAGAGCGGTTCCGTCACGGCCCGCTCAGCATGCCTGCGCGGTGCGGATTCCGCGCCTACGCTGAGCGTTCCATTGAGCGGGCGGGGCCGTGACGGAACCGCTCCATCATGAGCACAGCGCATCCGCGGCTGGTGATGGAGCGGTTCCGTCACCAGCATGCGCCCGCCGCACGGCCGCCCTGCCCCCTTAGCACTGCGGCGGAATAGCCGCCGCAGTGAAGGGGTTAAAGAGCTGATAAGAGAGCCATGTTTTGAAAAACAGTGCATCAGAAAAATAAGTGGGAAGGGTGTGTCAAAACGCGGGTCCCGTGCTCACTGCGCCACCGGATTCAAGCTAGCCGGGTTGATGAGGGGTAATGCCCCAAAACCGGACCCAGGATGCTTGTTCCCTGTTCAGGGATGACCTGCCTTAGCAGTTTGGGCTGGACTGTTTCAATAAGGAACAGGCTCAAGACTGATTTGCATATGGCTGGGTCCAAACTGGGGTGGTGTGGTGAGCAAAATAGCAGTGGATTAAACCCAGATCTTTCTGACTAGTGTTGAATGTGTGCATTGTTTAGCATTCCGTCCATCAATTGTTCCTTTTGCATCAGAAAAATACAAGGGACAATAAAACAGGCATTTCTATATAATACAATAACACACAATATTGGTAAAATTGAACTACATGTAACTAAGTAGCAAGATGGATCCATTCAGTAAGTGCTTGTTTTAGAGATCTGTGAAAACCCATAAACAAACAGCCTTCTCAGTTCAATAAAACATTTCAGAACTTTGATGTAATTCAATATGTAGACAACACTCCAATGTACACATTTTGATGAGCAGAAGAAAAATAAAAACATACTGATATGTAATGGAAAACCTTAACCGTGTCCCAGTGAAAGTATGGAGTTGGGTAAAATGAGACGAATTATTACTTCTTTTTGTCTCTACTATCTGTATTCCTTCTTTTAGACAACTGTTTGGCTTCCATTACTCACATGCAACTTTGGCTGAGAGAAACAAAATATTTCTGAAACTACAAAATATCTGAAAGATTGCAGAATTGATCAGCAAGATCTACATGGTGTGTGATTTAGTGTAGTGCCCTGACTTTTAATAAAATCCTTGGGTGGCAGGTTGCCACATTAGTCTAATCGTATCTTTTCTTAGGTGATCCTCCCATATTTGCTTGGATGTTATCTGATCGTCCAGCAGGGAATACATTTGATAATTGCCATATAGTTATTCACACACAGCAAGATCAAAATGTGTGCAATACTCACACTTCTTTCATGACTTTATCATGAATGGCTATAAAATATCTTGTCGGGAAGAAACAGTTCAGTGGTTGATCCTGGTATTAGTGAGAACATTTGCTTAGTGATTAGTGACATGCTGCTGCAAAGATGCCTGTCTCTTGATGCAGGGGGTGTATAGCTAGAGTCCTCGAGGGGCAGAACCTCGTCTGCTATTGGATTATCAACAGCTTTGTTCATGCTAACAGAGTAAATTCACTTCATGTTAATATATTGCCTTTATGTGTTCTAGAGTGTTGACATGTACCTACACTGCATGGCCACCAAAGGACAACCAACCCCTAGAGAACACATTTTAAGTTTACTCCCCTGACATACACTGAAGCTGGATCCAACTAGAAAATAAATGGAAAATTGTCCAATCAGCACACTGCAATTTTAACCTAGGTTGTAAAATATTATTGCCTTCTTTTTAATCCTTGGGTTTACATTGGCCTGAATACAAATTACGTGAAGAAAACGTCAAAGCGCCAAGTTAGTATGTAATAGCAAGTGATGGCAGACTGACAAGGCCACTGATGCTGCCAGAAGTGTCACAGTTCCAGATGCGAGAACCATGCCGTGTGCTTCTGGAAGGAGGCTTTGTTACCATAAGTGCACATCACTGGTATTAAGGAGCTAGGAGCCGTGAGGCGATGTGTGCTGCGAGAGCTGATAACGGCTCGTTTGTGTTCTCTTGGGTAGAAAGCCCTTTGGTGTTTGGAAACTAAGTCAAATATTTGCTGGCATCCCATCTGCTCTAGCTCCCGCCTGGAGCATTTGTATGCACTGAAGCGCAGCATTTGGGAGCATCCGCCAATTATATGTGAGAATTCAGAGAATTTGTCCAGCAGCTTCTGCATTCAACTCCCACCTGAGAGAACTTTGATAAAAAAACACAATCAAGTTATAAGGTAATGTTTCCATGAAACCTCATCCTAGCAGATGCTAGCAAATCTGCTTTCCTCCCCAGCTCAACCCCTAAAGATTTATTCATCTAAAGACTTCTCGTTAGTCACCTGTTCAAAGCCAACCACACGCTCATTTACCTTTTACCTCTACAGTGGGTCTGTCTTTCTTCTACTGTAGTTCCCTCTCCTCCTCCTTCTTTTTATTATACAGCTGGTTTAACAGAAGAGGTGGAGAGTTCTGGAAGGTGGGTGCCTCTGCCCAAACCAGAAATAGCATATCACCCCTTCACCCCGACAGACAAATTCTAGGCTTGCCGATCCCGTGCAGGGTATTTTCAAGATGGAAGAATTAAGTTGTGGTCGGCGAGACCACTCCCTGTAACTTACCCTGGCCCCTAGCTCACACTGCAAAACTAGTTCCTTCTATTTAAGACTTCAAATGTAATTATTGGTGGGATTGGTGCAAGAGTTCTGCCTGATCCCCCTCTGTCCGTATGTGAAGGGCATACCTAGGCAAGTTGGTTAATCACCCTACACTGATTTCTCAGCCTGCCTTCTTTCTCTACCAGGAGACAACTAATCGGACCCATTGCCCAATTGTGGCATTGAATTAACAGTTTGCTGGCAGATCGATTACCTTGACCCATTAGGGTAGTTCACAGTCTGAAAATCATTAGGACTAGTTCAGGGAAATATTGCAAAATCCAGAAAGCATGAAGGAATGCAAAGGGGGCCTAACGAATATTGCATTTGTGCTTGAGAACTTCTAAAGCATAATGTGACTAATTTCTGCAAAATTATTTGTTTGCACCACTTTAGCCCAAAATATTAATAAAATAAAGCACTACAGACTTACACTTAAGTAAAATATAAAGTGCCCATTGCATGCCCCAAATAAAATATAAGGCCATCAGCAATTTATTGAAGGTGCCATGTGAGATATGTTACCTGTACACAGATACCAGTTATCACACAAATCAATTTATTAGACACAGTGAGTGAGACTCAGTAAGAGTCACTCACAATAGCGGTCCAAAATAAAACATCTACAAGATTTAAGTGGGTCAGAACACACTTCTTAAAAATATTCATACTACCAAAAGGGGTAAATATACTCTAAATGTGGGCATTCTACATATTAGACATACTTCCCTGCCCCTTCTTACTGTACAGTGGACTCCGCAAAACAAAAGACAGCATTAAAGTAGTATGAACCAGTAAATCGGTCCTGGATACACGGCTGGAAAGAATAGTCCCAGGAAAAATATGGCCCAATTCATAACGCACAAAGGCTATTCTATGAGTGTCTTAATCCAAGTTTAAGTGTGAGTTACACATTAGTTTCCAGAAGTAAGACTTGCTTACTCCCTTTTTATGTGACTCCATGTGACTTATTTATATCCTGATTACTATATTAGTACTGTAAGTGGCTGTCAGTTAACAGCATGAACATCTACATTATCATATTGATGAGAAAAGAAATCCTAAAGAAATATTGAATATTTAGTTAAGGGGCATAAAAGGTAGGGGTGTGTAAAATGTGTGCAATTTGTTTCTGCATAATTATGCGAAATTTCACAAAATTAGGCACATTTATGTGTAATTACGCTAAATGTGAATCAATCATTTAGCGCTATATTTTAGGGCGCTATACATCGTGCCAATTGATATAAGAATGCCTTTCACGTTTAAAAAGTGCCAAAAAAAGCGTTGCGCACAGCAGCTCGCTCGCGTTAATGTCTGCACATGGCACTCTGCAGTACATTTTTACGTGAAGGACCTGTAATTACACCAAATAGCGTAATGAAGGAATTTGGGGATTTAACATAACAAGCACAATGTGAAACGCTCGAAATTACACAAATCATGCTGGCATTATTCACATTTGCTGATGCCTAGTAATAGTCTATGAGAAGGTGTAGAACTATGGTAGACAATGTACATTTAACAAGGTGAATAGTAAGAAAATTAAAGATCTGCACTCTGTAACCACCCATGTCAAGGCAACAGGATAAACCAGTAGTATACCTAAATCTGAGACAGCCACATCAAAGACAAAATCGAGTATGCAGGCTATGGCAGACTTTGAAATCAAGGACTTACTTTTTATATCAGAAGTAGGGCTGAGGAAGGAGACACAGTGCAAGCATAAGAAAAAAAGGTGAAGTTTTGTACACTTTTGTATACTTAAGAAAGTAGGCGTCAATGCATTAAATATTTTGCCAGAGTCTTAGCGTAAGATTCGGCCAGTTCATCCGACTGGGCTTAATTTTAGCAGTGGCTAGACGAGACTGTATGCCATAAAAGAGGCCCTCTCCTGACTATGATTCATGACCTCAATACTGAATGGAGGTTGGAGGCTGTGGCGTCAAGGTGGACATTAGGTAAGTCATGGTGATTTGCCTCATGTAAAGCAAAGGGAGAAAGGCAGTGAAAAGAAGGGGCATAGGGAGCTCAGAACAGAGTAAAAACAAGTCAAATCTACAACCAGCACGTCACTGAGATGCCAGTGCCACCCCAGTTCACTGCTCGGTAATTGGGGACAGCAGTCTGTCACTCTGCCTAGTACTTTGCATGGAACACCCAAAATATAGAATTGGTAGTTCTTCAGTATCTATATGCACTGATGCACATCCACAAAGTGTGATTACTTAAACTTCGACCCAGACCTTGACCTCTTCTGAATCAACCCTTGTTGCTCGTGATGTTTGTGGGGTGAGTGCAGCTAATACCTTCCTGCTCTCTGCCAGGCTCATAGATCCTTCAAGTGTGTGCACAACGTTCCATTTCTGTTTGGCTATACCTGCAAAACAAACTTAAAAGATCCTGACTTATTTCCGAATTTTAAGACTGGAGTGACCACTAAATTCTCTGTGCTTTTGTCCAATGTCTGCTAATTCCTGGCATAATATTGGCGTAGTCGATTTTACTCACTTTGGGCATATGCATGTATGTCTGTCTTCTAAAACATGGCATAAGACTGGCTTTGTCAAACAAACTCATTATTTCTATGGCCCCAGGTCATCACTTCTGTCTAACTGGCATTAGTAATACATGCTCTATACCTGTACATGTATCACTCGCTCAGTTTGAGCGATTTTGGATTAGTAACATGTTACTTCATCTTGCCTGCTTGTCTCTTTTGCCACATTTGCAGACTCCAGTCCTGGCCCTGAAATTTTACTAAAAACTAACCTCCATGTTTTATGCCTTTCTGAAGATTTGCATCAATGGATTGATTGATTTTGCCACTTGACTTGCTCCTGAAGGTAAACTGTCCATGCTTTACCTATAACCAAAATAATTAGACTTTGCTTTCCTCTTTGCTGAACTCCTGACACAGAGGCTGCATCAAGCTGAACTTGCAGGGACTATTTTCCTGCCAGATATTAATCGCCTTTGGAGATTACCAAGCTCTTGGCTAGCCGCCACTATTGAATCCCATCAATTATTCTTGTGGGCAGCCTGGCTCTTCTCCAGGGTATCCTTAGATTACCCATGAGTTCCAGGGTCAGGACAGCTCCACTTCAACAGGATTGGGGTGGCCTCCACAAGGTTCACACATTTACTGAAGGAGAAAAAACCTTTCCTGGCTGAAGCAGTGATTTTTATGTTTTAATCATTGCCAGAAAGCTAACATTATTGGCAACTGCCATTTTAAAAATATTTTTCTCCATTTAAACGTTCTTTTAATTCTGGCACGTTTTTCCTATATGCTGCATTCATTTGTTTAATTTAAAAACCTGCATACTAATTGGAAACGCTGTATTAGGGTTCTCTCTCTCTTTGATCAACTCATGCCCAATTGCTGTCAGTACAAGTTCTCTTGAATGGGGAAGTTTGCATGCAGCAGGGTTCCTGGTTATGGATCATATCTGAACAGAGAGTGCTGGAAGGGGGCGCTAGACTGATGTTCGAATTGAGGGCATGAGGCACTGCTGCCACTAAAGAAAAATGTAAAATGTGAAACTTTTGATCAAAGTATAGAAAATGAACTGGAAAAACATTTTAAAAAATGCACAGCCAGACAGCAGAATAACAATGGCCCTGCAAAAGTAAAGTAATATGGGCAAAAATCATAGAGTGATTATTTCTAGACAACTTCAAAACAATCAAGATTCTCATCACATTCTCACGATTATTCAATTTGGCTTTAGGCCTCGTTGTAGGACAGAAACCACCCAGAGTTTTTGGGAGGATATTGATCTTAAACACACCTTTCATGAAGCCGCCACCCTGATTTTTTTATGGACATTTTCTGCCTTTGACAGGGTGGACCACCATATATTAATTTGACTATTGTGCAATTTGCTGAGACCTGAAGTGAGAGCTGTGGTCTGGTTTGCATCGGGTATGGAAAACAAGATACTCAGGATTAAGATGACCTCCATTGCCTTCCCGTGTAGTGCCCTTATGTGTATGGGGAACCTCCCGGTGAACCACTCCCTTTGGTCCTATTCAATATCTATCTTGTTCCTATCTTGTAACTTTGTAAAGATACCTGAGTCCCCACACAATCCTATGCACATAATACTTATCTTTAAATTAATCTTGTCTGAGGACCTATCCATTTGCAGAAACCTGGATGTTAACCTGCTTGGCTAGGTTACACTTGTCACTGAAAATGCATATTTTGCTTTGCTAATAACAGCCTATCCTGTTTGTCTGATATGTCATGCAGTTCAGTGACCTTAAAATGGTGCTTATGATGACTAAAGACAAACCTTGGATGGCTCTTCTTAGACCCTCAAAATGCTTAGTTGACAGTTTGTGGGTCAGATGAAGTCAAATATTTAGGGGTGATATCTGACTTAGAAAGTACACTATCCCCTCACATCAGGCAGTAGTGGGCAGTAACGTCTTTCAACAGACCAAAGTAAAGCTCCTCCTACCTCTTTTTTGAAAACCTATGGTGTCCTGGGGATCGGTGCAGCCATTAGCCTCGCTTGGACTACTGTACCATGCCTTATGATGGTCTCCCCATAAAGAGTTTTGAGACTCCAAAGATCCCATGTGATTGCTGTGCAGGCATTCATTGGGCAGAACAGATAAGACTATGTTTCATTCCCTGGAGGTTCCAGCAATGTCTCCCCCTAGTTGAGCGCATTTAGTCCAAAATAGCTTGACTGGTTTATACATTAGTACACCATCAGGCCATGAATGTTTGAAACTTAAAATTTTCTTTTATATAACTTTCAGAATATCAGTCAGGCCCACACCTTCCATATTTAAGCATTATGTGGTTGTTCTTTTGGTCCCCACTTAACCTATTTTGTTTAGTTTAGGCATTTCAAGATTTATGCAGATCCATTTGGAGGAGATGGGAGGAATTAAGAAGGGGTAAATTAAGCATTTTCTATTTTAGCTCCCTGAATAAGGGATATTTCCTACCACAAATGTGGATTTGAAAAAAGTGTCAACAGGCTTCAAAGAGTTACATTTTATTGATATCTCGGCTGTCAAATGGACTAGCATGAAACTCAAATTCTGTCATTCACATTTGAATGTTTTTATCAATGTGACCGGTCTACGAAGAGCTAGACATATTTTTATTCTGCCATCTTGTAATTTGTGAATTCAGCCATAGGGTTGAATTCAACCCCACAGGAAAAAAAATTTATAAAAGGAAGGAAGACATTATGACATTTTCTAAGTAACAGAGGAACACATAGACGTGGAAAATCTTACTGAAATGTTTACTAGCACTACAGGACTAAATGTCATGTAACTTTCTCCAACTCAGCACCAACAAGACAAAGCAGTTGTTAGTCGGGGAACATCCGAAAGATGGTCTAACCTTCTCTGGCCTGCCCAAGTGGGACAAGCCCCCAACTCCAGTAAAATCAGTAAAGTCCCTTGAGTTCCATCTGGACTCACAGCTGGTTATGGCCAGTGACTTATCACTGACAAAGTCAGTGATAAGTCACTCCTCTTATGAATGAAAGGTCTTGAAAAAACTAAGGGGCATATATACAAAGAAAACTGTCGGAGTGTGGTGTTAAGCCAAGATTGCTAATGGCCGTGCTCAGACAGTTTCCAAACACAGAGATGCGCCGTATTCACAAGAATGTGGTGCACCCCTGTGTTTCACCTGGCACTGGCACTAAATTTAGCTGCCTACAGCCAATTCAGGCATAGTGCAAGGGTGCCTCCCTTGTGGGGAATGATTGTTTATGTTCAGGAAGGTGTCCCTTCCTCCACATAAACATTCAGTAATGGTACTTTGTAACTTCTATGTGTGCTGTTTTATACAGCACACATGCAATTAGCAAATCATAATTTTTCAATGATTGTTGATGTGCAGGAAGGGACATCTTCCTGCACATGAGCAATCACTAGTGGCAATTAGTTGTTTCTGTGCATGCTGGATAATTCAGCACCCATAGACACAGCAAAAACAAGGAGAAATTAATAATTTCTCCTCGTTTCGCCTGGTCTTATTTTTAGCACTTACTCCTATTTACCCCACCCTTGTAAATAGGGGGCTGCGCAAAAAAGCAATGGGTGTTGCGGTGGAACTCCCATCACAACACCCATTGCCCGCCTCTCTCAATCTAAGTGAAGCATGAAAGGGGGCCTTATTTTCAAGGCAGCATTAAGTCATGTTAAGTGGCTTAACGCCGCCTTGTAAATAAGGCGAAGGACTTAATGCCACAGGAACGTCACAAAAAATGGCATTCCTGTGGCGATAAGCCCTTGTAAATATGCCCCTAAATATTTTCCATCCAACTGCCATTGGAGTTATAGCCTCATGTGTGCTATCCAGTTTGGAATATTGCATCCTTCTTTATGTAGGAAGCTCTGATCCATCAATTGCAAAAGGTGCAACACTTTGCAGATTGAGTAATGTGTGGCCTAAAGGGAAATGATGACAACACCTCATTTTGAGTAGTTTACACTGGCTTCCCGAGAAACAGAGAATTCTGTTCAAGACCCTGTACCATATCTGTAAATTGTATTGCAGAACTGAGTTGTTGAGGTTTATACACCTACAAAGACTCACCACTGTCGAAGTACTTTATTTTGCATGCCAAGGGTAAGGGAAGCTCAGATTGGTTGAAGATCATTAGGGAAATGCTGTCCTCAGTTATGGAATGATATCCAGCTTAAATTAAAATCCATCCCACACAAATGTCAGGAAAGTACTAAGATGTTTCTATTTTGTTGTGTGTTCGTCATCCCCACCCACCATGTTTATTTGTCTGTCTAGTACATGAAAGTAGGTCCTAGATGCCTTTTTAGCTGAACACCAATGTGTTATAAATTTAGATCCATTCATTTCTTGAGGCGTCAAGTGATCCACTACAGTTTTATGTACTTCTTGCAGTAGCATGATTCTTATTAATAAAGCATAGTGCATTTTTTCTCGTGTCTTCTTGCTGCATTGGTATTATTCATGTTGTTTTGGTATTATTCATGTACTTAATTTTCTTTTGACAATAGTCATGTGGATCCATCTCATCTAAGCCAGCCTATGTTGTAATGTAGAGCTCGATTAATAAGCAAAAATTTGAAGAGGTTACTATTCATTTCTCAGAATTTAATATGTAACAAGTCTTAATTTAGCCTTACCCCTATACCAGCTTGAGGTAGCATTGCAACCCATCATTCTGGGGTCTGCGGTTGCTTGTGGTCCCTTCTGGAGTCGGCCTCCCCTGGGAACTCAGGGCAGACTGTTCCCATGAGGAGCAGGGTCTGACTTATTTGCATAAAGTGGGCCTCTGTTTAGAGTGACACGGTGTGCAAAAAACAATGGACTGGAATGCGGCCAGAGGGATTGCCAGTGGCCGAGATTAATTCAAGCATTCTATCAATCACCCTGTTGTTGTTGCTTTCTGTCAGACTTTACCTTGTCTTTGGTTTCTTCCTTCAGTGCTTAAGGACCAGTACATGGCAATACAAAATACTGACAGTATCCATGTTCATTTTCTGCTTATCAAGACCGCCCCATGAGTTCATCGGAGTGAATATTTTTCTTCATTTCAGATGACCTTGTTTTCTGCTAATAGGATGATGGATGGCTTCTTTGGGACCTGAAACAAAGGTACCTATCCTCTTGGCAGAGCTCACCAGCTCTTCTTTTTACCTTCTTCCCGGGCTAATAAAGTATAGAGCACTATGATTTTTAATATAATTGGTGTATATTTATCTTTGGAGCATCAGATGTATAACATATACTACTTACCTTGTAACACGAGAATTACACATAATTACAGAGTTATTTATGCTTCAAAATATCATGCAGTTTGGGGATAAGTGAAAACTACTTGCAAGACATGGTTTTAATATTGGCCTTCAACACTGAGTAGACCTTGACATTTGTGTTTCAAGAGCCTATGTGAATCATATTGAAGAGAAAGGTACTTTAGCTGATGTACACAGTAAATTCAATTTGACAATAATCATACTAACAAAAAACGCAGTGGCACTGGCAATGATCACACTGTATAAAGTACAAAAAGCCTTTGGGTAGTTAGTCATTCTTACCCATCCATTGCTATGTTCTGTGATGCATATGTCACAATGAAACTGGAAAAGGATTTTAAAATCACTGAAGCTATCTACCAGGTGGTACAAATTATGCATTAGATATAATAACTACTAGACACCACTAAATCATAAAAAAAGGTGGAAAATATTTGGATCATTTAAAAACCGGAAGTACCTATGATCTTCCTTATTTTGTATCATTACATGAGCCTGAGTTGCTAAACTCAAGTAATACAGTCTGCAAATAATTCCTTTCACTTCTCTTCTCTTTCTTTCAG
Source organism: Lissotriton vulgaris (assembly GCF_964263255.1). NCBI lineage: Eukaryota > Metazoa > Chordata > Amphibia > Caudata > Salamandridae > Lissotriton > Lissotriton vulgaris. Next base: position 56,559 of record NW_028241693.1, on the reverse strand, counting down.
CACTCTTCTCAAGAAAGCCTAATTACACCCACATCAACCACATAATTACCTGCCTATTTTTAGTCTTCAGTTCTTGGAAGAAAATTTCCCCATGACACAAGCACGAATGCATTCTTGATTGTTTCAGCAGGGATGCAAATTAGGACGTGATATACCTTGAACTCTCTTGTGCGAGCATACTTCCTCATCTGTAAGCTGAGAATCTAACTTTGTTTTCAATTTAATGATCTCTCGATTTAAGATTTCATTCTGTAACTCAAGCTTATCTACGTCTTCAAACAATCTCACAACAAGGTTATTGCATGTATGAATGAATTACCTGTATCTATATAGTGTGATGGTATAATAGCTGGGTAGGCACAGTGCACTGTACAGTGTGGGGTGAGACACTACTTCATTGTGTAAATCAATGTAATGTGGCTTTGTAGAGTGCTAGTCACCCGCAAGGGTATCCTGGTGCATCAAGTAGGGGTGATTATGCAACTTGTACGACACACAGAGATTACATGACTTGCTAGGAATCACAAGATTTTCAGTAAGGTATGGATGGTCCATGGATTCCATAGCAAGCATCTGGTCTGTTACATCATATGTCCTCCCGCATAAAGATCTCAGCCTTACATTGAATTCACCATGCCAGAATAAACATGTGCTCTCTTCTTCTAATTTAAGAACATGACATAAATCTGAGGTATTTGTATAAAAGCCTGATCTGTGTCTGACAAAAATCAGTTTATTCCAAAGTTTTGTCACTCACGAAGCAAGTATCACAACACATTTTAGTCGTGGAAGTAGTAAAGTACTAATTAACAACTGTAGAAGACATGTCACGCTGTGGAAAAGGGTAAAATATTTTACATTATATTGACTGAAAATATCTTTGACTGATATAACTAATAGTGAAAGCAGTTACAGATGGATACCCATATTGAGGCCTATTAAAGCTCGAGAACATATCTAATTTCAGTGAAAGCCCCACCAGTTTATTTGCTGTTTTACTGAGTTGATGCCAGGATTTTGCCTGCATTCTATTGGACACAATGCTCAGGTGGTCGTCTACAGCGTTCCACAAAGAGCAAGTCCTATTAACAACTGTCCAAAGGAACCTTTGTGATGGGCCTGTAGGTGTTATTAGTGTCCCATCTACACCTGCATGGAAACAATGAGGAATAATCAAGCCAAAGCATGACAGCTGGACCTTTCACCTAAATCGCACCTAACCTGTTATACCCAAATTTCCAAAGAGTACGGTATATCTGGAGTGTGCACTTAATTTACGCACCTGCTGCCAGGGTGCAGCCCGGAACAGGACTATGCAAGTTTCAAATTAAAAAAAGTTGCAACATACAACAGTTTGTGAACCCCACCGCTGCTTGTATGGATAGCGATTTATTGTTCATCGGCTATTTATGCAGGTTGCGTCTGATACGTTGCACCCAGTCAATGTACCGCCTTGAATTTTGAATGGATGTGTGAACATGCACGATCAGTACTAATATTCTGCTGCTTGCCCTGAAGTCATCAAGGGGTCTGGACAAAAGGCATTGGCTTTTATCTGTTGCCCTCACTTGTTATATATGAACTTTTGAAAAATATACAGATTTGTATGCACTTTGGAAATCACATTGGACAATTTTTTTTATTAAATATGGAGTAATGTACACAAATGATAATTACCTCCATTTGGTGCATTTTGTTATGGTTTTGCACACTACATAACTTGGGCAAATACCAACAGAGATAACTTGGTGTTAAGTGCCTGGGCTAACACCGGAAGTAAGCAACTTGTAGCGTGCCTCACAGGTGTAAATAGGCCTGCTTAAGTCATTCTGTATGCTATTCAGCAACATATTACATGCTGTCAGGGCATGCTTTTTAACTTTGCTTTGGGGTTGTCACTGTTGTATTGTGGGAGTTAATACTGGAGAATAAAATTAAGCAAAATAGCACACCAAAAATATGAACTATTGTGCTAAAAAGAACTTTTATACAAATTGAAGTCACCGAGGGGCATATACGATACACCTGCATAGGCGGTTAGTAAATATACTTTCTAAAAAGAAGTATATAGGGAAAGAAAATGCTGTCAATCTCTGCTTTGAAGACTGTGATTGGACCGTGCCTGCGTATCTTCATTAGTTAAATGCATGTCTACAAAGTGTTACATTGCATCCATTTGTCTGTTGTGGTGTCATTTCCTTTCACCTACCCCAACAGACGTCATGACCCAATGGGTCAGCCCACTTCAGCCATTGGCTAATTTCACTATAAGTAATGACATTCTGCTCTTTCAGAAGGTGCACATCCACATTCAATGTAGTTCCTTTCACTGTCATGTGCTACTGTGCCAAAGGATGCTTTTAGAGACCATAAAAAAGGTTTTGTTTTATGCAGTTTTTAATGTCAGTGAGTGCTCACCAGCTCCTCCAACAATAAGGTTTAACAAAACCCATGACAGAGGAAGAATTGAGAAAGCTAACAACTGGAAGTCTGTGCCAGACCTGTTGGCTTCGACAACGCTTATTTTAAATATATCCCAACCTTATTTGTCATTTAACTCCCATGCCTCTCTATGGTATAATACACCTAATAAATGATTTGAATACCCACAGTCTCTGCCCATCCTTATTTATTGCTGCAAGAGATCCACTGGTGCCCTTCTTGCCTTCTTTAATTCATAAGATACTGATTGGAGGACCTTATGTAAAATCCAAATTTTAATCAGTAAATACAGCCAATATATCTGTTGGTAGCAACTTCCAGTTAATATCAGAATTTGTTTGTGATATGCATCTCTCATGATGTTGAGAACTTCTAGCTAAACTGTTCTAAGCATCCAAAAAGCGCCCACCTTCCAATAAAGATTAAAATGAAATAGGTACTTAGAGTCTTGTATAGTTTGCTTTTTATTTAAACTTTTATTTCACGATTTGGAGCCTGAGATCTGTTTTTACCATGGCAGTCATTCTACCTTTACTTAGTCATCTCCTTTTTTGCTCTCTCCTATCCCTTAGGTAATGTCTGACTGACTGATAGGCTTAAAAATGTCTCCAGGTACTAATTATCTAGTTTTGCTGTGAGAAATAAGCAAAATAGTTCACAAGGGTATCACTGGCACCTCCTCCAACTTTTAATTTCAATATGTTTTTATAATTTCTGAAATCTTTTCCAAAACCTCTGATTATAGACTATTTCGAAGTGGCTTTAGTAGAACACAGGCTTGTGTTTAATACAGTTTAAGGGCCCAATTCAGAAGATTTTGCTGTGAATTGCTCTTGTAGTACTCCTACATTTCAGGATCAAACTAGGTATACATAAGGCTTACTCCAGAAATGTGTATGTACTAAAAGTAAGCCTCATCTACTCAAACATTAAACTTTGTGATTCAGGCCCTAAATGTCTTCTGGTCTGTCCGCCACTCATAAAAGAGACGCTTCACTACAAGTGGCAGTTACGTTATCAAGTGGACATGCTTTAGATCTCCTTTATCATTCAGACATGGATGTAGTGATTTAGTTAGGATATGTTTTATTTATACCGATTGGGGTATGACATGGTGAGACAATAGCCAAATGGCTTGATTTAGAGTCCTGTTCTGAATGCTATTGTACACACCTTTCTGTAACTTAGGCGCACAACTAGGATAATTTACAAAGACAAATCACTTAATCAGGAATGAGGGACATTTAACCCTCATAAATGGAGTTACTTGCATTTAAAATCTAGCCAGTAAGGCAACAAGTATTTTGAGTAAAGATGCTCACAGGCTGCCCTGTGGTTCAGCCAGGGTGAGGGCACCTGCACCCATCTGCGAACACAGAGAAGTGTGCATGTTGTCCACTCTGAAATGAGTAGACAATTATTCCTGCAAATTGAATGAATAAATCTCTTTTCAGGGTAGGAAACCGGTGGTGATGTAAGGGAAGGGGATTCTCAATGGAGAAAAATACTTCCCAGCATGGAGAACCATAAGACAAAGTTGAACAATTTAAATTTATTTTCTCTTACATCTTTGGAAATCTAGACTTGCTGCATATCTATTTGCCTACATGTTTACACATGTAAATAACATTTAGAAACTGACAGAGTCAGAGCTTCCAAGAAAATCTGTGAGAACTCCTAAAAGTTAGAAATTCATTATAAGTAATAATAGTAATCATGTAAGCCTTTATGGCTACGTTTCCAATTCTATTTTGGTAGAAACTGAAAATTGGGCTGTTAGAATGTTAGCTGCTGGACACTCCAATCACTAAGATAGCAACATTTTTGCACCACCGAGACAGTATAAACTTACTGACTGGAAATCAGCCAGCAAATGTGGGTACTGGAAGTGTACCGCCACAGCGTAGGTATATTATTATCAGCCAACATGTTGGTGGGTGAGGGTTCCTAATTTTAGGTAACCATATTTAGCTTTCAATGGCCGCCTGGAACTATTTCAATAGCAGCATTTCACAAAATTAATTCAGGCACACAAGGTGGAGAACCAAACATCCTAGAATCCGGGTCTAGTGCCTGTCCGTCTTCCTTAACTCTGAATCGTACTGGAACCCATATCAGAGTCAGGGGACTCTCGGATGGTGGTATGTCCACGGTCTGTGATACATTAACACCTTGGCTGTTAGAGGTTTCCCCCCCGGTGCTGAGCTATGAGTAAATCCCATTGTACATGACGAGCTCAGCTCGTCATCAGCACAGCTCAACCATGCCTCATGACGAGCTGAGCTCGTCATGAGCAGCAAAGGGGTTAAATAGAATGACAAGACATATGAGGTATGGACAAGGAAACTATAGATGCTTGTCGGTTTATGTATTAACACCATCCACTGTATCAGGACCATAATATTGAAACTCTTTAGTTGTAAAACCATTACAAGAACACTACAAGTTACAAGAATGCTACAGGCAACACTAAAAACCAGTTTAATCAGAGAGTCACAAATAAAGCTCTGCTGGTTCAAACTGATGTAGGTGTTTTAGTACAAAAGCAAGCCATTACCTATTTGCCATAGAGACTGTATTTGCAAGGGCAAGATGAATCTGCTTGTGCTAGAGTTTGCACAATAGAAAGTCAACAGATTCTACAACTCAAGAATCCCATTTGTTTCAGTAAAATATGAGCATCACGCACAGAAACAACCTCTTGAAATATGCTGTTGACAAAGAATTTCTTAATATGCACTTTTTTGTAACAAATAATTTTGTGTACCAATGATTTTAATGATGAATATTGTCATAACGGATGATTTAATGATGTTGCACATAAAACAATTAAAGTATAATGTTGAGAAGTGTGATTATTAATGTATTTTAGGCATGCCACATTCTTTGTGAGTGACACAAATGTATTTAAAATTGGTGCATTTTCAGGTGTTTTGCTCATCGTTCTCCTTCCCTTTTCTCTTCCCAATAATTGTCCCCCTGTGAGTCCTCGACCCCCATATTTTCTGAGGAGGACAGCACACTGAGATGCAATTGGGTTTTTTCCTCAAAGAGCATGTATTGTGAATTACATTTTCCATTGGGTTCCTAGTGTATCTTTCTGAAGCATGCTTCCGCTGAAACTTTTGATGCAGGCTTGCTAGCCTATGAATGTAAGAGCCTTTATTTGAGAATGTTTCGTATTGTATTTCACATCCCCAGATTACTGTTGCTGTGGAAGCTAACGGAAGGAGCCTTCTACCTTAGAAATGGGTAAGTGTTAAGAAACCTTAAAGTACAATTTTGTTTCTGATTTGTTTGATATGAGCTAATGGTAGTCATGTCATGCAGAATCTGCAGTTTTGCTAATTGTTTATGTGTAAAAGGTGTACAAAAACCCATAGTTTTGGGGGGGGTGAGATTTGCTTCTCCTTTAAGATGCTGTCAGTATTCTTTAAGTGTCCGACAATTCGATTTTTGAGAGACTTTACTGCTTACTAAGATCTAAAAGACTTTTGATTTCTGATTTTGTGTTCTGTGTCTGAGCCTTAATGGCATTTACTGCATTTCTCTGAATTGCCTAATTTGAGATTTCTGTAATAAAAGTCTTTAACTCTTTGATCGATCTAGAACTCAGGGCCACATGTACAAAATTTAAAAATTTAAATTTCTTAATTGTGATTCTTATCGAATTGCAATTAGGAAATTGCAATTCCTAATGTAAGAAAACATACACGTTTTCAATAGTCATTCCAAAAGGGAACTATTAATGAGGTAGGTCAAAAAATTGCGACCCATTGGGAATGATAGCCATCACGGGGGTGGTGACCTGCTGGGGTCAGCAAACCACCATGTCTGTGATTGTTTTTTAATAAAGCGAACTTTTTTGGGAAATGCAACCTATTTTCCTTAAAGGAAAACGGAATGCGTTTAAAAAGAAAAAACAAACTTTGGAGTTTCATCTATTAAGACTATGAAGTGGCCCATAGGCCCATGCCTGTTCTTAAAAACTTTTTTTGCATTCTCAAAGGAGAAGGGGGGGAGGGGTCCCTATGGGACCCCTTCCCATTTGCTAATGGTTACAACTACCTTTTAGTAGTCAGTAAGAAATTAATGGTTTGCGCCTATAATTCAGTTGCAAAACATTCATACACAGCACTGCAATTTGGTATTTGGAAGGGACACCCTGAACATGCCCCTTCCAAATACCTAATCGCTAGACCAAATTGCGATTCCGTAAAGAGTTACGAATCATAATTTGGCATTTGTTCATACTAAAAGCATTTAGGCAGTCGGAAATATCCCAATACAGCGCAATGTAGCGCGCGCTACGAAATTCGTTTTATTAATTACATTTTTTACTTACCTCCAATTATCCATGGTCCGGTTTTTAGCACCCCCACCCTGCCCCTCCCCCGCACCACCACAACTCCCTCCTCGGGCCGCGGCTGTCCTTCACTACATGATTCTCCCTCTCAAGAAGGCCATTGCTGCGAAGATGACACAGTGACATGCTTATGTGTTTAATTCCATTAGATTTCAAGAAATCACACACTGTATTGGGCGCCAACTGGCTAGCATTGTTCATTACCAATTCTTCAGGATAACCCTCTCTGACGAAGATGTCCTGGAAAAAATCTATGATTACCCTGGAATTAACATTATTGACAAATTGTATCTGCATCCACTTGGACATGTAGCCAATTACCATCTAAGCACATTTAGTTGAAATGCCAAAAACCACAAAAGGTCCGGATACAGCGAAAACCAAATTATGCCTTGGCACCCCATTGCTGACCATGGGAGTAACAGGAGACAGTATGGTGACCTGCGACTTGCCACTTAATGTACATGTACTACACTCTCTCACACAATGTTCAACTGCTCTATCTACTCCAGCCGCCAAAATTCCTGTCCTGAAGCTTCATCACATGAATGTCCACATGCCCCTCATACACCAACTCGAGGAGCGCTGGTCTGATTTCCTCAGAAACCACCAAATGTTCACCTCTCAACAATATACCATATATGATGGACAACTCATTTGCAGATTTTCAACATTGAGCCAACATCTAGACACTAGGCCAACGATCAGTGATGCATTTCATCACTTCCTGCAAAACCTTATCCTTGCGGGCAGCTGGCGGCCATCCACCATCAGATAACACTCCAGAAGTAGCCACACTCACAGCACATACAAAATGCACATCATCATCATCTTCTACTATCTCACCATCCACTATTAGAAGCCTAAAAGGCAGGCAGCAGTGAAATTTCCAACTCATGGAACATACCCCAACTGGTATTGATATTGGCACATTGCAATATGGGGGGTAGCCCATCCACTATTGACAGTTACAAACAAATCCACTGATAGTTTATGACCATTGCGAAGAAGAAATTGACTTCCCCAGATATTTTTTTTGAAATACTACACAAACTAAGTGCCTCTTTCTCAGGGGTGGAATAAGTCGGTTCTGCTCTTGATCCAAGCACACTGATTTCATCACTGCGGTCCTTTCTCTTTTGCTTTAACTGCTTCAAGACCATGTTTGCTGGCATCAGTCGTGATGATGCATTGATCATGTGTATTGAATAGTCTAAGGGGTTTGACAGATACAATGTTCATTTTAATTGACTCAAACACAGTATTACACTTGTCACTCCACATGTACAATGCAATTTTCTTTAACAGATCTCGCAAACATGCTGTTTTGGCAGCAAAATGCTTCGCAAATTTAGGATGGTACTAAATTAGACCCAGGAAGGACCGGAGCTGATACTTGTTGTTCGGCGCAGGCGCCTCCATAATAGCTTTCAGAATGTTCATTTTAGATTCAACAACCTTTGCTCGACGCATAGTGCCCAAGTAATCTACACCCTCACATTGAAACTTGCATTTCCCTTTCTTCAAAGTCCACTCCTCACTTTTGAAGATTTCCATCATTTTCTCGAGTTTCCCATCATGTTCACATCCATTCCTCCCATAAATCAATATATCATCCTGGAAACATAATACACCAGGAGCCTCCTTAAAAAGAATTTCAGCAATCTTTGAAAAACTGAAGATGCAGAGGCTAGCCCAACAGGCATACATTTATAATGAAATGCTCCCTCAGGAGTTACAAAGACCAAGTATCTTGACTCCTCACACAGCTCTATTTGATGGTACTCTGCTCACATGTTGAGTGTGGTGAAAACAACCACACCCTCTTAGGGGGTCAATAACTCACTGATGTTTGGAAGTGGTTGCTGGTCGACCCAAATGTTGGAATTAAAGTCACGCAAATTGACACACAAACATATCGTCTTGTCAGAGCCAACCACTCCGAATTCTCAATCGGTAAAATGATATCTAGGTTTCACAGTTTCTTTAGCTCAGACTTAAGTTTCTTTCTGGAAATTAATAGGGACGCACAATATTTTATGTACTCTTGGCTTGGCATTCTCCTTTAGAGTAATAGGATGTTTGAAACACTTCACTGAAAGGATGAGATAAGACTTTGTTGAATGATAGAAATGGGATTGATGATTGGCTGGGGTTCCCATGCCAGGCAGGAACCACCACTCTAGTCAGGTTAAGCTAGATAAACACTAAAAGATACCCTGTACTCATCCTCTGGTAGCTTGTCACAGAGCAGGCAGGCTTATCTAAATAAGCAGTGTGTAAAGTATTTGTGCAACACACACACACATTCACACAATGAATACACCACAAAAGGCTCCACACCAATTTAGAAAAATAGATTATATTCTGAACAAATAACCAAAACCTCAAAAATGTATAGAGGTTTAGATATTGAATTTAAAAAGAATAAATGGAGTATATATAAGCAAGTAGCACGAACAAGGTTACTTTAGGTCGTGCTGGACTGCGATGGGGCGCCAGCAGGCTACAGGACCTTTGCAGGCCCCGGGGGAGTGCCTTTCATGGTTGCAAACAGCAAGATGCGTCAAAGTCAAAGCCAGCAAGTGCAGGAAGCATTAATCTTCTCCATGCAGTGAACACGTTGCGTCAGTTCCGAAGACTGCTGCTGGAGTTGAGATGCGTCAAGTGATGCGCCGGAGTCTGCCATGCAGTGAAGAGATGCATCAACCTTACCAAGCTGCAGCGGCAGCAATACACTGTCCGATGCTTCATTCACTGGAGGCAAAGCGCTAGTTCCGATGTGATGTGTTGATTTTACTCCTGCAACTGGGTCGCTGCGCCGGTTCTGGTACACAGACATACATCAAAATCCGTGTTGCAAGTATCTGGGCCACTTCCAATGAGCTAGGCACAAGAGCAGGGGTAGAGACTTTGATATTCCTGAGTCTTAAGCAACAGGAAGCACATCTACAAGATCTTGGAGTTCACTTGGACGGAAGGCAGAGTACAGCTCTCCTTTAGCAGAGTCAGAACGCAGCAGGCAGCAGAGCAACACAAGAAAAAAGCAGGCCTTCCAAGTGTGCAATACAAAAGATGAGTCCTTTAACCCCTTCCATGCTGCTGACGAACCCCAGCCGTCATGCACTACAGTGCTCTTGTGCTGATGACGGCTGGGGTTCGTCATGGCCCGCCCCTGTTCATTTGTTTACCGCACAGGGGCGGAAACCGGCCAGCAGGGAAGGGGTTAAAAAGCACAGCAGTCCTTCCGGCAGAGGTTCAATTCAAGATCCAGCAGTATCTGATTTTAAGGTGTCAGAGATCCAGTTTTATGCCCAAAAGAGACTTTGATGTAGGAGGGGTGACTTCAAATCAGCTCTCTGAAGGGCACAACTATCCCTTGCAACCTAGTCCTGTCTGCCAGGCTATCTGTGGGGGATAATCAGTCCTCTGTGTGTGGATAGGACACTGCCTTTTAAGGTGAAGTGTTAGCCCCTCCCTTCCATCCTCCCCAGGCAAGGCCATCAGAGTGCAGATGTGTGTAGATATATACTCAGACACACCTATCCTTCCTGTGTTGTGGCTATCTACAGGGAATGCACAAAGTGAAACTGTTGTCCAACAGGAATATAAAGCCTGGGTCAACAGTGCGTATGTTACCCTCACATAGTAAGCCCATCTGTATAAGCCTTCCAATTCCCCAGATGTTTTGATGCTCCCCCACGCAGCCATGGGATGTATAAGCACAGGTGTTTCTGCTGCAGTACAAACGTTCCGTCCATATGTTCATTCAGTTATAGACAGCGCTTGCAATGGCGACATGCCACACAATCTTAAGGCCTAATGCAAGTATACTACATGTAAAGACGCATCTGTGCATAGTACTTTATTCGTACTTCTATATACAAAAGCTTACTTATCTTAGGATGTTCTGTATACATTATTTCTCTATGATAATTCAATATTTTCAGTCGTTTCTATTCTTAAGGCATGATTTTTGACAAAAATAATAAAAATCTTTGTAATGTGTCTGCGGGCTCAGCAAACAATATCTTTCTATTGCATCAAAAAGAAAAACAAACATGATTTTAATATGTAACCTAATCAGCTAGGATAGAGGGCAAGGCGCTTTCAAAGGCGAGAAATCTCTTTCTTCAATCTTTTTACTGGTTCCTAGGCAATCTCACAATTCAATGCTAATGTGATTGCACAGCCAGTCAAACATGAATCATGCTTAATAACACCGCTCTGTGGAGAACCATGCCTATGTGCCGCAGACTGAATGTCTGAAAAGAGATAGGAAACACTTCTTTATGATTTATTATCACATTAAAGAGGAAATATTACTGAAAGGCAACAGCACGACCTGCAACCTTTTTGAGGGGCAGCAGGAGTTATCTCTCTTGCTTCGTGGGCCTGCCCCGCTTGAATTCCTATGAATCATGCAGACACATTGCATTAGTGGTATGAATGTGCAGCATGGATGGGTATTCATGTTAAATCAAACTGCTCCATAGCAACCTACATTAATATGTCTCTATACTTGAAGTGGTCCTTACTTTTTGATTCAACAGTTCGCCCATACTAATGATGTCCTTCTCGACTTGTTGACAGACTTTTGAAACAAAAGAAATATTTCAAAATCACATCCAAGGGTGGCTTCTCCGTTGGAGCGGAAGAGCGTTGCCCCACTTAAATTCCCCCCAAAGTCCCAGAGATGAAAAATAAAATGGTAATTTATGACCTTTTTATTTTTCATCATCCCATCCTGAACCGAGTATCAGGACGGGGCGGGGCCTGCTGAGTGACAGCAGGGAGGAGTGTTGGGCAGAGGGCTGCCTTTGCACTTTTCAAAGTGCACATGTCGCCTTGGCAACGGCCAGCCAGACATACGCACTTGAAAACTCTCAACCCAGCTTTCTTAAGAAAGCTGGTTTGAGAGCAAGTGCAGGCTTCCGGTGCACTGGGGAGTGCTGAGTGAGGCTGCTCCCTACAATCAGGGTGCTGCTCACATGCTGGTTAACCCCATGTGAGCAGTGCCAGGATTGGTTCCGGGAGCTGCAGCATCCAGGTCCTGTGGGTAACAGAAGAGGCCTGGAGGGGAGGATTTTGTGTTCGGTAAGTTTTAATTTTTTTAACTTTTATTGGCATGCATGCATGCACCCAACTCACCCGTAGATGCCAGCTGACACTGGTCGATGCTTGCATAATAACAATAATAACAATAACAATAAATTAATAAAGCTGATTCCCTTTCCTGACTCTGCGGTCGGCGATGCCACAATCCCAGTAAGAGCACTGGAACTAGACCGGTGAGAAGGGGGGCGGGGCACATCCTTGCCACCCGCGAGGATTATTGAAGACTCTAAAGAATCACAATGCTGCAATGCAGCGTTGTGATTGGTAAGCACTGAGGCTCTCCTGAGCCAAGCACAATGCTGCAATGCAGTGTTGTAATTGGTCTGAGCACCGTGGTTTGGCGCTCAGATGGTGAATGGAAACCTGGGCATGTTCTCCACCCAGGCTGAAAAGCAGCCTGGGTGTAGAACATGCAAAGTGTGCATGAATGTTTGGCCGGCCCCAGAGGGCGGGCAGAGGGGTGATGCTCCTCTGCCTTAGCGGAGGAGCCGTCCGTGAAAGGGGCCCCCTTTGAACATTTGTCAGACCATTGAGGAAGGGGAGAGAAAAGAAGTCTTACAAAAAGATATTCCTCTCATTAAATCTGGGCCAGATATGAAAGCAGGGGAGTACTTTTTTCCCCCTGTCAGACCATGCATACCGGTCAGGGATGACTTCAAGTCTCCTGGAGATGACCCAAATTTGAATCTGAAGAGAGCATGTTGAGTGGAGAAAGTGAAGTAAGCAATCCCCTACAATGGACACCCTTGACAAAAGCGCCTGGTCAACTATTAAGAAAATTATGGGGCTTGCTTGAAAACTGGCTACTTGAGGCAATTTAAATGGGATTACTCTGCAGTCGTGGCTGGCATGGCTCGCGGGTGGGGGTGTGAGGGTCGCGGGGGGTCACACAGGTGGTCATAATTACGGAGGGAAGGGAGAAAGAAAAAAAATCACCAACCTTGCAGCCACCGTGTCCCGAGTTTTCTCTGCTCCTGCCCTCCTGCTCCTGACACAGGAACAGAAAGCAGGCAGCCAGGCTCCCTGCCCTAAGCAAATCACAACTCTGCAATTTAGCGTTGTGATTGGTCTGATTGCCGTGGCATGGCGCTCAGCCAGAGGCTGAAGTGGTGGGCATGTTCTCCAGGCATGCTGTAATCCGGCCCATGGAGAAAGGGAAAGTACGCATGACTGTTTTGGTTGGTCCAAGATGGCCGACCAATCAACCACTACACACTCAGGAGTGGGCAAACCACACCTCAACTGCCCTGCTTGCAGAGCAGCCCCAGCCCACCCACTCCCCTGCCTGCCAGCAAAGCAGTCAAAAACACATAAAATGATAATAACTAAAAGTCATTATCATTTTATGATTTTGCATATCACACTGCTTGAAAGCAGTGAAGTGACGCTCCTCCGCCCAAGCGGAGGAGCCGCCACTGTTACTCAGCTATGTACTGTGTAGAGGGAAATCAAGTATAAATTTAAGAACATCCAATTTAGGGGATGTGACCTGATTCACCAACACCTGAAGCTATCTAACAATGGATAATGTCTTCCAGGGAGAAGACTGGGGTAGAAAACCACAGAGACCGGGCTGACACCAGACAATTACAGGGAGCAATTTGTAAAGTTGCAAAGACATGCTCCGAGTTCTCAGAAATGCTTGTAACACTTGAAGGGATGGTAAATACCCTGGAGCACCAAACAGCAGCCCATGAGGCACATCTGAGAAACACCTAGTGGAAGTTGGAAGACTGAGAAACAGCAAACTGATTAAACCTTTCCAGGATAAGGGGGCACAGGCCTTTTTAATAAATCCAGCCAGACTCAAGACAATCAGGCACCATACATGTTAAATGTCGTATACTTGTAAAGCGCACAGCTGCCCCAGCAAAGGGGCGTCCCGGCGCTGTATACCGCTGGCGAACCCGTCCAGGCTTTCCCTGTGGGATGGTCCCTACTGGGAATCCCCAAGGCGGAGCCAGGCATCCCCGGCGTTGATGGGGCCGTTGTGGAGATTAGGCAAGGTAATGCCCAGAGTTGCCGAGTGGGACCCCAGGTTAGAGTAGGCACCGAGGCGAGAATTGTCGAGTCTGCTGACCCTGGTCCACGACGCGACCCTGCCACGCCGGGATTTGAACCCTGGTCCCGGGCCAACTTCTGCTCCCGAGTCTGCCACCTCAAACCAGTGAGCCACACCACTCCATAGGACACATTATAAGTAGATAATGTGCAAGAATGTCAGGCTCTACACAACAGGTGGAGGGTGCACAAATCATCAACAGACCAGCTAGGTGTCTGAATGCTTCACCAGGGTGGCTGGAGGGGGTAAGTGGAGAGGGGCCAAGGCAGGAAGCATCTGGGTGTGTTTGTGGCAGGGGAGGTAAGTGGAGCTTAAGGACGGGAAAAAAGGAGCACAGAAGTCAGATGTAGGAAGGAATTTTTGATGGTGAAAGTTCAGAACTCTCACAGGACTAGGAAATATATCTGGTCTAGTGAAACAAAAGAGATCCCCCAGTGGTATGCCTCCCTCTTGTATTTCCTCTGACCTGTTGTTGGTGGTTTTATGACTCTGGGCACTTTACCACTGCTGATCAGTGCTAAAGTGCAGATGCTCTCTTTGTAAATTGATGTTATGGATTAGTGATTCCATGATTGGCATATTTGATTTACTTGTCAGACCCTAGTATAGTGCACCATGTGTGCCCAGGGCCTGTATATCAAATGCTGCTGGTGGGCTTGCAGCACTGATTGTGCCACCACAGAAGCAGCTTGCTAAATGTGGCTCAGGCCTGCCATTGCCGAGCCTGTGTGCAGTCTAGGACTGTAATGTCGACTTGGAAAGTGCACACACTTGCCAGTCCCTAAACCTTCCCTTTCCTGCATATTAGTCACCCCTAAGGTAGGGCCAAGATACCCTGTGGGCTGGGTGTGTTGTATGTGAAAGGTAGGACATGCCCTGATGTGTGTGGCATGTCCCGATAGTGAATTATAGCCAATTTAGTTTTTCACTATTGCAAGGCTATCTCTTCCTGCAGGCCATATTAGGCAGTTTGATTATAACATCTTATAAACATAACTGACCCAGCGAACAAGATAGGTAAATAAAGTTTAGTATGCCTGAACTCAGAATGTTAAAGTGCATCTTTTGGTGTAGGTGATTTTTACATTCTGTGTTTGAAAATACCACTCTTAGAAAGTATGTATTTTCTTGCCTAACCATCCAGTGTGCCTCTGCTAGGTTTGTGTATTGCATGTCTGGCTTGTGAGTGACAGGAGCTGGGAGGGCTGCGGCTCCAGCAGTCTGATGAGTCAGGGCTGGGCTGTGTAGGACCTGGGTTGAGTTTAGAGTAGGGGAAGGAGATTTCCTTTCACCTGCCTGGGCCAGGTCTGCTTTCAACAATGCTGTCTCCACCTCCTGCCAGGAAGCTGCACCAGAGAGGACAGAACTTGTTTTGGCTGGGTACAGACACTCTCTGCCTTCAGAGACAAAGGATTTGTGTTTATAGAAAGGGGGACTCAGACCCCAGAACTTTAGATCACTTCTGGGAAATCAAGAAGAACCTTTGCCAAGGAGTAGAGCTGGAGAAGCTGAAGGACGATTACTGCCCCTGTGCTGTTTGTTGTTGGGGTTGGCCTGCAGTGACTACTTCATTGCCAAGGAAAGGAGAAAAGGACTTTGCTGTATTTGCTTTGTCATTTTGAGGAAGATCTCCAAGGACTTGAAGCTGAGCTTTCCTCCTGTTCTGAAGTCTCAAGGACACGAAGACTTCACCACCAGTTCCCCTGAATTTCCTTGTTGGGAATTCTATCCTGCAGAGAGGTGCCTGCTGCTATTTAGGACCTCTAGAGTCTGTTTGTCGCTGGGAGCTAGCAAGTCAAAGCAACGGGAAGAAGCGTGCCGCCCCTGCAGCTGTTGCCACCGCATCGCAAAGGAAGTGTGTCATCGCCGCTGCTGCTGCCGCCGCATCGCAAAGGAAGCGTGTCACTGCCGCTGCTGTTGCCGCCGCATCACCGAAGAAGCAAGTCGCAGCGATGTCGTGGAGAGGTCGTGGCGCGAGAAGTAACCGCATGACACAGCAGGTGCATCGATCCCCGCAAACTGAGACCGGCCACCGAATTCAAAGCAAGGCCGCCGGGCATGCACGTATCACACAGAGTCATCACGCCGCATCAAGACACCATCTTTGTCGCATTGCACCGGATCGTCGTATCGCATCAAGGCGCCATCTTGTCGCATCGTCATTGGACCGCAGTAAGAAAAATACACATCAACACAGTAAGGAACCGATGCATCACCTCCCCTGCGCTGCAGTAAGAAACAGACGAATCCACTCCCCTGCGACCATTTTGTTTGCTTTGCGTAACACATCCAAGGTACTTTGAGAGAAACGTGTCGCGTTTACCATCTACTTTGAACTGAGTTAGTTCTACCATTTGAGAGTAATATTTTTGATACTGTATTGTGGATTTTTGTTGTTTGGTCATGTATAGATAAAGATTACTTATTTTTCTAAACTGGTATGGTGTCCATTTTTAGTGTTTTCACAGTGTTACTGTATGTGTTCACAAATGCTTTACACACTTCCTCTGAAATAAAAAAAGGGAAAAAAGCCTGTCTGCTCGTACCAAACTACCAAGGGGGTGAGCAGGGGTTATTTTAAGAGTGTACCCCCTTATCCTGACTAGAAGCAAGAGTCCTTATTTGGACAAAGGTGCAAACCATTGCCAAATAGAGACCCCCATTTCTAACAAACGTGATATCCAAACAACTAGAATCTATGAAACAAGGCAGAGGTCAAACACAAGGAGATGATCGATGAAGCACTGAAACCTTTCAGACATTCACCCCCAGTCACAGATCTGGGTTGAATCCATCATTGTTCTTTAGCTCAATTTGCCACCCCAGTTCAGACTCACTATATGCAAATCAGTCTAGATCCTGTGCCACATTGGAACAGTCCAGCCTGAACTGCCAAGCCAGGTCTTCCCTGGACCAGAAACAAGCATCCTAGGACCCGTTTTGGGGTAACACCCCTTATCAGTGAGGCTAGCTTTAATCCAATGGCAAAGTGACCAAGGGACCCACGTCTGGGCATACCCTGCCAACTTAGGACCAACAAAGCAAACACAAGGAGATGATGTAAGGAGCGCTGAATCTTTTCAGACACTCACCCCCAGTCACAGATCTGGGTTGAATCCATCATTGTTCTTTAGCTCACTTTGCCACCCCAGTTCAGACCCAGCTATAAGCAAATCAGTCTTGACCCTGTGGGGAGTGGCCCATGCAAATGAGGGGATTCCCTTTGCCTCTGCACCTGTGCCGTATTACAGATGCGGGCGCATAGGCAAAGAAGCCCTCAGGAGGCGCACTGAGAGTGTGCCATCTAAAAGGTGGTGCACTGTCAGTGCGCCCCCTGATGGCAGCCCTCTGCAGGGGAGAAAGGGGGTCTCATGGGCCCCCACAGACACCCCCTTTCAGGCGCTTGCAAGCGGATCTATAATCCCCCTTCAAAAGTGCTGCCTGCACTGTGAAAACACAGAGTGGCTGTACAGCAGCCACATAACACAAATGTCTCATCCACGTCATTTACCCAACCACTACATTGGAAGGTTAATCTAGGTAAGTGGATGTAGAGGTAAGGATAATAATTATATAGTTGTTTTATTGATGGGGTGGTAGGCAATGTAGTGGATGCGACTCTATTGTAGGTTGATGTTATGTTATGTCATACAATCCTTTACAGAGGATGCATCAGTCTTTGGAGCTATTAACCCTCCTACAGATGTGGCTATAGCTGTAATCTATTGGTACTAGAGGACAACAGTAGGTGATGTCCAGCCTGTACAATGCCCAGCTCATGCGCCTAGATTCTGTTTCCTATCTGTAGTACATCACTGGAGAGATTATGTCATCATCAATGTCATCAGTATTATCTGCGGGGTCATCTGGAAGATCATGTGTACAGTAATGAGCTGTGCAATAGGAGGAAAGTTTGCAGTTTATTAGTTCCCCTGAAAATCGTGATAGTTTTTTTTTTGCTGGAACTTTAATGCCCCTGACTCTTCTTCTTCCCACCTCGCTTCAGCTAACATTACAACTGACAAGTGCCACATTTTCACACTCCGCCATTTGCAGTCTCCGGCTGGAGCAATTCACTGTACATCACTTCCACACTCCCTGTGTTCTGGTTATACACCATAAATTGTATTTTTCTTATTTACCAGATAGCCTCAAGGTTAAACGATACCATCTGTGCCAACATTTGTTTCCGCATCCTTTTATCTTTGGAATGAATTGTATTCTTCACACATTTCCCAAGAATTTTCCGTGTGTTCGTCTGGGGGTGGATGGGTTTGGGGTGGGGTGTTTGACTGTGTCCTAATTTATCTTGATACAATTTGTACAGAAAATGTTAGTTATTTCTAACTTACAAATACAGTGGCAAATATTTAGGTTGATCTTGAGACATACTGAGTGTAGTGTCCTGCAAGGACACAGTCTAATTGTTCTGCATGTGACCTCACACTGAACACCCACCCACCACTGATGTCACTGGTCAGGTGACACAGATTTAATAAAAGGGCCGAGCGCACGTGCTCTGGGCCAGTTGTACCCAGTAACTGCCTGTGTCTGCGTCAGTCCTTTTAGCAATGAGGGCCCAGGGCCCCCAACACTACATTTGCGACGAGGCGGTAACGCAATGCCACGCGTGCCACAGCTGAACAATCCCCGGAAAGAAGAAGGGAAGTGCCCATGTGCAGGGCACCCCTCTGGGGAAGCAGCGCCGGCCGCAGAGAGGCCTGCAGGGCGTAAGCCGAGCCCTGGGCCTGCCTGCAGACACAAAGGTGACCGGGGGCCTACCCCACACCTTTGAGCCCAGCCTGCAAGGCCCCCTGCTTGGGGTGAGGAAGAGCGGACCGACCGTAGCCCACCCGCGTCGGCCGCGACTGCGCCCCTGCCTGGGGTGAAGAGAGAGAGCCATGCAAAGCCCACCTGCATCGGCCACCACCGCTCGGTGAAACCTCCGCGAGCCCACCCGCGTGGAGGAGGAAGGCCCGTCGGCCAGAGGTGAGCCCGAACGTTGAAGCGACCCCCTCATGATTGAACATTTGCAGAGCCCACCCGCAATGAACTATGAACATTAACTGTGCCCCAGCAGTTGCCCGTAATTAAGCAAGGCTCGCGGAGCCCACCCGCGGCCTGCCTGCAGCGTCTGCTGTCCCCCCACCGCGCCGCGTGTGACGAGAGGCGGCTGCGGCGAGGGTGAATGACATTTTTTTTTTTTTAATGTATTTTTATTTTATACTTTACAACCAAAGCACACATTTGAGAGAAAAAACATATTCCATCTTACATTTGTTCATCTCACAATAAGAAAGAAAAGAAAATCCGTTACATCAGTGTATAATATTGTAGGATTTCGATAGAGAGTAAGCACAAAACAATAATAATAACAAAATAACAAAAAAAAACCCGATCAACCTATCCCTGCTCTCCACCTCGCCAGGGGCCCCCAGATTTTAATACCCCGAACCCTCCCAATCCTACCTTTTCTTGCATAAATATGTTTCTCTAAATTATGTAAAGAAATTAGATTTGATAACCATGTTTGCATGGATGGAGGAATCTTATCTAGCCATACTCTAGCTAACATTAGTCTAAAAACAGCGGTCACCATAAACAAAAACATTGCATCATTTGGATCCGTTGAGGTATTTTTAGTACCAACTCCCAACATAATCAAACTCGCTGTAAGGGTTATCTTTATCCTTAATGAGTTATCCAAAAAGTACTCAATATCCTTGATTAATGTATATAACTGAGGACATGTAGCAAACATATGCACAATATCTGCATCAACCGAGTTACATCTGGGACAAGTAGTACCCTCAGTACCCCCCCATTTCGCAATCCTGGCTGGAGTATGGTATAGTGAAAATAAGGTTTTATAATGTTGGGATTGCAAGGGAGCAGAACAGAGAATGGACCGACCTAGTTCCAGGGATTCATGGAAAGATTCAGAAGCAATCCCTACTTACTCCACCCATTTATCCCTGTGTTTATCCAAATCATCCGGCCTGCTTTTTGACAAAAAGGCATATGCCGACCTAATGGAATGTTCCTCCCCCGTAGTTAACCCTTCCATCAAATCATTAGATTCGAACCCCGCCGGTCCCCCTTGCTTATTTCTCAAAAAACTCCTAACCTGAAGGTATTTAAAAAAGTCACTTCTACTTATTTTATATCTACTTACCAAATCCTCAAATTGGACTATCCCCACTGAATTTCTTAAATCCCCAATTTGTTGTATCCCTTTATCTTCCCAGCCTGCCATTACTGAATCCGCGAAGATCTCTGCAGGGAAGGATTTATTTTGATATATTTTGGTGTACCTATTGAATCTTCCCAGACCTGTCTTTTTTAAAAAAGAACTCCAAATTTTAAGTGCAGCACTAAGGGTCTTATATGGCTGTCTTCTAAGATAGCCCAGGTCCGTATGGTACAGGAAGCAGTTTTCTGCATCTTGGCCTAGTACAGCTGCGTAAACTTCAGTTGACATAGTAGTAATTTTCGGTAGCCCACCGCCCCCTCCTATTAGCCCCTGCATATAGTGAAGTGCAGCAGCAAGATAATATAATCTAAAATCTGGTGCACCCCAGCCCCCTCTATCCCTTGGTAGAGTAATAAATTTATAAGCCCTGCGGGTCTTTCCATGAGCCCATATAAATCTATTTACTATACCCTCTAACATATTAAACCATTTATTCTCAAAAATTAAAGGAATTGATCTAAATAAATACAAAAATTTAGGTAAAACCACCATTTTCAACACATTAGTGCACCCAACCAATGACAAATGTAAATTATTTATTCTTTCTAAATCTCTTTTAACCTTCGCCAGCAATGGACTCATATTTAGCTCGACCACCTCCTCCAGATTTGTAGAGATTTCAATCCCTAAGTAGGTTGCACTGTGTCCCGGGGGTGCCGGGTTCACAGGGGTATCGACCACCTGAGGGGGGTCTGGAGGTTCAAACAGAAATACCGGTGCCTTTAATAGTGGTTTTAAGGAAGGTTTTATTGGGATAAAGGTTTTTTTCATGGGAGTCACAGTAAGGTCCTTTGCTCTGTGGTTCCGTCGCGGTGCCTTGTGGTCTTCGTGGTTCTACTTCCGGAAAGGATCTGCCCCGGTTGACTCACGTCGGACCCAGAAAGGAAAGAAAGCAACGAGTTACACCCTGAACTCAGGGAATGAGGATAAACGGGCCGGGAGTGAGGGAACGCACCCAGTGCTCAGTGCTCAAGAGAATGGTATTGGCAGGAAGTGCTCGTGCTCGGGGAAAGGGTTTCTTTGCGGGAGATATCTACGGGGGTGGCTGCCTCCGCCTCCCAACCCAACCCGCGACCCGGCCCCGTACCTCGCGAAGCCACGCTCCTCCCGTGGGCGCGTGGCAGGGCGAAGCGTCCAACCGTGGGCCTCCTGGCTTGTCGTCTTCGTCTTCTTCTCTTCCTCGTTCTCGTCCTGCGTCCTCCTCGTTCTCCGCCGCCTGGGAATCGCCGTCCGTCTTCGTGTCGGAACTTCCTCCTTTTGACGTCATCAGGGGTGGCGTCCCGCGATCCAGGTCCCAAGCCTTAAAGGAGCCGCACTCATTTTCCTCCTCGGACCAGTCCTTCACGCCGTCATCGGGATTCCCATACCAAGTACCGGTTGGTGGCTGTGGGGAAAAGGCGCAGGGTGCGTGGGGGGTGGCGGACCACCAGTCATTGATAACAGGCTCGTGGGAGTCGGCTCCGTGACACACCTCCCCCCCTGGATTCTCCCGTTCGGGGAGAGGAAACACGCGGGAAAGGAAGTCCGCATTCGCATTGTCCTTCCCCTTACGGTGTTGGATCGTAAAGGAATATTGCTGCAAGGACAAAAACCATCTCAAAACCCGGGGGTTATGAGCGCTATTTTGATGCATCCATTTCAGCGGGGCGTGATCAGTATGTAGGATGAATGGTTTGCCCTCCAAATAATATCTCAGTTTGTCAATGGCCCATTTGATGGCCAAGGCCTCCCTTTCAATGGTAGAGTACCTACACTCCCTGGGGAATAGCTTCCTACTGACAAATAGGACAGGATGTTCCACCCCCCCCCTGATCTGCGACAGTACTGCGCCTATTCCCTGATTGGAAGCGTCCGTGGCCAGCAGAAAAGGTTTCTCATGGTCAGGCGATACCAGAACGGGAGCGGTGGCCATGGTGGTCTTCAGGGTTTGGAACGCCTGTAATGACTCCGCAGAGGGTTGACTAAATTCCCTACTCCTGGTGTCCTTCCGGAGCATGTTGGTTAATGGGGCTGCTAGTTCCGCAAAACCGGGTATGAATCGTCGGTAGTATCCGACTAACCCCAGGAATGCTCGAAGGTCTCTTTTAGAGCTGGGAAACGGGACTGCTGCTATTGCTCTCACTTTTTCACTCTGTGGAGCAATGGTTCCCTCGCCGAGTACATACCCTAGGTACTTTACACTCTGGTACGCTGCTCTCGATTTCTTCGCATTGATATGGAGTCCTGCTCTGCGAAGAGCTGAAAGGATGGTCTGTAAATGAAGAAGGTGTTCCTCCCACTCTCGACTATAGATGACAATGTCATCTAAGTAAGCCGAGCTGAAGTGGGTGTAAGGTTGTAAAACTCGGTTCATCAGACGTTGGAACGTCGCTGGCGCTCCATGCAGGCCGAACGGAAGAACTGTGAATTCGAACACCCCGTCGTCTGTCACAAAGGCCGTTTTCTTCCTATCTTCCTCACGGAGGGGAACCTGCCAATACCCCTTCGTGAGGTCGATGGTAGTGATGTATTTAGCCTCGCCAATTTTCTCGATCAAATCATCGACCCTAGGGATAGGGTAAGTGTCGAAATTGGAGACGGCGTTCAGGGCACGAAAGTCCATACAGAACCTTTTTGTTCCGTCCGGTTTCGGGATCATGACAATCGGGGAGGACCAATGGCTCTGGGAGGGCCGGATGACCCCCATCTTGAGCATGTCTTGGACTTCTTGGCGTACAGCTTCTTTTCGTGCGGCGGGGATTCTGTATGGCCTCAGCTTTACCACTTCACCTGGACGTGTTTCGATGCGGTGTTCGGCTAGCTTCGTCTTACCCGGCACGTCTGAGAACACGTCTGCATACGGTGACAAGGTTTCTGTCAATTCCTTCTTTTCTTTGGCACTTAACTCAGGGTTCACAACCAGCTGTTCCAGAGTGGAGGGGCTCGGGACATTGTCCTGTCCCACAAAATGGCCTGCCCGGGGAACCGCACCCAACCACTCCTTCAATAGGTTGATGTGATATGTCTGGGTTTTGGTAGGAGATAGACGCAGGCGGTATGTGGTGTTTCCGATTGTTTCTATCACCCTATAGGGCCCTTGCCACTCGTTTTTGGTTTTATTACTGATAGAGGGCAACAACACCAGAGCCCATTTGCCTACCGCTAAGGTTCTCAGCCTCTTGCCCTTGTCGTAGACCTTTTTGTACCGCTCCTGGTGGTGCTCCATAGAGGAATACGCCAATTCTCTGAGTTTCCCTAGTCTGGTTCGGAGATGCGTGGTGTATTCCAGCATGTTCTTCTGGTCTTGGGATGCCTCGTTTTCCCACATCTCTTTGGTGATGTCTAGGAGACTCCTGGGTAGTCTCCCATACAGAAGCTCGAAGGAGGAACACCCTAAACTACTCTGCTTCTGTGCCCTTATAACATACAGGGCAATGGGTAGGAGACGATCCCAGGTGGGTCCCTCTGTAGTCAGCATTTTCTTCAAGGTGTGTTTTAGCGTTTGGTTGTACCTCTCCACTAAGCCATCCGTTTGTGGATGATACACCGAGGTTTTGATGTGTTTGATATCCAAAGAGGCACACACCTCTTTCATTAGTTTAGACGTAAAAGGTGTCCCTTGGTCAGTCAGCACTTCTTTGGGAAAACCAACACGTGAAAATAATTCCACGAATTTTTCGGCAATGGCGGCTGTAGTGGTGTTTTTCAATGGGAAGGCTTCTACGAATCGGGTCGCGTAGTCCACTATTACCAAGGCATACAAATACCCCCGCCCTGTCTTTGGCAAGGGTCCGATGAGGTCCATACCGACTCTTTCGAACGGCACTCCTATGAGGGGCATCCGTTGTAATGGTGCGGCCGGTGGTCTCTGGGTGTTTCTTCGTTGGCAAACCTCACACTGGGCGCAGAACTCCTGTACGTCTTTATATAGTCCCGGCCAATAGAAGTTTCTTACAATGCTGTCAGTGGTCTTTTCCTTGCCTGCATGTCCGGCCGTTAGGTGGGCATGCGCAAAAAATAGAACTTGTTCTCTAAAGGACTGGGGAACCAACAGCTGCAGGTCACCCTCGGATTTGGCTTGTCTGTATAACAACTCATTTCTGATCAGGAACCGGGGGTAGGTAGGGGAGGAGAGACCATCGGACTGGTGGGCGGCCTCCCATGCATGG
Organism: Lissotriton vulgaris; assembly: GCF_964263255.1. NCBI lineage: Eukaryota > Metazoa > Chordata > Amphibia > Caudata > Salamandridae > Lissotriton > Lissotriton vulgaris. Next base: position 32,170 of record NW_028241693.1, on the reverse strand, counting down.
AACAGGGTTCTATCCTCACTCTGCGCGAAGCGAAAGCTCCGGTCTATGACCCAGGGTTCTGGTGATAAGTAAGCCGGGACGTTCTCCCTATTCTCAGGGTTGGAAAGGTGTTCCCTAAAAATGGATAGAAACTCGGAATTGTCAGTTCCTAGGATCATATCTTCAGGCAGGGAATCCACCACCCCCACCTGTACTGTATAGGGTTCTCTGTCTGGTAAAGTGATGGTGATAGAAGCTACAGGGTAGGGCTTTACATCCCCGTGAACACACCTAATGTATACGGGAGTCTGGGGAATAATCTGGTCAGCGGTGACAAACCGTGTCTGTACAACGGATTGTCGGCACCCGGAGTCTAAGAGAGCTTTTAATTTGTAACCATTCATCCACATACTCACGTAAAACGTGCTGCCCATTTCCGCTGAATACATTACTGTCCGGGGAAGATAACCAACTTCCATTGGTTCCTCTGGACTCTTTCTTTTAGGACACATCCGTGCTATGTGGCCCCATTCACCACACTCAAAGCACTGCGGGCCCTTGGTCGGAGGAGCCATCAGTCCGGGTGGTTTGAAAATCCTGGGTATCTCAGGGGCTACTTTCGGTCTCTTGTCCGTTTTGGAGGGGAGTGGCACCGTCTTGGATGTTTTCTCCGCTTCCCATAGGGGGGTCTTTGGCTGGGCTCTGGCGTACTGCAAAGCCATTTCTATAGCTTGTTCTACAGATAGACCGATGTGTTGTTTAAGCCAGCGTTGGGTGGCATAAGGTAACGCCTCCATGAATTGTTCTAAGTAGATTTTCTTCATGATGTCCTCCTTAGTACATACATCCGGACGCAGCCACTTGTCGGCCGCCATTTTTAATCTAAAGAACAAGGTTTTAGGGTTTTCCCCTTGAACCCCTCTTTCCTTTCGGAAGCGTACCCGGTAGGCCTCTGGGTCTAGTCCTAAATGATCCAGGATCACCATTTTTATAGTTGCATAGGGGGTTGTCCCTAGGGGATTAGCTGCCTGATAGGCTGCTTGAGCATCGGCTGTGAGAAGGGGAGCCAGAAAAAACGGCCATTTTTCCTCGGGCCAGCTCATTGCCCGCGCCGCCCTTTCAAAATTCAAAAGAAAAGCGTCAGGGTCTTCCCCTGGCACATACTTCTGGAGGGCCATCCCTGGGGGGTGAGGGGTGTGTACCCGTCCTTCTCCGGTAGTCACCTGGGACACCACAGGTAGAGACTTGAGTCCTTCTACGTGGGCAGTCATGGTTTTAGTGAACATCTCTCGGTCCGCCTGGGCGATTGACAGCTGGTTTTCCACAGCCCATTCCAGTTTTTCCTGCCCCTTAATGAGATGGTCGATAAGGGTCTCCATCGTAGCCTGACAGATGGATGATGTAGGGGATCCCACTTCTGACACCAGTTGTCCCGGGGGTGCCGGGTTCACAGGGGTATCGACCACCTGAGGGGGGTCTGGAGGTTCAAACAGAAATACCGGTGCCTTTAATAGTGGTTTTAAGGAAGGTTTTATTGGGATAAAGGTTTTTTTCATGGGAGTCACAGTAAGGTCCTTTGCTCTGTGGTTCCGTCGCGGTGCCTTGTGGTCTTCGTGGTTCTACTTCAGGAAAGGATCTGCCCCGGTTGACTCACGTCGGACCCAGAAAGGAAAGAAAGCAACGAGTTACACCCTGAACTCAGGGAATGAGGATAAACGGGCCGGGAGTGAGGGAACGCACCCAGTGCTCAGTGCTCAAGAGAATGGTATTGGCAGGAAGTGCTCGTGCTCGGGGAAAGGGTTTCTTTGCGGGAGATATCTACGGGGGTGGCTGCCTCCGCCTCCCAACCCAACCCGCGACCCGGCCCCGTACCTCTCGAAGCCACGCTCCTCCCGTGGGCGCGTGGCAGGGCGAAGCGTCCAACCGTGGGCCTCCTGGCTTGTCGTCTTCGTCTTCTTCTCTTCCTCGTTCTCGTCCTGCGTCCTCCTCGTTCTCCGCCGCCTGGGAATCGCCGTCCGTCTTCGTGTCGGAACTTCCTCCTTTTGACGTCATCAGGGGTGGCGTCCCGCGATCCAGGTCCCAAGCCTTAAAGGAGCCGCACTCATTTTCCTCCTCGGACCAGTCCTTCACGCCGTCATCGGGATTCCCATACCAAGTACCGGTTGGTGGCTGTGGGGAAAAGGCGCAGGGTGCGTGGGGGGTGGCGGACCACCAGTCATTGATAACAGGCTTGTGGGAGTCGGCTCCGTGACACACTGTTAACCACCCTGTTATCTACACTACTTGCAAAACTATTCAAAACTATCTGGGTTTTTGTCTTATTTAAGCTATATCCTGAAACCTGCCCAAAGACATGTGCCTCTGTCTCCACTCCTACCATAGCTAAATCTGGATTCGGAGTCAATATAGCCACGTCATCGGCATAGGCAAGCGTTTTCACAATACAACCATTCAATGACATAGGCTGTATCTCAGGATTTCCCTCCAGTTTGCGAAGTAGTGGCTCGATATATAGGGCAAAAAGCAGCGGGAATGATGGGCACCCCTGTCGAGTCCCTCTTTGTATATTAACTATATCTGAGTGCCCTCCGTTGACTCTAATCCTTGCAGCCGGATCTCTATACAGGGCTTGTATAGCAAGTATATAACCTGGCCCTATACCACACCACTTCATAACCTCCCATAGATATTCCCAGGCGACCCTATCGAAAGCCTTTTCGGCATCTAAGAAGAGTGCTGAAATAGGGTCGCCTGTGACCCCTGCTGCATCAATCATAGTTATCGCCATCCTAATATGCTGGGTAGTACCCTTCCCGGGTATAAAGCCGTGTTGTGATGGGCTCACCAAATGTTCAATACAACCTGCTAACCTCTTTGCCAACATCTTTGAGTAGATCTTAACATCTGAGTTCATCAGCGTAATTGGCCTGTAAGAACCAGGGAGAGATGGGGGCTTTCCTTTTTTAGCAATAACAATTATATCGGCCCCTCCCCATGACTCTGGTGGTTGCCCCCCCTGTTGAACAAATAACATAACCTCAAACATGTATATCAGCAAACTTTTACGAAATACTTTGTAGAACTCGACCGGAATTTGATCTGACCCGGAGGCCTTTCCTGATGGTAAACTACCCAATGCCTCAATAAATTCCTCCAAACTTAAGGTAGATTCTAATATTTCTCCTTCCTCCCTTGAGAGAGATGGGGGGATTATGTCCCTAAAATAGTTGCTAATTTCTACGATTCCCCCTGTATCTTCCCGTGCATACAGCTCTTTATAAAATACTCTGAAAACATCTCTTCTCCTATCCGGATCTGTGACGATATTCCCCTGCAAATCCAATATCTCTTTTATCTCTGCCGCCGCTCTCTGCTGCCTAGTTTAACCGCAAGGATATGACCCACTTTCCCACTACACTCGTAGGCCTCCTCCCTTTTAGCCAGATATTTCTCCGCCGTCTTTCTAGAAAAGCTTTCTACAGCTTCTGCCTTTAATGCTACCAGTTTTAATAACAAATGCTCCAGACCAGACTTAGATTCTACCGCAGTAACTAACTTCCCCTCCTCAATAATCAACTTTTGCCGAATAGCTTCAGCCTTCACCCTCTCCTTCTTACGCCTTGTCAAAATGTAGCTAAATGTTTCTCCTCTTACCCCTGCCTTAAAACAATCCCAGGTTTGTCCTACAGGCGCAGTACCATGATTAATTTCCCAGAAGAACTTAATCCAACCTTCCATATGTTTCTGATATTCAGTATCTTGAAGAAGGCTCCGCTCAAAAGTCCACGTCGATCTCTTACTCTGTATCTGAGGAATCCTCACTGTCAATACTAACGGACTGTGATCAGAAATGATCCTCTGTTGTTTTTCAATCAATGTACCAGAAATAAATGCCCTTGAGATTAGGAAATAATCCAGCCTAACCAAAACCTGGTGTGGTGCCGAAAAAAAGGTGCTACTATCTACAAAGGGGTGTTGTATCACCCAGGGATCCACCAATGAGTTATGCTCAACCATGCTGACAATAGCCCTATATACCTTTCTCTTCCTTCCAATATACCCCCCTCCTGTATTCAAAAATGAACTTGTAGGATCATGCATATTAAAATCTCCGCAGCATATCACTGGTTCAGGCCACTGGGCTAATTCTGCATCCATAAATTGCCATATCTCAGGATCATCCTCAGTGGATCCATACATGGTTACCAGCGTTAACCTGAGACCTTTAAAGCATAGTTCCGCCATAGCCCATCTCCCCCATTGATCCTCCTTCTTCCTTTGAACTACCACATCCCTTCTTCTCCCTAAAATTGCCACCCCTCTTGTCCTAGATCCTTGCCTACTAGCTGCTAGTACATCGAACCCCAGCTGATTCATTAAATATATCTGCGTTTCTTCTATGTGTGTCTCCTGTAAACATACTAGATCCGCTTGTAGAGTTCTGATATAGGCTGCTACTTTTGACCTCTTCCTTGGGTCATTTAGGCCACATGCATTTATTGAAACTAACTTACAGGACATTGAGAATTATCATAAAGAACTCTCCTGCATATCCAACTTATGTTAGCACTTTCCTCAATTGTGCTTATCCAATCACCAATCTCCCTTCTATCTTTTCTACCCGTAGAACAGACAACAAAATACATGAAAAAAAAATTGTGCGCTAAGGAACTGAACCAACCTACAAACTGACACTGATTTTTAACCCCCTCCCCCTCCCTCTCCCCCCTTTCTGACCCCCTCCCCCCCTTACAGGCAAATAGGTCAACAATGACCTATGTGTGGCCGCTTCTGGGTTGCGTTAGTTGCACCCCTCTCCCACCCTCTCCAACATCCCCCCCCCCCCTTTTGGCCGCTCTTATACCCCATGAATTGGTCCATAGTACTAAACCTACAGCAATCCTAGAAAATTACACTTTCCCTGCAACCTCCTATTCCCCCCCCCCCCCCCCAACTCCTGGATGAACTGCTGGGCTTTAACTTCCGACATAAACACCCTAACTCTTCCCTTTGTAATGACTTTCAGTTTAGCTGGGAACAGTAGGTATGCCTCTGACCCTAGGGCCTGGAACTGCGAGATCAGTTGCCTGAGCCTCCACCTCCTCTCAACTGTCACATGGCAGAAGTCTGGCCTAGAGAAGAAGGTAACTCCCTCAACAGTTCTTTTGCTGTCTGGTCTAGCTTTCTGAATAATTTCTTCTTGAAGCAAAAAGTTTCCCACATATACTAATATTGCCCTGGGGAGTGTCGCTTTAGAGCCTCCTTCTGCCCCATATGTCTTCCGCTGGGCAAAGGGGAACCTGTGCGCCCTCTGGATCTCCGTCTCCCACTGCCACTGGGACTCAGGAAATGCACCTTTTAGTAGGTTGATCACAAACCCTCTAGGATCCTGCCCTTCAAGCCCTTCTGCCACACCCAAAATGCGAACATTGTTACGTCTTTGACGATTTTCAAAATCCTCCATCTTCCAAAGAAAATCGTCTGCCTTCTTCTCCTGTTCTGTTTTAAATTCCCGAAAGCTACCAAAATCATCAAAAGGGTGAATGACATTTAAGTGAAGCAGCTCCAGCGGAGCCCACCCGCGGCCTGCCTGAGGTGTCCCTTGTCCCCCGCCCAGCGCATCGTGTGAGGAGTGAAGCTGCCGGGGTGGAAGTGAAAGTAAATCAAGCGGAGCCCACCCGCGATCGCAAGGAGCAGGGAAAGTGAAAGTACTGAAGCAGAGCCCACCCGCATTACCGTGGCACCTGGCCGGGCGCGATGTGGCCGAGAGTGAACAAAAAGAGAATCAAGGCCAGCGGAGCCCACCCGCGGCCTGCCTGCAGCGTCCCCCGCCGCGTGTGTGAAGTGCGGCGGCGGGGGTATTAACTTGTACCAGAGAGTGCCCACAGCGTGTGAGGAGCTGCGGGGAGCCCACTAACAAAGCGGAGCCCACCCGCTGTGACAGTGAACACTGTCCCATATGTGAGCAGAGCCAGCGGAGCCCACCCGCGGCCTGCCGTCAGCGCCTCCTGTCCCCGCAGTCACCCGCACTGCCGCACCGACTCCTGCCCCCCCGCAGCGCATGAACTGAGAGGCGGCTGCGGGCGGGAGCAAAGAGGAAGAAACAGCGGTCAGCCGAGTGGAGCACCGGCACCCCGCGCAGCCCGCTACAAAGAAAAGGCCTGCTGCGGGAAAGTTGTGAAAGGCAGGAACACATGCGGCCATTGAGAGCGGCGTTGACACCCTGCCCCCTCAGTGAAGGGAACTGACTGCCCACAAAGAAAGGAGCCCACCTACGGAGGCCTCACACGGACCCCAGCAACACAGCACGGCCCTAGCAGGCTGCACTTACCATAAGTGGCTGGTCGTTTCTTTCTTCGTTTCCCCTCTGCCCCCAACGACGGCCGAGAGGCTGAGACAGCAAGCAGCAGGCATCAGGAAGAGGGCTCCGTCCAGGAAGATAAGTAAGCCGGCTACAGTGAAGAAAGTTCAGAGAAGCCAAAGTCAGGCAGGGAGAACAAGGAAACACAGCCATCTAGTGGGCTGCCTCCAGTATCGCAGGAGAATGACAATATATACAAGCATTGGACAAACCAAGTGCCATAGAATACAGTGGAGAAGCCACATCCACGTCTGCCAGTAGTGCTGCCGCCACCACCAGAAACCAGAAGGGCTCCACATAAAGGAACAAGCCATTGGGCTTACCAAGTACAGAACCCAATCCAAGACAAGCCGGCAGCAACGCAAGCCGAGGACGGCAACCACCACAGTCATTGCGAAATGACTGACTGCATCGCAAGAAAGTGTTCAGGAGTCAGCACAGGAACACGCCAGAACATACAAGAACACTGCCTCACCAACAGCAGGTACTGCAGTTTCTGCACGGACACAGTGCTCACAAACCCACCGTCACTGCCCAGTGACACAGGACAGCATAGTGTTCAGCCGAACTCAGTGGTCACAAGCCCCCCGTCACTGCCCAGTGACACAGGACAGAACAACACTGCGCAGAAACGCGCAAGGAGTGAAGGAACTCCACGCCCAAGAAGGTCAACGAAGCAGTGGCGCAGTTCACCAGAAGCGCAGGAACGCGCCAGCAATGCAGGAACCGTACCACAAAGCACAAGAACGCGACAGGAGTGCAAGAACTCCACACCCGCACGACAAGACCGCGCAGCACTGCGCTGGAACGTGCCAAGAGCGCCAAGGATCAAGAGCGCCAGAGTGACGCTGCACAGCGACATGCCAACGCCACAGGACAGCGCACAAAGGTCCCCAAGAAAGACAGTGACATCTCGCAGCAACCAGAGCGCCATCATCAGCACGCATGGCGGCATGCACCAGTGATGCACCAGGAGCGGTGACGCAACCCTCCTCCGCGCAGACAAAGCGCGCCAACGCCAAAACACCGTGACGCGCCCAACAAGCCAACCCGCCAATGATCGCACCAAGCAAGAAGCCGTCCTGCCCAAAAGGTCGCACCCAAGCCAAGAAGCCGACCTGCCCAAAGGTCGCACCCAAGCCAAGAAGCCGACCTGCCCAAAGGTCGCACCCACGCCAAGAAGCCGGCCTGCCCAAAGGTCACACCCAAGCAGGAAGACGACTCGACCAATAGTCGTGCCCACACAAAGAAGCCGACCCACCAAAGGTCACACCCAAGCAAAGAAGTTCGACCACCAAGACAGTTCACGAACATGGACCAGCAGACTTCGACAACCACAATTTAACATTCTGAGTCAAGAGGGAAGATCGCGACGACCGGTCCAGTCACAAGAAGAGAAGATCACAGTGTCGGAGAGCTATGCCCAAACCGGAGAGAAACAGGTGGAGTGCACGCTGCCTGGAGAAGATTGGTTGGGAAGAGCAAGACAGTACGGTGACCAGACCGCGTCGCGAGATGGAACAGGGAGAAGAAGGGCGCGGCGCCACAAAGAAAGGGAAGAAGACAAGAAACCAATTTGCCAGAGAAGTGCCGCCGAAGAAGGAACCGTAGAGACAAAGAAACTTGATGACCAAGGAAGGGTTTCCTGATGAAAAATAAAAGAAGTGATCAAGTAACAGGAAGATACGACGACAGGTCCAGTCACCAAGCCAAGAGAAGACAGTGTCCCACCGCATGGACAAGACCAAGGGGACGACATGTAGAGGGCCCGCTACATGGAGAAGCCTGGTTAGAAAGAGCAAGCAAGAAAGAAGACTGGGCCGCGTCGAGAAAGAGAACGAAGAGGAAGAATGGTGTAACACAACATCACTCCACAAGGGGAAGAGAGAGAACCACATTCAGCACACAGGAACATCGGTGCTGTCCAAGGAGCATCGCACCATCTGTGTGAATCCCAGTAATCCCGACAACCTGCCTTTGAGGAGACCAACCACTGAAGAACCGTATGGGTGCCCAGTGAACCTGAAGCTTGCCGAAGCAGAGCATACCCGAGCACTAAACAATCCACCCTTGTGGACTACACAAGACTCGACTGTGGCCATGTCCGAAGTTCCGCAGCGACCCACACAGCCCACGCGATCAAGTGGCAGTCCAGGGGACAAGGGCCTCGGGTGTCCTGTGAGAGAGGAATCCGGATGGGAGAGGTGCAGTAGCGGCAGCTCCACGACAGGCAACAGGAAGCACGAAGGCCCCAGGTGAACAGAAATGGTCTGATGAAGACACTGAACCCATGTCCTAACGGCAAGACCATCCTGGCGGATGACATCAACACCCCGAGGACATCATGAGAGACTTGGCGGAGAGTCCGTTGGCAGTTCCTCAGCGACGCCTTTGCGCGGCTCATGCAAAGCCCCGCACGGTCCACCCGGTCCCATCGTGTCCGGCAAGAGGGTCCTCCTAGCGTCTCTAGTGAGAGAAGAGTCCAAGCAGGAGAGGCCAGTCTTCGAGGCTCCAGTGAGAGAGGAGTCCGGCAAGAAAGGCAAGTCGGAAGTTACTTGGCCAGACGGAGGTGTGAAAGCATCAAGATCAGCATATCGAAAGAAAGACCTCTCGTGCCACAGTCGTCTCCAACAACCAACAAGCGTTGTCATTCACCGGACTCGGAACATCGGCGAGACCCCTCAAGGGTCAATCCCATTCTGCTCCAGATAACCCCAAGTGTTAAACAATGTACATAAGCGCAGCAAGACAAGGATGATCTGAAGTACACCGCCGAGGTGAAACTCATCTGGCTGACTTTGCAAAATCCGTGGGGGTTGTAAATTTGTTGTATTCTGTGTTTCTTGCAGGTTGGACATTTTGTTTTCTCTTCCCTGAACTTTGGGAGGGATGTAGTGTCCTGCAAGGACACAGTCTAGTTGTTCTGCATGTGACCTCACACTGAACACCCACCCACCACTGATGTCACTGGTCAGGTGACACAGATTTAATAAAAGGGGCCGAGCGCACGTGCTCTGGGCCAGTTGTACCCAGTAACTGCCTGTGTCTGCGTCAGTCCTTTTAGCAATGAGGGCCCAGGGCCCCCAACACTACACTGAGTATTGTGTGTCATTCTGTAGATCATCTACATTAGTATGAACTCTCCCCATCATTCAGAAACAAATCTATACCACTGCTATTCCCCTCTGAAGTCTGACAAGCCCATAACATCATTATGTCTTCTTTCAATCCATTAATGCACATCTTTCATTAAGCAGTGGTACAATGTTGATACAAGAGTAGTAAAACCTAGTAGCTTTGCACTTGAAAGTAAACTACTTTGAAGTGGTTCTACAATATCATATTTAATTTGTGATGGGTAGGGCTCTCTTTGTTCAATTAAAGGCATTATAATTTTTTCATATTTGTTGGGGTTTTCTCGCTATTATGTAGTGACTAATGACAATCAGCAGTTGCACTTTCATACAGACAGATTAGTGGCCAACTTGATGTTACTGTCTAACTACCAAGGCAGCAACTGATCACTGAACAATTCTTTACTTATAAACATTACTGCTATTTCAAATGCAAAAAAGCACTCCGAAACGATTGTGATTGGATTAACATTATCAACTTAAAATCAAGAGAGTACTCGTATAATTTCGCGTTTTCACGAATCTTCTGTGGAGCAAACATTCAATCAGAGAAAATGAGGATTATACGTTAGTCTATGTTAAATGCCATTTTGCACTTATCACGCGTATATCCTACTCTTGGTATCTGGTTGGAGAAATCCTTGGAGGTTGTTTGGAAAGTTGTCTACAGCACTATCTTTGTGTGTATCTGCAATGTCGCATTTTTTATCCTCATTACAACATATTTATGCCACAGTTAAGAGAATGGGAATTAAATTGTCTGTATAAGATGCTTTAGATTTTCCAGGCTCCCTCTGGGTCCTAATGTACTATGCTGAAGCTATAATATAGTTCTGGACTGATGCTCCCAGGCATATACCAGTCATTAATGCCAGCATTGTTATAGTCTGAGCCAACCGCAGCATTCCATTCAGGCATTCAATTCAGGGTGCTAATGTCAAATACTGCTTATTCTTCTCATATGAGCAGCACAGAAAAGCATCTGTACAACGTAGTATGTGAAAAGAGAGACAAAAGATTATTGAGGGATATCAAATGAATAATCATCAATCCCAGTGTCAAGGAGGGAATCTTATTCAGAACAAATCCCACATAAAGGAAACACAAAGGGCACTCACAAAAAAACGTATTGTACAGAAACGTCAAAGGTGAAACAATTAACAAATACACTGAACCGGCGGGAATCATGAAGTGACTGCACCTCAGATAGGGGACAACATCTGGCATGTTTACCATTCTTCTTCAAAGAACATAAAGAGGGAAATGAGGATGACTAGGACACTGAATAAAAACAGTTCCAGTTTGGTAGAAAACCTCTTAAAGCACTAGTAACAAAATACAAAGCTATACACGAGATACCATTAACTTTGAAATCAGATTCTCACCATTGTACCAAGTTCAAGCAATAATTTGAGCAACCATGGCTTTAGTGTTCTCTTTCACTCCCATTACTTTTGAAGATGTTATGTCCCATTAACAAAACGTTTAGGTTACTGTATGCTTGACCTACTGTTGGACCTGTCATCCATAGGGTGGTCTTCCCCCAACTTTATGCCTCCTTCCTTTAACTTTTTGCTGTATTTTTTATTGGCCTTAGGACTTCCAGTAATTTACCACTGCAAACCAGTGCTAAAGTGCATGTGCTTCTCCCCTAAACATGTTGACATAGGTGTATACCTGATTTAGGTTACCTCTAAGTCCCTTGTAAAGTGGTTTAACACAAACGCAGGCCTGTATACTAAATCCTACTAGTGGGCTTGCAGCACTGGTTGTGCTACCCTCACAAGTAGCCTTTCAAACCTATCTCAGGCCTGCCATTGCAGGTACTGTGTATGCAGTTTACTGGCCCTTCGACTTTGTATTGAAAACCACTTGCCAAGCCCTAAAGTCCTCTTTTATTACACCTAAGTTACCTTAAAGCAGGCCCTAAGTGACCCTAGGGGCAGGGTGCTGTGTAAAAGGCAGGACATGTACTTTGACGTTTTAGATTTCCTGATAGTAACAAAAAGTTGCATTTGTTTTTCACTGCTGTGAGGCCTACTGCTGCCATAGGCTTGCATTGGGGATTCCTTAAAACGTCTTTTAAGCTGTAACTCTTGATTGGAAAGAAGCAGATACCTCATATTTAATATCTTTGGATTGGTGGCGATAAACCCTCTCTAACAGTAAAGTTGGATTTGACATTACCATTTTAGGAATGCTACTTTTAGAAAGTGGGCATTTCTAGGCCTGGACAGAGCTCACAGAGTTCTGCTATGCAGAATTAAGTGGAGTGCCCCAAAAACTCAGCAAGACTCCGCAGATTTCAGCAAGTGGGCAAAGCTGCTCAATGTACCCGTTTGCGCTACGTTTTTGGCATTTGGCAACGTGACACGTGGTCTCATGCTCAAAATTACAAGCGAATGGCACCACAAGGAGAAAATCTGCTCAAGATTCAGCCACAATCACTGGCTCTCTCTTGCCTTCTTCAGAAAAAAAGGGCCGTATGTTGCAGACGCAGCCCAAAGCTGCGCCAGTGGCAGCAAATCCCACAAGTGCTTGGGGTGGTCGGCAAGTCTCACTGGCAGTTGGCACTCGCAAGCACTCTGCATGACTTGCCACGCTTTCCAGCTTGTGCAAAATCCCGGCTCAAGTGTGCCAACTGACAATCAATTTTGCTACGAAGCAGAATGCAGAATTTATCATGAACTCCACGTTCTCTACGAAATGCGGAGCTCCCAAATTCTGTGAATTCTGCAAGTGGAGCAGAATTTTTTACCCAGGCCTAGACATTTCTGTGCTCTTAACTTTGCCTTATGTGCCTGCAGCCTTTCTCCAATACATGTCTGGGCTGTGTGATAGCTATACTTTGTCATTTCCTCTAGACAGCTACAACACAGTAAGGGCTGGGTGTGACAGGGGATTCATCTGCATTCACCTGCATACTGATAGCCTTCCTGGGCAGGAAGGGGAGAGGTGGCTCGCACTTGCATCTAAATAGGTGTGTCCTGCACCCGCACACAATGGGCTGATTTATCTCCTACTGGTAGTCTGAAGCCAGGGCTGGGCGGGAAGGGATCATTTTGCACTTCAGATACTTCTTTGGAGTTACCCCCTACATCAAAGTCACTTTTGGGTAGAAGTACTAGGGCTCTCTCTAGCCCTACAAAACTAGTACACTACTGGAACTGGGAAGAACTCTACTGGAGTAAAGACAGCTGTGCTGAAAGGATTGCCACTTTGCTTTAACTGACTGTTGTGAGGAACTGCTTTTCTCTGCTTTGCTGAGCTGTCCTGCTGCCTACTGACCTCTTCTCTGCTGAGGACAAGGGCTGTACTCTCTCACTTGAGCCTAGAGTGACTCCAATTGCTTGCTGGCTTGTCTCTTGTTTTCTGAAGTCTCAGTGACACAAAAGACTGCCTGCAATCCTCCTGGTGCAGCTGGACTCTGCCATGTGTGAGTCCTACCCTCCAGTCCTGGGCCTCTGAAGTGGGTTCTGCAGCTGATTTCTGCAAAAACCACCTCATTGTCTTGACTGCGTGAGAATTTCCGCAGCAACCCCTCTTTGATGCAAATGCAGAGAATGCTTAATCGAGTCCACAACCTGCACAACTCGATGATGACAATCTGCTTGGCTCCACAATGATGCATTGTTTTCCATTCAATGGTGCCGATGACAAAGCAGTGACCTGACTGTGTGGAAAAGATTGACGCAGCGTCCCCTTGCCGCTGACGCTTTGCTCCATACAAGGCACTTTATCAGCAGACCCTGCATGGGTTCTGGGGCCAGTCTGCCCTCTATCGCGCTCAGCCCAAACTCTGAATTTGCACCGATCCCTTGCGACCTCAAGTAACCTTTTGACCGCTAGTTACTTGTAAGCAATGTTTATTTTATTTTATTTTAAAAAATTCATATCTTGACTTCTACTTATGGGATTTTTGTCTTTTTGGTCTTGTTTTACTTACCTATTATTTACTTTTTATAAACCTGTGTGGATTTTGTTGTGTTTTCATTGAGTTGCTGTAATTTAAGTGTTACATGAATACTTTACACATTGCCTCCTAAATTAAGCCTGAATGCTTTGTGCCAAGCTACCAGAAGGTGAGCACAGGTCAGTTTAGGGTGTGTATCTGACTTACCCTGACTAGGGTGGTGGTCCCTACTTTGACAGGGTGCAAATCTCTGCCAACTAGAGACTCCATGTCTATAACCTACTCATATAATACTCCTTACTTACTACTGAATTCTCGCAGTATGTCAAGAATAAACGTGGAATTCAGTTCTTATGGCTTACTCCTTGGATTCTGTAGGACATCAGCACTACTAGAAGATTATAGGCCTTGGTTAGAGTTTGGCTGGCAGGGCTTCTATCACAAATGTTGTGGATGTCCTGTTTGCCTTATCAGAAGAGCTATTGACTATAATGCACTTGTAGTAAAGTGGATGGGAGATATCTGCCACGTTTGTGATGGAATACCCTGACCACTGAACTCTAAGAAAGGCCCTATGTCACATTAGAATTCTTCTGAGTACGAATTGGTGTACCCATCGACAGGGAATTAACAACAAGATGCACTTATAGAAATTATAACCAAAACTATGTATTTTATATTTATCTACAACTACCTTTTATTTTTAGCGAGGAGAATCATGTCCTGAAACAACAGCACCAATAGGACCAAGGATACCCTGCAAAGCACCAATTGATTTATGCACATCTGGAGCACAGATGTCATGTCACCTAACGCACGAATCCTCTGATTCACCTCCATTGCAGTGATGGCCTCCTACTGGTTTAGACTGCAACAGTCACAACAATTTAATGAATTTAATTTGCTCACCAACTTCAAACATGAACATCAATCATGAGAAATTGTTTAAACAACACAATCAAAATAATTCTCCAAACCTATGGAACACCCCAGCTACTGATGAAGTGAATGCTTCCACTCTAAATGCGCTAAGCGCTATCATACTCAAGCAATGTGTTATAACAAAAGATATCCAATCCATCTACACCTGAATCTCTGATTTGGATGGAATGAAAGCTGAAAGGGAGTTTTTTGGGCACCATTCGCCCACAGAACTAACATGTTAACTCATAGTGTGTATATTAATTCACATCTAACATCTACATTTCTTTCAGAATGGTCTACTTTATGAAAAAGAGGAATTCAATTTGACCAAAAGTAGCACCACTCTGTAGCAAACTATGTTGGTAAAACTTGAAAACACCATCGCCTGTCACATATTGCCTCTATTTTACCACTAAAAAATTCATAACCTTTTGTAGTTGAAAACATTATACATTAATTCCATCCTGGCTTCAACATTTAACTTTTGCACTGCTTACTTTAATTGGCTAATTTACAATCATCAGCATAAGTGACAACAAAATACAAACAACATAAAGCTGCCCTGCAGATTGCTTGAACTACTTAAGGAATTAGATCTAAACTCTGAACAAAACAAAACATGCTATCATTGTCAGTGAAGCAATTTATTGCAGATAGGTATAGTCTGAAACAGTAGATAGAGTCCAACATTATCGGAGGAAATCTTCAAATGTTGGGTGCAATTGCAGGTTCGGGTAGACAAGGATCATCAACGTGTTATCAGCATATCTATAAATACCTTTTGTGAGACAAACTTGAAAAAGGTGCTTTTATTATGATGGTTTGTTATCACGCCAAAGTGAAGCACCAATAACATGATCTTATCACTCCAAATAAAATCCATAACTCTCAACAGAAAAAATGGTTGCTAAACCTTTCTACAATCTAAAACAAAACTTCTCAAAAGTGGCCTACATAATCACTCAACCATGAATGGCACTGGCTCACATCCCTGAAAATGGAAATGGTGCCATGCCTGTCATTCACTATAGCAACTGACAAAACCAGCATAAAGACTAGACCAGGATTTGCATATATCCATAAGTAGCAAAGTACCCGTAGCGGATTAAAAAAATGTATGTGACATTGGTGAACCTGTACAGCTATGTGTACTGCTATAAAAAGTTTCATAGGGATACAAACAGGCCATTTGAGGAGCACTTCCCTAGTCCATTTCAATATGAAAATAATTTGTAGATATTTTTGCTATAATTCCACTTTTAAAATCTTCTAAAAAATATATATTTTTCAAATTCCTAACATTTACAATTACCTGAACGTTTTAGAAATGGTAAGTTAACCATAAAACCATCTAAAAGGACTGAAAATATTTAAAAGTTAAAACAAATATGTGTTTTAGATGTGTTAATGAAAAACCCATGTATTATCATGCCCTGAAAAAGGTTGAGAGTTTTTAAACCAGAAATTACATATTTTAGTTAGCCAACTTTTGTTATTCAATGGACAGAGTAGCATGTAGTGACGCCTGGATCATTAATTTCACATTTTGGTCATAGTTATTCAAATATAATGATCTGGGAAAATAGCAGAACATTGTTTACAATGTTCTATATGGGTAAAACTGACTTTAGAGTGACATTTATTTTAGAAACTGTAGTCCTCAAGAAAAATATCTTAATACACGTTTTGCTACTAAATGGATATTTATAGTGTTGCATATTCTAATCTTGAAATACATGCTAAAGGACCACGATTTCAAACACCATAATTTCCATGTAACTAACTTATGAACAAATAGATAATATTACATTATGTATATTTAAGTCACTTATAAACCTGCTGGGGTCTGGTAAACACTATATAATATTAATAACTGCAAGACCTACCTGCCCAGAAGCATGAACTCTCCTGACAACCCTTGACGCTTCATGGCCATTAGCATTCCCCTCACAGTCATGCCTTCACAGAAGCATGCAACAACTCGGGCCTTGGGCAGATGACTTTTGAGTTTTTTCAACAGCTTGTCAAAACTTTGCTCCCCAGCGTTGCTGTAAATCTTGTAGGAGTGAGCAATGCAGATTCCTTCCTTTGCTGACATATCTTTGAAGGCTTCCATTCCACTTTCTCCATAGTTACCTGAGAAAACAAAAGAAATGATCAAATTAATTTAAGATATATCAATTCCCATTACATTTCATGTTAAGATTATGAATTTTCTTGGCCATGAAATCTTTATAGATAATACTCAATGCATCTGTTCCTAAGTAGCAATAATGAGTACTAGGAAGTGTTAGTACCAACACAAGTAAATTGATATATTTTTCATAAATTCATTGGATTTAGGGGCACATGCATCAAGCATTTTTGGAGTCGCAAACGGTGCGATTCCTTAAAATCGGCCGTTTGCGATTCCAAAAATGCTTTTTGGAATGCATCAAGCATTTTTAGAAATCGCACATTTTTGCGATTTCTAAAAATGCGATTGCTTTTAAGAAATCGCAAATTTGCGATTTCTTAAAAGCAATACATGATTACTTTTATAATTGCGAATTCGCAATTAGGGTGTCAAATTTACCGAGTGGTTGAACCACTCGGTAAATTTGCAAAAAGTGTTAAAAACGCTGCAAAAGCATTTTTTACACATTCATGTTACGGACACACATGTCCTTAGGACATGTGTGTGTGCAACATGATGCGAAAACAACATTTCATGGGTGCAGGGGGGGGTCATTTGAACCCCCCTCTCCACCCTTGAAATGCAATCAGGATTTGCGATTAGCAAAGTGCGAATTCGCAATTCCCATTCATTCCTATGGGCATTTTAGCCCATAGGAATGAATGGGAATTGCGAATTCGCACTTTGCTAATCGCATAATATTTGAGAATCGGTAAAAATTGCGATTTTTACCGATTCTCAAATATTTTGAGAAAATGTACATGCATCCCATTTTTGCATTTCCTAATTTGCGATTCCCTAAAAATCGCAAATTAGGAAGTGCAAAATGAAACAATGATGCATGTGCCCCTTAGTGCTTGCAGGAATTCTAGCTGGAGATCCTAAAACATTGAACTAACGGATGTTGTTGATCAGATGAACGTTTACTTTGTTAAATAAGTCTCAGATTGTACAAATGATCGCAAATAATTCTAAAGAAACATTGACAAAACCAAGCGAGCATTAATTTCAAAACACCCCAAATGGTGGTCACTGCAGTGCTGTTAGTTACTGAAGAAACAAACAATCAAGATGCAGAAGGATGATGAATGCCACAAGTGATGTTTATGATCTGCAGCATTACAATAAACATTGGCGGGAACAAGTAGAAATGCATGCAGTCTCTCATTCATAGCAAAAATCCTATACACAGTGTATTTACAAGTTTAAACCTGCCCTGATTCACACAATGTGGGCCACTTTTTTAGCTATCTTATTTGCTAAATGGGTCAATTTATTTTGGTGAGGAACCCTATTTTTTGTTGCAGCTCAACCCTGAAAATAAGTTAAAACAAGCAATTTCAACCATAGACAAAAATAAATAGTGTAATAAAAGACAGACTCTATAAAATTAGCACATTGGAAATTCAGTAATCCACAGTAAGGGCATCATCATAAATTTGGTGTAATTCCCAATTTGCCTAGAAACTGTGGGGCATATGTACAACAAAATGTCAGAGCATGGAGCTGCGCTGAATTTGACAGCGTCGCTCTCTGACATTTTCAAAACACAGGGCTACCCCATATTTACTACAATATGGTGCACCACTGTGTTTTTCGCTAGTGCTGGCTCTAAAGTTAGCTGCCTAGCGCCATTGCAAGCACCTTTGCACCATAGTGCAAGGGTGCCTGCTTTGCAGGGAATGATTTTTTTATGTGCAGGAAGGTGTCCATTTGTGATGCTCTACCTTCTCCTTGCGGCCTTCTCCACCACGAATGAAACTCTTTGCATCGGATTTTGAAGGTAACTTTTTCAGCTGGACTAACCCGATCCCTGTTTCCAACCAGCACTCCATCATGGTCAGCCTGAACTTTAGACTTTCCCTCGGCCTAGCCTGACCAGATGACCGTGAGTGCCACTTTGTGCTTTTGAGCCCTATTTTCACTAATACTTTGAATTTGAATATTTCCAGTTCTACTGCTTGGAGATTTGCCATTCTTGTGCAATTTTATTTATTAAAACCTACTCTATTTTTCTAAATTGGTTTGAAAATTTCCTTGTGTTGTGTTTTCAATTTATTATTGTTTGTGTGCTGCATAAATGCTTTGCACATTGATGATAAAGTTAAGCCTGATTGCTTTTGTGCTAAGCTACCAGAGATTTAACTACCGGTTAGTTCAGTGACTTTTTTGGTTCACCCTGACAAAGATTGTGGTTGTTGCCTCAGTGGGCCTTCCACCCCCCCTTAACCAATAATCCAATTTCTTGCAATAGCTTTTTGAGATTTTTAGGTTATTAGCTTTTAGGGGTTATTCTCTTTGGATGAAATCTGTTCACGTTCACTTATAATACACATAGATTTATATTAAATGTTGCTAAAATGGCACGCACAGTCTAATATATTTTGAATTTTCATACATATTTTATTTCAAGTGCTTTTGATTGAGAGTCAGAATGTAAGTGGGGAGATAACAAAATTACATTTACAATGTTACTCACTATCGTAAGGACTAGGCTAATACATAGAAACAATAGTTCAATAAAGAAGTCCCTAAATAGAATGATTTATATCTGTTAATACCTTATTTGTGTAAATCATACCGAACAGAAGCAAAGGTTGGGATCAAAATATATAAACAGCCCAACCAAGAACTGTAGAACTGGGACCTGACTTAAATTTGTCAATGTCATTTGAAGGAGGCAGTCTCAGTCAGGCTGGTGGACACATGATTCATCATATAACAGAGGGTTGTGTGTGAGCATACATATTGCTTCATCACTTGAAAAGAAAAGACATTCATCACAACAACATCTTTGGAAGAAATTGCTTTCAGTGCCTGTTGCTGACTTTCTAACATAATCTGACTGGAAGCAAAATTAATGTTATCACCTGCAGATGCATACACAAATATGTGTCAACAGAAAAGTAATAATATTATTTATTTGCAGCTGGTTCTCTGTGGAGGTTTTCGCTGTGCACTTTGCCAAATCGTAGTTTCATATTCAAGCAAATAGAAATTGCTGTCAAATAGGGATCAAGAATACAGCCTGACCAAAACAACTTGCAGAGTTCTACTTAATAAACATCTCCTATATCGCCCAACCAGTACGAGAAAAAGAAAATATTCAGAACTTCAGTGCACCATATATTTGCTGTGTGGGGAGGCGAGAATGTGTGGAGGAAACTGGGAGGCTACCTGGGTAAATTGTAGGGGAGTGTGAAATGCATTAAAAAAATATTTGCATAATTATGTGAAATTTTGGGGAATTTATGCGAAATTGCACATAATAACATGCAATGCAAAACTGTCATGTATTGATGTATCTTACCACAAAATGGATCCCTGCATCCTTTTTTGAAGCGCAGCTAAATCTTGCGCTAAAAGAAGCTAAAAACTCAAACATAGTGCAAACCGCAGCTGCTTGCAATCTGGTCTTTCGCATTGTACCCATGTACAAGCGCTATATTTTTTCAGTGAAGAGTGCAACATGACTTAATACAATATTGTCAATTTTTTGTAAGATTACACCGGCATAATGGAAATTCCATCAAGGGCTTGCAAGTGAATTGTACCTTAGCCGGGGCGCATTGGGAACCAAAATTAGCCTTGGCAAAAGTGTTCAAGGCAGGGCTAAAATGGGGTTTTGGGGACATACTTAGGTAATGGCAACCCAGCCGCTCCGAAAGCAGCCCCATTACTTTTAGCCCACTGGTAAATGCCAAAGTGGAGAATGGCAATTTCGACCCTTTAATTCAGGAATCAACCTGCCCCAAACTGAAAAATCCAGGGACAATTCACAAAGAAGAGTAACATAATAAATTGTAGCCTTAACCTAATAATTTCTGTGGTTACTTTTTACTTACACAAACATACAAAAATCTACCAAAATCAATATAATACGTAACCCTAAATGCTGGGTTTTTTGCTGGTAATACACCTCCTTGTTTTTGGCTAGGGTTAAAGTGCAGCACGAACCCTCATGTTTTTCTTACTTTTTCAATCTGGGTTTTTTTTCCTGACAGGGAAATCATATCTCCCACCCCATCCAATTTGCACACTTTCTCCAGATGTTTTTCACACAAAATGTAGGTGTGTAATTTTTTGCAAATGTTCCTGCTCCAGCGCCTAGATACCCTCACAAGAGATATGTTGCCCCCTGCATATTTATTAGAACAACAGTGGTCCCATGCATTCCATAATATATGAAGCAGTGAATATAGACAAAGTCAGATCTATATTTGGAGTGACATGTCCAGCCGGAGAGAGGTCATTCAAGTTTACTCAATAAACAGTTAATCCATACAGCGAAAATACCTTCCACAATACACCCGTGTGGTACACAAGCCTGTACCCAACACTAGCGGGGTGAGTACAGAAGGTGAATTCGAAACATAGAAGGGTTTTTTAAGGCAAGCAAACGTTTTTCTGTTTACATTCAAAATATACAGAAATGTCAAAAAGCACCATTACAATACATAGAAATCAAGTTTTGTATAGGGTGCTCGTCATGAGCGTACGAGAGGTGTACTTCATGATGAGCTGAGCTCGTCATCAGCATTGAAGGGGTTAAGCAATCTTATCTGCACACGTTGAAGACACACAATTTCTATGTCTTTCACTGCAAGGGCCTAATTGCAAGTGAAGCATATTTCCATGAGGAGTTTTCAGGTGGCTGGAGTTTCTAATTTCAGCCATAATATCCATATGAATTCATGCAATTAGGAGTTAGAGCTCATGGAATGGGGAATAACTGCATGGAACCGCCTTGTCCGGATAATATTGGACATCAAATTCCCAATTCAAAAGGGTTTAATGCAGACATTCAACACCTACACGGTGGCAAACGTCTCTGAGGGCTGCTATGATGGGCAGCAGTAGTGCTGGAACAATTTTCAGACTGGAGGTGCTGCCTTCAATGTTACATCTTTGAAGTCATAGGGATTGTGAAAAGTCAAAGCATCACATAAAGAACACGTGTACACAATGAGGCACACCAATTCAGCAGGTGAGTGGTGCGGGTGTAGTATGTATCTTGTAGTGCATTTTGGATCCCACTGTCACAAATATATTACTAAAACATGGTGAGGTAGTGCACTGTCATTTACATCACCCTTTCCATTGAAATGTTCACCACATTTACACAGACATGCATTTTTACACATAAAACTATATAGTACACAAACAATAATATGTGGAAATAGGGTATCAGCAAATATTTATGTGTGCATCACCAAGAACATTGTCTTGATTTGTTTAGATCCTAATAAAATCTTTGTGTTTCCATCACAATTCAGAATTACAAATAATGTGCCTTGTGTGCTATCCTAATAGCTGATAAATGTTGGAATATGTGTACAGTTCGTTTACATGTATTTAAATGCTGTTGTGCCTTAGAATAAAATGTACATCCTACATACTTTTCTTTCACACTCCCTGTACCTCAGCAAGACTGTCACATAGTTCACTTTACAAAATCTTCTCCCTTTGTAGTTAAAGAAAATAAACCCCTCTCCATGCTAGAAGAATAAGCAGCTCTTTGTCAGAAGCCATAGCCTGACTTGTGAACTCTGCATTTGTAACAGGATAAAAACACATTGTAAACACCTCCATAATGCTCATTCACCTTTTAGAGGGTGTTAACTTTGGGTGTGCTGCAGCATTGTCAACACTCCCACTTACTATGCTGGACTGGGGAAAGGGAGGGGTGGGGGAAGGTGACGAAAGGGGAAGATGTCACCTGGCCAGGGCAGCATTATATGCTCCTCCCATGCTTTTGCTGATGGTGGACGGGGCCAGAAAACGGGCCTGGGCTGCAATGCAGGCAGAGCCGGACTGGCTGTAATAGGCATCAGGCGTTTCCTGGGAGGCTGGGGGCCAGTTTTGCAGCGGTGGAGGTCGTTTTTGTTACTGGGCACGAGTTTCATAGCAGTGCTGCAATATCGCCCCCCAATAACAACAGCAGCAGTGCTTCACACTTGCAACACCCTCCATTGAGCTGGTGTATCAAAATTGGCAAGGCTGATTTGGGTTCCCTCTCTGACCCTGAATGCAGGTCTTTACTAAAGCTATATATCACCGACTAGAAACTCAGGTGCAGGGACACTAACTAAAATATGAGGGGGCAGATTTACAATAACTGGCGCATCCCCAGGAATGCGCCAGTTATTGTGCGCTGCAGCTCCGCCACCCATGGTGCGGCGCACCATGGGGCAAAAACGGCACAGATACGTGACGCATGTGTGCCGTAAAGGTGGCGCATTGCTGGAGTTGCGTCCCAAGCGCGCGCAGCTCCAGCAAGGCTCGGGGTGCCCTATCTGTTCAATGCTATGTCAAGCCTTACGCCTGCTTGAAGCAGGCGCAGGGTTTTGACGCAGCATTGGCCTAAAAGTGACTGAGTGAAATCTTGTAGATTTCACTCAGCCACTTTTGCGAGGCGCACCTGCCCCGGAACGCTCACCCTGCGCTGGAACGCCCACATGTGGCGCAGGGCTTTACAACGGGACGCATCTGCCTAGATGCGTCACGTTGTAAATGGGTCGCAGGGATGCGACACGTTTACGCCGCCGTTGCGTGATGCTACGGTGGCGCAAGTCCGACATAAATCTTCCCCAAAATATATGAGGCAGAATTTCACAATGGAATTCTAATGCACACTGCTCATATTTGGGGCCTAAGTGCATTCATTTAAAATGGAGCAGGATCAGTTTCGATGCATCTTCTGAAGTCTGGCTCACTCAGTTACACTCCTCAGGTACATTAAATGCACGTGGAAGAGTAACAGTAAGTGAGGGAATCAGGGACATAAAACACTACAGCCTTCATATATGACTAAGAAATGTCCTCAGTAGGACAGTATATTTTAGTTTGCAAGAAGGTTTAATTTTATACAAGATGTATGCTCTATTTTATGTCCTTTTTTGGATCTTTTGAGAGAAGTTTTTAATCTTATATATAATATTTTCTCTTCATATTTTATGCACTTTTATGGATCGATAAAAACATTCCGAATAAAGTTATTATGATGATAGCTTGCAAGAAATGATGGAAGTAAATGTAAGGTAACGTGAGGGTATTCTGTTTGTCTCGCATCATCAGCCCCGCACAGAAGCTGTGGCAGTCCTTCAAAAACAATGGAAGCCTGAGTCACTCCCGCTCAAGCTGGGCCGAGGGATGAAGTATGAAGTTGGAAGAGAGCTCGCTGACAACCTCCTTTGATTTACACCATTAATACAGAGCAGAGGCACCAGGGGGGCCACTCCTCCGCAGTATTTACAGCCATACATTTTAAGAGACAGTCACTGTCATTGCTTCCCCAATAAACCAATAGTTGCGCTGTTAGCCCCACACCAAATAAAAGTTCAGTCCCACTTGAAGCCACATGGCTGTGAACCCGCATAACTCGATTAGGAAGCCGCGAAGGCCATGAGTGCTTTTCCTATTTTGGCCTGGGCTGTAAATCCTTTCCCAGAGGGAGGGTTGATCGCAGAGTGACTCTCCCTCTGTGTGTTCTCATAACGCATGACTTCTGACTGTAGTTTTGCTTCCTTCTCAGGTTGAACAAGTGCAGAAACAAACTTTCCATGCTTAGTGCAGTGAAACTTTTAAGACAAGTTGCCGTGCGGGAAAGCTCATCGGGGGGCCCATGGGTGGGTCTGCAGTTAGGAGTGAACATATGCGACTGGGTGGCCACGTCACTCAGGGTGATCATGGATGCTGTTTATAGTCTTGGGCTTTCATGTTACAACCTAATATATGACTTATGTTTGTATAGAAGGATGAATGTGTGAATGCATGGGTGCATTAATGGGTGCCTGGATGCATGAATGGGTGGATGGATGCATGAATGGGTGCATGGGTGCATGAATGGGTGCCTGGATGCATGAATGGGTGGATGGATGCATGAATGGGTGCATGGGTCCATGAATGGGTGGATGGATGCATAATTGAGTGCATGGATGCAAGAATCGATGGATGGATGCATGAATGGATGGATGGATAAGTGGATTCATGAATGGGTGCATGGATGCATAAATGGGTGGAAGGGTGCATGGATGCATGAATGGGTGGATGGATGCATGAATGAGTGCATGGATGCATGAATCGATGGACGGATGCATGAATGGGTGCATGGGTGCATGAATGGGTGCATGAGTGCATGAATGGGTGGATGGATGCATGAATGAGTGCATGGATGCAAGAATCGATGGATAGATGCATGAATAGATGGATGGATAAATGGATTCATGAATGGGTGCATGGATGCATAAATGGGTGGATGGGTGCATGGAGGCATGAATGGGTGCATAAAAGGATGAATGAACGCAAGCATTAATTAGGAGGGAAAGAATACTGAAAGGCAGATGTAAAGAAATAAGGAAGGAAAGGTGGAAATGATGAAAAGAGAGGAAGAGGAAGAAAAAAGATTAAATAAAGGAAAGCAGGAAAGAGGGGCAGAAAAATGTTGAGGAGAAATAAAGAAGAAATGCAAACGATTATAATTTAGTAACGACGGAAGATCAGATGGAAAGAAATGAAAAGACTTATGAAAGTAGGAAAGGAAGAGGGAAAGAAAGACGGATAGACTGTGGTCCTTTCTCAATATCCCTAGCGTGGACGGCATCGGCCTACATTTGAGTGCTATTTCACTAATGCTTTTAAACCCCTTTATCCGAAAAATGGATTTTTGAAATGTGCGCTGTGGCCCCATTTTCTCTAAGTTTTCTATAGAAAGTGTGACCTCTTCAAAATCGTTGCGAAAGATCAGCCACAGTCGGTAGCCCTCGATGAATTGGTTTATTTCATGCCCGACCTTCCACAACTTCCTAGAAACCCCTAATTTGGAAAAATGGATGCGTAGATTGCACCATTTGGCCTCATTGGTTTCAGAATCCCCTTGGACGGGGGCCAGCCTTGAATAAGTGCTGGGCTTGCTGGCCTCTATTACTTGCTCAGCGCCATTTGTGATATGGCTCAAAGCAGGGAGATATTTTATTTATCTGGCTACTCCCTTGTTTGGTACAATAATCCTTCATTATGTTGCTCACATTTTAACTTATAATATTCCAAACTGTTTTCTTATTATTACGTTTCTTAACATGTGTATTTCTTTTTTCTTTCGATCTCTATCACTGCTTTCAAACTCAACTCATTTTCACCTGCAGCCTTTTCATTTCCAATTATTTTACACATGTTCTCCCCTCTTTTAGTTCCTGTTCCACTTACCTAGCTCTGTCTCGGTCGTTAAGCATTCTCTAACCCCTTTTATCTTTCAACCTTTGTGTATTTTCTGCCATTTTCGTTTTCTCTTTTTCTGTCACCCCGTTCTTGATTGGTTCTCATCTTGTGGATTATTTTGCTTTCTTTTCGATCCTTTTTACATGTTTTTCCTTGCTTGCCTTTCACTTGCATTTTTCTCTGTCTCTTTCTTGTTCTGTCCCTCTCACTACTTACTACCAGTAGGGAGAGGTGTGGCACAGCGCCCAGATCGGCTGACTTCGGAACACGGGGCACTCGGTTTGTTCGCCCGTGGCAGCTCAGCTCAACATCATGTGACTCTGGTCACCAGCTCATTTAATCTCCTCGACAGCCCCCAGCGCTTCCAAACCCTTAAGGGGGTGATATGTGCACGCTTTACAAATATGAATTATTATTGTCATCTTTCTCTTCTGTTCACATGTCTTGTCTATCTGTCTGCTTCGGCTAATTGTTTCTGCCTGCTTGTATGTAATGGTGGTTAGATTGTAAAAATAATTATGCAATATCTGCAGAAATGGATGAGGGATCCAGGGAAAAAATGTGGCCCATTTGGCTTTTGCCAGCCTTCTCTACTACTAAATTCAACTATGGTGATCTTTTACGTTCTAAACCTGCAAATAGGGGACATAGTGGATATCGATTCAACTATGGTGATCTTTTGCGTTCTAAACCTGCGAATAGGGGACATAGTGGAAATCGATTCAACTATGGTGATCTTTAACGTTCTAAACCTGCAAATAGGGGACATAGTGGATATCGATTCAACTATGGTGATCTTTTAAGTTCTAAACCTGCAAATAGGGGACATAGTGGATATCGAGAAAGGAGGTGCATTCCAACTAAACAGGAAAGGGCTAAGGCAATAAGGGCCCAATTATGAATTTTGGTGGTGCAAGGGCAGGTGGCCATGAACCGCTGCCATCCGCCCACCAGATTACAAGATATATGTAGTCTGGAGGGCGGGCGGCATGGAAGTCCCGCAGTGGTGCTGTTTAAAAGGCTCCTTCGTGAGCCTGAAACGGCACCCCCGCGGGACCCCCGATGCACATTCCTCCATAAGGAGAAATGCACCATGTTCTGCATTGGAACTGGGGTTGCAGAAATAAATAGGGGCACAACATGTGCCCCCCTGCATGCACCCCATGAACTAGGGCTGTAAGGCCCCCTTTCTTTCCTCACCACCAACCTTTTCATGGAGGAGGAACCTCAATGACAGCACTGGCAGTGAGGAAAGTCATAATATGCTTGGCAGTCCCTCAGCAAAAGTGGTAGGTGGTGGGCCGAGAAAGGGGCTCCCCTCCGTGTACTTTGCAAGGGGACCCCCTCAAGTTTTCTTACACCCCTGGACAGTGTATGCTGAGGCAGGTGGTAAGGATTTCATCATCAATGTTCACTTGGGAGCTATGATTCCAGAAGGTGACTTTGCTTTAGTGGTTGCTCTGAAAATGATCAATAACCATATATAAGTGCCAACTCCTTGATATTCTTGTAATTTCCTACTGCTGGTGTCCGTCCTGCACTTAGCCATCCTGCTGGACAGCATAGTTACTTAAGAGAAATGTAAGCTGCTCAGTAAGAAGGGCGCCTGTTCATGATAGCTGAGTGAATAGAGCTCCTGCTTCAGTGGACCGGCTCAATTTAAATTTCTGGTGACACAAGTGGAAGAAGGGGAGCAGTTTTCAACTGGTTCTCATCCTATAAAGGAAAACCCCTGAATCCACCAGTTAGATCCTATACTATAAGCTAGAAGGGCGTAAGTGTAAATTAGTATTCATAAAGGGGTAACAGTTTTTAAATCGAAGGCAAGCTGACCTGGTTTGGTCGCTCTGAAAGTCTGTGGGAACCTGCCTCACAGAGTAGGCTGGAAATGGAACAAGGTGAAGGTGGGGGAATTCCTCACACACCCATGCCATGCTTCATCATCGGGTGTTGCTCCTCGGGGAGGTGGCACTGCAGTCCCCCACGGGCCCCGCGAGAGGGCTCTTTGTCTGAGAGCGGCAGACCCTGATGCAGAGGTCTCGCCCGGGACCAGGGTTCAATTCCCCGCCTCGGCGGGTCTTGGGCTCAAAATTCCACGGACCTGATAATTCTTGCCTCGGTGCCTATTCCAATCATGGAGTCCCACTCTGCAACTCTGGGCAATAGCTTGCTTAATCTCCACAAGGGCCCCCACAACGCTATGGATGCCTGGCCTCCACCTTGGGGGTGCCCAGGAATGGACGGCTCACAGGGAAAGCCAGGATGGGTTCCAAAGCGGTATTCGTGCAAGCGCCTTGTGACCCTTGCGGGTGAGTAGTGCGCTATACAAGTATCAATTTACATTTAAATTTTTTTTAGTTCTTTTCAGGAGTAATGCAGGTGTTTGGGAGGGAAATTGAGTGATTAAAATTACCACTTTGGTACCCCAAAGAACCTTTATTGAGAAGTTCAAGTGGTAAGGATAAAAATGGTACTGGAGGCAAAAAGGTCCTCAGAGAGATTATATATGAGAGGTTGGTTTTTCCTTTTGCCTGAGTGTAAATTGCCAAAACAAGAGCAACATAAGAGCAAATGCCTAAGGACTACTCAATTCATGGCCTTTCCATGTCCTTGTGGTGCATGCAAGGTCCACGTTAGGCTACACTGCCCAGGGTCTTGTGGTGGAGCACTGCCTTTGGAGGACATAGATTGGAACAGTGAGACATGCACTCATTAATGTGGAAATATCCACATTCTGGAGGCAGTGGAGGGCTTTGGATATTAGTTATACCTAATCTTTTGTGCAGGTGCGGGACAACATTTAGGATTATTTTCCTTGCCTTTTCCTTGCTAGACCCCGGTATCCTGGAACCTCCTCTTCTGCATTAGGGTCAGGTATTTGATGAGTTTTCTTGAGTCTGAATCAAGCAACATCTCACAGTTCTTCTTTTATCATCAATAGTGTTAAATGGGCCCGCAAAGGGTCAGTGTGTGGCCGAGGTGGTCTGCATGTTTGAGGCAGATCTTATGAACACTGCCAAGAAACGAACGGCTGCCAGAGCCACAGGTGGACTTGTTGGCATCTATCATACATCTGCAAAAGCTAAATGCTCAAAATGATGCCTATAAACATTTGGGTTAGTCATTTACAGAAATGGATCTCACATCCACCCCTTGAAATCCCCATGCACTATGAAAAAGGAGATATCAAAGGTCCCAGGAGCACCTCTTCAGTCCTCCATTTAGAGCTGCAAAATCTGTACTAATTTCATATGATTAACTCCTTGGACGCTCATGACGAGCTCAGCTCGTCATGATGTAAAGCAGCTCGTCATGAACAATGGGATTTCCAATTATTCAGCACCGCAGGAGAAAACCATGAGCATCGATGGTGTTAAAACCTTGCCATTCTACGACATATTACAGCTACATACGGCAACTCTTTGCCCTCCGAGGTCACTGCCAAATATTTTGACTTAGCTAAAATTTGATCTCACTCTCAAGTCTCTAAAGTTGTGATTTTCTTCTTTGTAGTATTGTTCTCTCATGTTCACTGTATTATTAGCCTTATGTGCTATGATTCCAAATAACCAACTTCTACCCAATGCATTGGTATTCTGCAAACCAACTTACATATTATTAGGTTGGTTCTCAAAATAGCGCATCGTAGTGGGTTAAAGTTTGACTTATCTCATTAATATGTATGAGGTGGGTCAAAAATTGCAACCCGCTATGCTTGGCTAGCACAACCAGGGCTAGAGCACTATGTTGTGATTTATTTTAAATAAATTAATTTTGAAAAAATGCAGCCCTTTTTCCTAAAAAAGAAAACTGGATGCATCTTAAAAAAAAATCTCTTACAAATCACTTTTAAGAGTAGGCTATGGTCAAAAAATGATTTTGACCACATTCACAAAGAGGAAGGAGTCCCTATGCGAACCCTTCCCCTTTGCTAAAGGTTACCACCTCTTTTGACTTGGTGGTGAAATATTGATGTTTTGCTACCAGACTTCAGTCGGAAAACATTAATACACATCTTAAGAAATTAGCACTTGGAAGGGACCTCCCTTACACACCCCTTCCAAATACCAGTATTTACCTGCTAACCCAAACTGCGATTATGTTACATGTTACCAAATTACAATTTGGGTTATGCACATTTAAAAATGCCATTTTGCGGTCACAAAGGCTCAGATTGGATCTTTGCAACTGTAAAATAGATTTTTATATGAGGACCTATTTTCTGCCACTGTTTTGATCCAAATTGTTTAATCTGCATATGAAGTGTCCTGTCAAGCCATACCCTTTGTTTTGTATGGCATGCAAGGAGTTTAAGTTGGTTTTCCCCACAAAACACAAAGATCATAAAAAATAAGTTGCAAAAAAGATACACACATATCTGTATCGAAAATAAGGTAAAGCACAATAGAATAAGTTGACAGTGTAATTATAATGATGTATTTTCAATAATTGTGGTTTATGTTCAGATAAGCAATATTCTTTAAAATTATCGTATAATCTAGCTGCATGTAATAAGTGAAAAAACCTTTCACTTTGCATATTTTTATTAGTGTCATTTTCTCTTCCAGTGGTAATACTGAACCGATTACTTTACTCAAGTATTCAACAGTGAGAAAACAAGCACTTTTCTGTGTGCCAAAATTAGCACATTAAACCAGAATGTTCTAATAATTGACTTCGCTACAAGGTATGCAAACAATCAATAACTCTAGTTTAGATATTGAAAAGGGGAAAATCAGAATCCATAGAACAAGGTTGGGTGCTAGAAATGCATATCATTAGTCTGTGGTCCATTTAAGAAATGCTAGGATCAACTGATATAAACAGTTTTTTTTACTTTAATTGTATTTTCTAACCTTAATTAATGTCATAGTTAATATATGCGAATCGCTGGATTTTAGCTCTAACTTCACCTTATATTTTTTTTTTCAAGTGATGTTTGAATAAGTACAGTTTTGTGCAATAGATTGAAGTACCTCTGATTGCTTTCACCACCGCCAAATTCAAATGCCACTGACAAATAAAACGTGATACATCCTTCTATAATGGGTAATTATTGAAAAAATTGTATATCCCTCTCAGGGTCAGATGTTCTAATAATGCATTCAGTAAAAGGTGTTGTAATTTGAGCACCAAATGCATTCATATTTTGTGAACCAACCTATGTACTAGTTCACAAAATACTGAATTGTAGCTAGTCACAATTCGACCCACCTCATAAATATTAATATGGTAGGTTGCAAATTGTGACCCACTACTATTAGCTGCCATCACAAGGATTGTGGCCTGCTGGGGTCAGCAGACCACCATATATGTAAATGATTTTTATAAAGCAATCATTGTTCTTTCTTTTTTTAAATACAACTAGTCTTCCTGGAAGTAACCCAAATTGCATTAAACAAAAAAAAAGAGAAAAGTTTCAAAAACATTTTTTTAGGGGTAAGCTGGGTTCTCATACATGCCACAAGAAATCAGTATTTGACAGGATGTCCTAGACACGCTCCTTCTAAATACTAGTCAGCATGGTTTCCTAAACCAATGTAATGATTCAGAAAACCTTTCAGAATTGTCAAATGGTCTTAGTACATTTGTAAAAGGATTTTAGCATTCACAACCCCTCTGATTTACTGAATTAGAGGGTTTGCAAACACTAAAACCCTTTGTACATCAGGCCCTCGTTGCCTTATAGTGGTTATCACTGAACCTTCTAAAAAAACATTTTAGTTTCTTCAATGTTTATTGCATGCATGCATTATTGGGTGCTGAAATAACTAACTTATGTAGTCAAATGATCATTACAATCAAATAATGGCCACATAAGCTCATTTACCCTCTATGTATAAATTGTTTTAAACTATAAGTGTAAAGATTCTAAGATTTCAGGTTCACTGACAAACAGGAGCCAAACCGATTTTTAATGTTCAAGAACACTCAACCTTAATGGTAACATAATTCTTAGGGAACTCTCCTGTTATCTTTCTTATGATGCCAACAGTCTGATTACATTAGACGTCCTATTTTTCTTAAACGAAGTCACATTAGAGTCAGTAGCATAAGGAAATCGCATTCCTTTACTTTGTGTGAGTTTCCAAGCAATGTACATTTAAACCTGATTCACAAAGGATCATGGGTGATACTTACAGGCAACAAAACAGTATGACTGCATGAAATAATTAAAGAGTGATTCGCAGAAATCCACTTGCTCATGCAGGTAGGTCGATTTACTTGATATATGTTTCTATATCAGTAAGTTAAATTATAGAATGGGATATGAACAGGGAAAAGGAGAGGGGAAGTGGTAACGCCAAAGCATCTGTCTACACAAAAAATTCAGAGACCTGGGTGCATTACTAACCATTTGAAGGACGTTTGTTAGGCTGAAAACAAACAGAATGCAAGGTGTCTTTCTGAGTGGTGCTGAAGTGTGTAGGTGAAGGGGTTTCCTTTGGGGAAAACAAGAGTTAAAA